>NC_139633.1:29613454-29730954 GCF_964638095.1 Poromitra crassiceps
GAGCCAAGACGAAACTCAATTAAAAAAGAAAATGAGGAAAAAGATGGGATTCGCTCTGTGGTTGGTTTATCGTCTTCACATTCATCACGTTCGTCCGTTCTTTTTCTCGTCTCTCGGCATGTGCGCAATTTCCAGCACGCTTCAGCAATAAGAGACCAAATCAAACCATGAGAGGCCAGTCAAGTCAGAACAGATCTGACTTCCCTCTGTTTGTTCTGTTTTGTATTCTGGAATATGTGTAAGCCTATAGCATTTTTGAGAAATGTTTGCAAAATAATAATAATAATAACTGCTGAAGGAGGCGCCCTACCAATCTCTCTCGAACCTGCGCCAAACTCTGAGCAGATCCCAGCGATTGGCTTACCTGCATGTCTGCTCCATCCGCTCTAACGCTCTCTTTCTCTCTCTCTCTCTCTCTCTCTCACACACACACACACACACACACACACACACACACACACACACACACACACACACACACACACACACACACACACACACACACACACACACACACACACACACACACACACACACACACACGCTCTCTCTCTCTCTCTCTCTCTCTCTCTCTCCCCCCCGTCTCCAGTGCGCACCGCTGCGTCTCTCTGCGACCTCCAAGTTTTCATTCTCCCCGGCCAGTCAGTCAGTCAGTCTATCTGTCTGTCTGTCTGTCTGTCTGTCTGCCTGTCTGTCTGTCTGTCTGCGGTGGATTAACGCGCCTGTTTATTCAGATCAACGTCATCATGGTGAAGGTGGATCACATCCTTATCTAGCCTATAAAAGCCCCTACAAGCCGTGCGCTGTGGACGAATAGTCACCGGTTTGTTTGGGAGAGCGAGAGAGAGAGAGAGAGCGAGAGAGCGAGAGAGAGAGAGACACACACACACACAGAGAGATAGGCTTTATCCTCGCTGTCTGGAGGGAAACCCGCTTCACACCGAGGTAAGGCTGCTTTTTTTTTTACAATATTTTAATGATCCGAGTTCAGTTAGTCAACATTTGCAACATTCGTTGAATGGTTTCCCAGTGATCTCTCCTGTGTTTAAGGCTATAGGCTACTTTACTGCAGTGCTTCTCAACCTGGGGTCACCAGGGGTCCTGGAGGGGGTTCCAGGTAGGGAAGTCCCCGGCAATTTGATTTATCGTTAAGGTTGAAGTTAACACGTTAGAGAATAAAGAATGACTATTTTGATCATTCACTGCTATCTGTCTGACTAATACAATTCTGGACCCCCAATTCCCCAAAAAACAACAACAACAAACAAACAAACAAACAAACAAAACAAAACAAAAACAAAAACAAACAAAAAGCAGAAAAATAGTGGGGGGTGAGTCTAATGTGGACTATGGCTTGTCTTGAGATAAAAGCGGTAGAGAATCACTGCTTTTCTGCGTCTGCATGTCATGCCGTCCATAGGTAGGCTATAGGCTACTGTAGCCCCACTGTATTCAAATCCTCCTTCTTCTTTTACCTGATTTATTGCCATTGCTCTATAAACCCCGGCCGCCCGGGGGTTACTGAGCCCCCTGAACTGTACCTATAAAGGCGCATAACCTAATAGACAAGCCGGCGCATGTAAACCTGTAAAACTATTTGGAATAGTTGACAGCTAACTCCTCCGCAGCAGCAGCGGGCAGGGGGGAGGCCAGCCGGCTTCCTCACACTATAAATGCCCCGAGTCTTTTATTTCTTCCATGACACGAGTCTCTCTCTCTCTGAAGAGGCATCTATTGGTTCTGGTTCTGTAGCCTATATACGTCGAACTGGACGTTCAAAGCTCCAAAGGGCTTATATGGATAAGAGACGCCTTCACATCATTACAGGAAAAGGAAAAACGCAACAATTATTTCATTATCGATTGATCTGTAATTCACGATCATTTTCTCGGCTAATCAATTAGTCGTTTGTTTGGTCTATAAAATGTCACAGGATGGTGAAAAATGTTGATCCCTTTCTCCCCAAAGCCCAAGGTGACATATAATCACTGTCATAAGACTAAAGAAATCAGGAAAATATTCACATTTAAGAACCTAAAACGAGATAATTTTGTTTATCTTTTATTTTATTTTAAATATTAATATTAATATTAATATTAATAATAATAATAATAATAATAGTGCTTAATTGATTCATTTTCTTTTGATTGACTAATAGTTGCAGCTCTAATTTCCGTATTTTCGACTAAAACATGTGATTCTCGTGTTTTATTGTTGGCTGAGATGAGGAGAGGAAGGGAAGGGAAAGGAAGGAAGAAGTAATAATTAATTGAAATAGGCCAAACATCATATTAATCTACATTTTCTAAAGAATAAGGTGAGGTCTAAGTTAGACACAATGCAGTTATATTATGATATGAGGTTATAGACCATCTATAACCTCATATCATAATATAACTCCATTGTGTCTTGCCAGGCAGCCGGGGAAGGGGGGGGGGGGTCTCTCCAGGCTCTGTTTGTGTGATGCATGCGGTTCAAACTCATCTTCCACATTGGCAGAATACAGTTCCCACACCTTCCTATAAATTCAAGGATTTCTCAAAGACTTTCCAGGCCCAATTCCCTCAAATTCAAGGACACAATTTAACTATGAATTTAACTATTTTGTGCAAGAACAGAAATTGAAGTTGTTTTGATTTTTTTTTCACTTAAGGTGTAACAGCAATTGGAAAGTGTTGACACTTGTTGTCTGTGAACTTCTGTAAAGCCCGCTATGTCTTATTATAAAAAATATCGTGTTGTAAATTAACCTTGACGCATGTTAAGTTTAAGTTAAGTTAAGTTATCCTTTATTTATCCCCATGTCTCAAACTATGCCATGTTGGGTCCTTGAATTTGAAGAAATTGGGCCTGAAAGTCTTTGAATTTGATGTTTAAAGGAAAGTTTAAAAAGTAATTGAATTTGATGTTTAAAGGTATACTATGCAACTTTTTTTTTAGGGCCCTTCAGATGTAAACAAACTCTTTATCTTAAAGTGTATTCTTGAAGAATAGGACTTCTAGATGGACAATGTGCTCCTTTAATTGTTATTATTGCACCATAACTGAAAACACAAGCCTGTTTTGCTCCAATGTTTACAAAAAATACAACAAACCGTTTGCTTTCGAGTAGATCTAAAAGTAATGTTTAGCTCTTACAAACTGATAAGCTTGTACCAAGAGCTCTGTCAGAAAAAAGAAGAAAATGTAAAAAAGACGAAAGACAAAAGAAAAGTTTGTTTACATTTGAAGGGGCCTAAAAACGTTGCATAGTGGCTATATGGTGTGAGAACCGTGATTTATGTCTATTTTTCAAAAACGTTCAAACGTTCAAATTTTCTTCTTCTTCTCAAATTCACAAACTTTCAAGGATTTCAAGGAGCCGTGGGAACCCTGAGAATAGAGTTTTTCGAGGGGACACAGAGGAGTTGGAGAGGCCCGGACGCGACAGCGTTGGGATACGGGACAGCTAGCGGCGCCACACTCCATACAGTAGCGTGGTGGATGCTGGGACTCGGCCCTTACGGGAGCGGAGATGTCCCCCGCCTGGCTGGCCCCGCTCGGGTCGGCCCTGGCCGCCGCCCTCACCTCGGTGCTGTCCGCCCTGCTGCTGCTGGCCCTCACCCGCACCCTGTGGAGCCTCCGCTGGAGACTCACCAGGGACAAGCAGAGCAGCCTGCCCCTGCCCAGGGGAGACATGGGCTGGCCGCTGATCGGAGAGACCTTCCACTGGCTCTTCCAGGTGTGTTCAGTTCAGTTCATGTGTATAGCCCCTTATCACAGCATGGCTCAAAGGTTTTTACATATAGCGTCATCACAGTACTTCATATATCTACACACAACATAGGGTACATACATATTACACAGTACATACTAAACATTTTATTAGTTTATATAGGCTACATGACTACACAGACACAGCATGTCTGTGAGGAAACCCACGCAAACACGGGGAGAACATGCAAACTCCACGCAGAAAGGACCGGGGTGGAGATTCGAACACACAACCTTCTTGCTGTGAGGCGACAGTGCTAACCACTGATCCACCGTGCCTGTGTGTGTGTGTGTGTGTGTGTGTGTGTGCGTGCGTGCGTGTGTCTGCATGCATGTATGCACGTATGTGTCAACACAGTCTTGATTCTTTTTTTTTAATATCAACGTTGGACCAACGTTGCTATGTTACAATTTCAGCTCCAAAATTGTAAAATGGTAACTTTTTTTCAATGGGTTGAGGGGTGGGAGAGGTTAGGTTTAAGGTTAGGGTCTGGGGAGAGGTTAGGTTTAGGGTTAGGGTCTGGGAGAGGTTAGAGGGGTCCATGGGGTCGTAGACCCCCAGAAAAAAAAATTGTAACATAGCAATGTTGGTCCAAAACGTTGAGATTTCATAAGATCGGGTTGTGTGTGTGTGTGTGTGTGTGTGTGTGTGTGTGTGTGTGTGTGCGTGCGTGTGCGTGTGCGTGCATGCGTGTGTGTGTGTAGTAGAAACAGTTCAATCAGGAGAGACTAGATACCAGAGAATGAATAAAATAATATTTATTACAATAGTGAATGAATGATGAATTACAGAAAATATGATGAGAATTAGGTATTGTTAATAGCCTTTGGCACTTAGACACCACAGGGAGTTATTTAGATAGAGCTGCATCAGCCATGAGCAGCAGCCAGATAGATCCCCCTGTAGAGTCTAGATACTGGTGATGGTGATGCCTCTCCTTCTGAGACTGATGAGACTCCTCAGACTGATGGATCAGATGACTGATGGGTCTGCGAAGACTGGGAGGAGAAGGGGAGGTGGAGGGTGCGAGACTGACAGCGCAGGTATGAGCAGGCTGAATGGGTTAAAAATAAGCATATTTAAAGAGTATACGCAGCCATGTGATTGGCTTAGAATGGGGGTGAATATCAATGTCATAGGCTTACAATGGAGGTGTGTGGGGGTGAGAGGTGATGTGACACTATGCTATTGGATAATAGAGACCAGGAGGCAAACAGCTGATTATTCAATTGAAGCCTGGAAGTTGACAGGTTTATTTTGAGCATGTGAGCAGATTTGAAGGGGTGGAGAAAATAAGAAGTGAACTGAGGAAGTGTAAAGTGCAGATTATAGTCTTCCTGACTGAACTTACGTTAGAACTTAATTTCACCCCAAAATGAAAATGTCTGTCATGTCCTCCCCCTCATACCAGTTAAAACACAAGTGGAGTGGAACTCAAGAGAAAACCAGTCACCATTGACTTCAGTCGCACTGTAGCATAGTGAAGTCAATGGCGACTGGTTCTCGCTCGAGTAGACATTTTTCATTTTTGGGTGAAGCTGCATCACTGTCGACTGTCCACTATTTTCTTGATTAATCGATTAGTTGTTAGGTCTTTAAAATGTCAGAAAATGTCAATCAGTGTTTTCCAAAGCCCAAGATGACATCCTCAAATGTCTTGTTTTGTCCACAACCCAAAAAAAAAAAAAAAAAAAACACATTTAAGAAGCTGGAATCAGAAAATGTTTCACCTTAAAAATTACTCAAACCGATTATCAAAATAGATTGATTGATCAATCGTTGCATCTCCAGTGTGTGTGTTCGTTCGTGTGTGTGTGTGTGTGTGAGAGAGAGAGAGAGGGAGAGAGAGAGAGAGAGAGGGAGAGATTGCACGTCTGGCTTGGTGGAGTGTTTGCTTTTTTACAAGCGTTCCAAACTATAGGTTTGCCCCATGTATGTGCTTCACATGCAGACAGGGCCGGCACAGGTCTGCAGACTGGATTGTATGTGTTTCACATGCAGACATGGCCGGCAGTGGTCTGCAGACTGGATTGTATGTGTTTCACATGCAGACATGGCCGGCACAGGTCTGCAGACTGGATTGTATGTGTTTCACATGCAGACAGGGCCGGCAGAGGTCTGCAGACTGGATTGTATGTGTTTCACATGCAGACAGGGCCAGCAGAGGTCTGCAGACTGGATTGTATGTGTTTCACATGCAGACATGGCCAGCAGAGGTCTGCAGACTGGATTGTATGTGTTTCACATGCAGACAGGGCCGGCACAGGTCTGCAGACTGGATTGTATGTGTTTCACATGCAGGGCCGGCAGTGGTCTGCAGACTGGATTGTATGTTTCACATGCAGACAGGGCCGGCAGAGGTCTGCAGACTGGATTGTATGTTTCACATGCAGACAGGGCTGGCAGAGGTCTGCAGACTGGATTGTATGTGTTTCACATGCAGACAGGGCCGGCAGAGGTCTCCAGACTGGATTGTATGTGTTTCACATGCAGACAAGGCCGGCAGTGGTCTGCAGACTGGATTGTATGTGTTTCACATGCAGACAAGGCCGGCAGTGGTCTGCAGACTGGATTGTATGTGTTTCACATGCAGACATGGCCGGCACAGGTCTGCAGACTGGATTGTATGTGTTTCACATGCAGACATGGCCGGCACAGGTCTGCAGACTGGATTGTATGTGTTTCACATGCAGACATGGCCGGCACAGGTCTGCAGACTGGATTGTATGTGTTTCACATGCAGACATGGCCGGCACAGGTCTGCAGACTGGATTGTATGTGTTTCACATGCAGACAAGGCCGGCAGTGGTCTGCAGATTGGATTGTATGTGTTTCACATGCAGACAGGGCCGGCAGTGGTCTGCAGACTGGATTGTATACATGCAGACAGGGCCGGCACAGGTCTGCAGACTGGATTGTATGTGTTTCACATGCAGACAGGGCCGGCACAGGTCTGCAGACTGGAGTGATGATCAGATTATGGTGATCTATGTAGAGTGGATCCCAAACTGGTGTATGTGTACCCCTAGGGGTACATGGAAGTACTACAGGCAGTATACTTGAGAGAAAGGGGAAACTGGAAATATGTAAGAATAAATCATGAAAATAAAGCAAATCTGCTCAGGAGACACTAATTGCAACTCTTTCGCTCCATTTCTTATTTTGTAATGTTATATTCTTCAAAAGGTGGGTTATCATTCATTCATTGCTTCATATATAGTTTCCTCTCTATAGTTTTCTAAGCAAAATGCTGTAGTCGTGTGAAGGGGGTACTTGGATTCAGAAATCAGGGAAAGGGGGTACTGAAGCCAAAAAAAGGTTGGGAACCACTGATCGATCAGGTTATTGGTGATCTATCAGGTTATTTGTGATCTATCAGGACGAGCAGCAGAGTTTAAAAGGCCTGCAGATTCTTCTGCAGGCTGAGTTGTGTTGTTAATGCGACATGTGCCGACTTGATGCGCCGTGCGTAATGCCTTCCTGTGGTGAAAAAACAGACGTTTTCTGTTGAATCCCACCTCTCTCTCTCTCTCTCTCTCTCTCCACCAACAAGGAATGCACTCTCTATCCCTCCATGCATCCATCCAGTCCAGACTGGGCGTCAGTCGGAGTGCCCTCGTTACAGCACGCGTGATTTTTACACGCCTCCACCGGTGTGTGTGTGTGTTTGTGTGTGTGTGTGTGTGTGTTTGTGTGTGTGTGTGTTTGTGTGTGTGTGTGCGTGTGTGTGTGTCTTTTTAAATTGATGTCCCACTCTGTTTTCCCTCTGCTTGTGTTTCTCTAATTCTCTCTCTCTCTCTACTTTCCAATGTCAACATTCTTCATTGATTACTGGCCACAACAGCGTGTGGCTGGCATTGTGTTCACCTTGTGAGTCTGTGTGTGTGTGTGTACGTGCACGTGTGTGTGTGTACGTGCACGTGTGTGTGTGTATGTGTGTATGTGTGTGTGTGTGTGTGTGTGTGTCTGTGTCATCATGGCTACAATACATGTGGTCCTGGAGACACAATTGTAGCAGGAACTACCACATGTTTTCAGTGCTTGTTTATACGTCTGACAGTCTGTCTGTCTGTCTGTCTGTGGACAGATTTCATCACCGCGTCACACCTGTGCGAGATGCAGTCACGAAACCTCACAGGTGTGTTGACATCACAATGAAGGAGTTCGAGGGTGGGCGTGCTCCGAGAAGGGGGCCGCCCACCAAAGGGGGGCAGACTAAGAATCGGTCTTGGCTCCGTCTGTTCGCCCGTCCGTCCATCGACATAAAACAGGTGCAACGAAGGCTAACCAGAGTTGTTATTTTTGACCGGAAATGTCTCAGGAGAAGAAGGGAATCATATTGCAACAAACCATGTAAAATATTCCAAGCCGATGTTGCTGGACTTGTGACAATAAAGGTTTATAAGACCCCTCCCCTCTCTCTCTGTCTCTGTCTCTGTCTCTGCAGGGCTCTAAGTTCCACATCTCGCGCAGAGAGCGGCACGGGAACGTGTTTAAGACTCACCTGCTGGGGAAGCCCGTGGTCCGGGTGACGGGCGCCGAGAACATCCGTAAGATCCTGCTGGGCGAGCACAGCCTGGTGTGCACCCAGTGGCCCCAGAGCACACGCATCATCCTGGGACCCAACACCCTGGTCAACTCCATCGGGGACCTGCACAAGAAGAAGAGAAAGGTAAGGGGGGGGGGGGGAAAATATATATATATTAAATATATTTGTAAAAAATCTAAAATCAAATTGCAATCATTTGAATATTTTATTTGCGATTTAAACTGTGATTCATATCACCACAGGTTTTTCTTGCAATACATTGTTTAGGACGTTTTTTTGTGTGTGTGCAAGGTTTTGATTCATGTACCAAAGATTAGCTACCTGCAACACTAAAACTGCAACGCGCAGCGTTAGCTTAGAAATAGCGTCCGCTAACGTCAACAAACAACCCACCACGACACAGAGTCCAACCAAAAGTCCACCTAAGCACAAAAAGGAAGGTTGTATCTAGTAAAGCCTGTCTGGCAAGCAGCATTGTGACCAACGTCAGGGGGAATCTAAAGTCAACATTGTGCTTTTGGTTCATGGAGGGACCTTAGCTTGTTGCTTTAGCTTCTAACTTGTGTTAGCATTTTAGCAAAGTGTCTAGACCTCATACCTGTGTTGTTTACTGTTACCACAATAAACAGCTGGTTGGAGCCAAAGTGACGCACAAAACGACTGTGACAACTCTATTGTGATTGTGGTTTTAGCTGGCGAATGTTAGATAATGTTAGTGTGCTGCTTGCTCACGCTGATGGAGTGCGAGCATACGTCCGAGCAACAGGCTGCTGACTGCAGGTAGACTACCCTAATCGCCACCGCTGTCAGTTATAATCAAAAATTCTGATTCTTCTTACACATACATAACAACCAACCTTTGGGAGATAATTAAACATTTTCAAATTCGGACGCGACACTGACACACGCTGGACAAAAGGTGACACTGAGACACGCTGAGGCAAAAGGTGACACTGACACGGTGCCCCGGCGGGTCTATAACATGCATTGGTGTGATACCGGGTTGCCTATTTCCTATCCTATCTTTAAGTAAGTAAGTACATTTTATTTGTATAGCACTTCTCACAGAGAAAACTCACAAAGTGCTTCACAGGATTAAAATACAAACCAATCAATCAATCAATCAATCAATCAATCAATCAATCAATCAATCAATCAATCAATCAATCCAGGTAACAGTAAAATACAAAAGACACAGGACTACAGGAGCAGACAGCTAAAGAGGCTAGACAAACGCCTGTCTAAACAGAAGCGTTTTTAGCTGCTGTTTAAAAATGTCCACAGAAGACGCAGCTCTCAGGTCGTGAGGAAGAGCGTTCCACAACCTAGGAGCTACAGACTCAAAGGCTCGGTCACCTTTGGTTTGGAGCCTGGTGCGGGGGACAACTAATAGGCTCTGGTCAGCAGACCTCAGTGACCTGCTGGGAACGTGAGAGTGGAGCAGATCACGCAGATAAGCAGGTGCTTGACCATGCAGGGCTCTATAAGTGAGCAGAAGAACTTTGAACTGGATCCTGGGAGTAACAGGAAGCCAGTGCAAGGAGGCCAAGACTGGAGTAATGTGACAGTATCTACTCGACCTGGTCAATAACCTGGCCGCGGCATTTTGGATCAATGTTTTATCTGTTATATATCGCCCACGAGTTGTGTCACGCAAATATAGAGGTCTGTGGTTGGTCAATTCATATGTCTGTCACATATTTTGTTTTGGTCTTAGATGGCGGTCCTTAACCACTGGTCAAGAGTTGGCTGGCTACTGCAACACTACCTGTTCAGTAACTATTTCATTGCCTTGTACCAGGTAATAACTTTTTACGACTCCTTCCCTTCACTTCCCTCCTCCTCCTCCTTCCTTCTTAGATCCTGGCCAAAGTGTTCAGCCGGGCGGCTCTGGAGTCCTACCTGCCGCGGCTGCAAGACGTGGTCAAGTCGGAGATCGCCAAGTGGTGCCGTGAGCCCGGCGCCGTGGACGTCTACGCCGCCGCCAAGGCCCTGACGTTCCGCATGGCGGTCAGAGTGCTGCTGGGACTGCAGCTGGAGGAGGAGCGCATCCTTTACCTCGCGCACATCTTCGAGCAGCTGATGAACAACCTGTTCTCCCTGCCCATCGACGCCCCGCTCAGCGGCCTGCGCAAGGTGAGAGGAGGAAGACAGGAGGCGGCGCAAGTTTTTGTCTCTATAAGATCGTTCAGAGTTGAGAGAGACAGGAGAATGGAATAGAGAGGGATGGCACGCAGGTGACCAAGGTCCTGGGCCAGATTTGAACCATAGACCGTCTGAAAATAATTCAGCGTGACGTCACCCGTTGGTTTTTGCACTCGTGTTTTGAAGCCTAATGTGGATGTCGCCATCTTGGGGTTCTTGCGCAGCTCACGCGAGACGGCAGGAGACGGGGGGTTTCCCAGCGCCACAACTCCTGCCTGCTATTGGTCCATAATCGGACTGGAGAGGCGACCTGTCAATCATGCCCAAAACACAGTCTTTTCTATTGCCTGTTTTACCCAAAAAATGTGTTATATAAAATAAAATAAATCCACCCCCGCAAAGTTGTTATAGACCAACCCGTGTTTTGAACAAGGCTGTAAACATGTTTCATCCTATTGTAAAGACGAGTATTTTAACATGGGGGTGACTTTTGGAGCCGGCCTCAAGTGGCCCTTCGAGAACTAACAGCTTTCAGAATCACTTCCATGGCTTCCTCTGTCCAAGCACGAGCTTGCCACCAGATTCGACAACACATTTGCACTCGGTCAGGAACCCTTGTTGTTACTTTTTCACGCCCAGGGTAACTCCTCCTTATTTTTTAACTAGCAGGATATTGGGGTCTGGGTTAGGCACTGGTCCCCCTGGTGGTTGGTTAGGGTTAGGCACTGGTCCCCCTGGTGGTTGGTTAGGGTTAGGCACTGGTCCTCCTGGTGGTTGGTTAGGGTTAGGCACTGGTCCTCTTGGTGCTTGGTTAGGGTTAGACCCTGGTAGCCACTTGGTTGGGGTTAGGGTTTGGATATGGGTGAAGGTTAGGGAAGGAAGCTCCAGTGGACCGCTTCTCTGAATTCAACGCCTCGTTTCCAAGAATTCAAAGTCACGTGACTAGCGTCACCATGCCCCGCCTCCTTGCCTGCATCGTTGGTCAGTCTAATGACAGGGGGCTGCCTTTCTCTTCGGAAAGTATGGTTCCTGACCCAACATTAGTTTTTAACAATTTGGGAGTGGGAACGGGTTGGATTCGAACACACGAAAAGTTACGCGTAGACCATGGAAGCACGAGGACGCCTCGCCTCCTACTGTCTACTCAACTTTTTAAGTTGATGGAGATGATGTCACAAGATGATGTCACAAGACATCACGTACAGTATACAGTGTACATAAAGTTGAATTTAACAGATATAAATGATCGAGTATATAGAAGTCATCTTCAGCCATGGTGGCGATCACTGCTCATGGAAGCTACCCAGTTCTTCTTCTTCTGTTGATTAGAAACAAACCGGAAACATAAAATCATAGAATGTATAAAGATATGGAAACATAAAATCATAGACTGTATAAAGATATGGAAACATAAAATCATATACTGTATAAAGATATGGAAACATAAAACCATAGACTGTATAAAGATATGGAAACATAAAACCATAGACTGTATAAAGATATGGAAACATAAAACCATAAACTGTATAAAGATATGGAAACATAAAACCATAGAGTCACATTACAATATTTGTAATGATGTAATATAAATGATCCCTAACCCTAACCCTAACCCGAGGCCAACCATCAGGCCTCAGATAACTCGCAAATGATATGACTTCTCACCACAGAAAGAACAGAACAGAACAGAACAGAAGAATAAATACAGATGAGATACCCATCGTGCATTTCATGTGTGCAGGGGATCAAAGCGAGGGAGATCCTCCACGCCAACATGGAGAAGATCATCGAGGAGAAGCTGGAGCGGCAGCAGGCGGAGGAGGAATACCAGGACGCCTTCGACTACATGCTGTCCAGCTCCAAGGAGGCCGGACACCAGCTCAGCATCCAGGAGCTCAAGGTATCACAGCCTGCAAGAGCTCTGGGGAAAGCCAGCAACCACTCTATTTCTTTCTGATTTGTAAAAGATAAAAGAAAAGAAAAGGTAAATAAGGATAAGGAGCCCAGTGTGGTTCTTAGGAAATGGGCCATCTTCAGGCCAGTCCAATCAGAGGCAGGATGTATACCGGCATGGCCCAACCTACCCTGCCTCTGATTGGCCGGGACTGGAGATCATGTAGAAGAAAACGATGACTTCGTTTTGGATCTGGATACATGCTTTTAAGTGCAAAAAAGTATATTTTACACATCTCAGAGAAAAGGCTTTCATCGTTCAAAAACCGTCTTCGCTTCAGTGTCCAGCTAAAGTAAGTCATGTCTAGAGACCTAAGTGTGACAGAGGGGAAAACGTCAATGGTGAATTATATTGACAGTAACAGCGCTCTTATCTGAAGGTGGATAAGAACAATGGACCAAGGTTATACAGGTGCTATACAGAGTTTTCCAAAGGTTGGTGGTAGAATGGATGGGCCGGAGGAATCTGGGTTTAGGCATGAGGAGTGACGACTGGTTAACGTTAGGGTAAAAACCAATCAGAGACAGAGTCATCCTTCTGGCCCATCCATTCTAGTTTTCCAAAGTAGTCTGTAGCACAGTAGCTACTGTACTGTACCATAGAAATCATTTTTGATGCATGTACCCTCGTCTCACGTGGTCTGAATCACAGGTCAGCATTTCCGGGTTTGGCCGTAGAAATTCCTACGGTAAAATCAGATTGGCTGGCATTCAAAATGTACCGCCCCACGGGTTGCATCAGGTCCGTGATTGATCAATTCATTTCTCTGACACGCATTTTGTTTTGGTCTCAGGGGACCGTTCGTAACCACTTGTCAAGAGTTGTGATCCAGACGTAGATATAATATTTATTTACGGCTGGCTACTGCGAGACTACATGTAGCCCATCCCCCATCCTGCCTTTCTGTCCAGTTGATGTGGTTTCTCCAGGACTGCTTAATCGATCTGTCGATCTGCCTCCACCTTGCAGGAAACAGCGGTGGAGTTGATCTTCGCCGCTCACTCCACCACGGCGAGCGCCTCCACCTCCCTGGTGCTGCAGCTGCTTCGCCACCCGGCTGTGGTGGAGCGGGCCCGGGCCGAGCTGGAGGCAGAGGGGCTGGGCCGCCCGCACCCTGCCGCCGTCACCACGGAGAGGGAGGACGCCCACACGGAGACCAGCCACCTGCTGGACGGAGGGAGTCACAACAAGCAGCACAGTCCGAAGAGCGCCCCCTGCTCCAGTTCACACGTTCCGTACCTGACGCTGGACAAGCTCAGCCAGCTCCGCTACATCGACTGCGTGGTCAAAGAGGTCCTCCGCTTCCTGCCGCCGGTGTCCGGTGGCTACCGGACCGCTCTGCAGACGTTTGAATTGGATGTAAGTTCAAGTCTCCACACACATTTGCACATTTGCATGGATGGCAATAATTCGATCTTAACCTGGTTGACACAATACTCAGGCACTGCCATGTAAACAGTATTTTCTGATTACCTTAACCAGAATACTTATTCCGAAACACTGACTCTCAGTTTCATGAGGTTGACACGCCTGCTGTAGACTCAGTTTCATCAGTTTGACACACCTGCGTAGACAGTTTCATGAGTTTGACACGCCTGCTGTAGACTCAGATTCATGAGTTTGACACACCTGCATAGACAGTTTCATGAGTTTGACACGCCTGCTGTAGAGTCAGATTCATGAGTTTGACACACCTGCGTAGACAGTTTCATGAGTTTGACACGCCTGCTGTAGAGTCAGATTCATGAGTTTGACACACCTGCGTAGACAGTTTCATGAGTTTGACACGCCTGCTGTAGAGTCAGATTCATGAGGTTGACACGCCTGCTCTAGAGTCAGTTTCATGAGGTTGACACGCCTGCTGTAGAGCCAGTTTCATGCACAGATTTTCCCCTCATCCCTCGCCCTCACCTGCCCCGGCCCCGGCCTCACTTTGCCCCCAATTTGCTGCAGTTATTGCAGAAGGGCAATTGGAGTTCAAATTGGAGTTTCAAACAATGCAAGCGGAATTCCCAGAATAAATTCCAGCACACGTCTCTTTCTCTGGGCATAAAGGAAGCCGAGGAAGTAATTGGGGTGCGGTATTTAAAACGCCTTTATGTCTGTTCGCCCAAGTGCATCCTCCTACCGCCTGCAGAGGAAGGTCATCCAAATGCCATAGAAATGACTGGGATTATTTTCTAGAGGAGGCGGGGTTAACTGGCCGAATGAAATGACTGGGATTATTTTATAGAGGAGGCAGGGATTAATTTGCTGAATGAGTGAATCAATAAATGAATGAATGAATGGAGCTGCTCACCAACAAATGGAGCCAACCAACAAGTTTCCAATTCATTAAAATATAACGCAAACTTAGAGGCATTAGAGGATCATCCATCTCTTTAAATTCATTTGAATTAAAAACATCAAAAGTAAAGCAAATGTTCAATAAGATATGGCTATTAAAATAATGTAATTGTATCTGATGATGAACTACAATAAGATGCTGTGAGGCATTCAATGCACTCTTAGGCTGTGTGTTCATGCAGTGTTTTCATTGTGAGCCCCAGTGCCTCACCCACACCTCATTAAAGGTAACGGAGCGGCCGCAGGGTGCACAAAGGCAGCCGCTTCAGAAAAGCACTGCAGATTTCTTCCTCGTCCGAGCTCAAAAATTCAGAAAAGTTCAATGTGATGTATGTAATGTGTGTGTGTATATACAAATTATATATACCGGTATATATATATATGTGATGTCATAAATCCCACTGTGACATCATCAGTGATGTCATAAATCCAGTGAGTGAGCCTATAGGAATCGAATCCCTAGTACACACACACACGCACGCACGCACGCACGCACGCACGCACACACACACACACACACACACACACACACACACAGTATTATGTAAATTCAATGTAGTGTGTGTGTGTGTGTGTGTGTGTGTGTGTGTGTGTGTATAATATAACATAATTATGTGTGATTTCGTCCAGAACTCTGTGACTATCTGTATTGTAGGGGGTGAGATAACAGTGAAGCTTGTATTAGTCAGTCTCCTTCATTCCATAATTTTTCTTGTAAATGAAACAATTAAGTTGATCAATTCATCAATTTGCTGGGGAACCCCTCGGATGCCCTGAAGCACTCCTGGTCACAAGACCCCATGTTGAGAACCACCGCCTATATAGAACTTTTTAGCTCAGATGCCAAAAGTGCTTTATACACAACCCAAAGTGCCTGCATTAAGAAATCCTGTAACAGCATACCCATGTGCATTCATTCCCAGGGTTACCAGATCCCCAAAGGCTGGAGTGTCATGTACAGCATCCGGGACACGCACGAGACGGCAGCGGTGTTCCAGAGTCCGGAGCTGTTCGACCCGGAGCGCTTCGGCACGGAGCGCGACGAGAGCCGCGCGGGCCGCTTCAGCTACGTGCCGTTCGGCGGCGGCGTGCGGAGCTGCGTGGGCAAGGAGCTGGCACAGGTCATCCTCAAGACTCTGGCCGTGGAGCTGATCGCCACCTGCAGGTGGAGCCTCGCCACGCACACCTTCCCCAAGATGCAGACTGTGCCCATAGTGCACCCGGTGAACGGGCTGCACGTGCGCTTTGGTTACAACCACAACCCGGTTTAGACACACACAGTCAACACACGGAGAAAGACTCAACGGGCAATGTTTCCTCTGGCTCTTGGTTCTGGAAAAAAAAAAAACTCCAAGTCCGGGGAAAGGTTACGCAAGCAGCGCTCCTCTCCTGACCCTGCAGGCAGTTCAGGCTACTTGTGCCATTTCCACTGACATGAAGTGGTTTTTCATGCATTCTTCAATGAAAACGTTTGTGGGCTACAAGCCTTCCATTACACAAGCTCCCAGTCCATCTGGTGCACTCTCAAAGCCCACTCTTTCACCCTCTGTCGCCTGTCAGCGGCCTGTGCAGTAGGCCTACCTGCTTTTATAAGTTATTATTCAAGTATCAAGGTGCAATGCGCATCGGTGAGAAATGTAGCTGTCTATGTAGGTGAGAAATACGTTTTTTTTTTAAAAAGTTCTGTAAAACTGCTCCAAGTCCGCTCCAGACGTATTTCCACGAACATGAATTGGTTTCCATTGCTGGTTTTGGAGCATTTCATGCATTCTTGAACGGTTCTTTACAACAGTTAGTTCCGGTCAAGCAATTTGATTGGACAAGAAGAGGCATTCCACGAGTGAGCACGGGACGCTTCACTATGTATCGCTGCGCTGAGTGCGCTCCACAGCTGTTCAACCTGATTAGTTGACACAGCGTTCGCACCTCGTACTGTAGGTACAGCGATGTGGATACATGTGACCTTCATGTATGAATGGTAACCTGAAATCATCTGTGCTAACCTCAAAGTAGCTAACATTAGCTTAGCTAGCTTGCAGTCGGGAAGCTGCAGACAGAGCAAGTTTACCTGTTGCTTGGCAACGCTTGGTAGTGCACTCCTGAGGGAACTGGAGACAAATAACAGACAAAAATCATCTGTTGTCTCAAATGACTTAAAATAAAATACTATTACTTGATCAATAGCTTTTACAACTGTTGTATAAAAGCAATATCACACTCCAGGTGGTGCTGTTGTTACTGGATATCGTTACGGCGGTGATGATCTTCGGCACTCGGCTTTCCGCCTCATGCCTACAACCGAATCCCAGCTGTGCTGATATACAGTACAGTAGGCTACAGTACAGTTCCCTCTTGTGCAATATCGCTTAAAGTGATAATACGGAAGATTTCAGTTTTGTGCTGTTGGGTGACACCTATTGGCGATGAGTGGTAATTAATTGCAGGTGAGATCCAAACTGTTATTACAAATGACATTACTCAGTTTGTTCGGCCATAGTAACTACCCGTAATGCTACGTAGCAGAGACCGGAAAAAAGCAGCTTGTTACCCTACTTCACACAAGAGTTATCAGGAACCTACAGTAACCTACAGAGTGAGTCTATTGTGTTAGCTCCGCCCACCCTGTGTCACCACAGACTACAGTAACCTACAGAGTGAGTCTATTGTGTTAGCTCCGCCCACCCTGTGAACCTACACTAACCTACAGAGTGAGTCTATTGTGTTAGCTCCGCCCACCCTGTGAACCTGCAGTAACCTACAGAGTGAGTCTATTGTGTTAGCTCTGCCCACCCTGTGAACCTACAGTAACCTACAGAGTGAGTCTTATTGTGTTAGCTCCGCCCACCCTGTGTCACCACAGACACCAAGTTCATAAATGCTGCAATACTGAAAATGCAAAGGCTTCCATCAATGGGCCATCTAGGCTCAATCACCATTGTGTTAACTCACTATCAGATAGAGAGTGACTTAACAGACATTTATTTACATGAAAATCTTCCGTATTATCACTTTAAATTTCAACAACAAGAAAGCACAAGCCTTAAGAACCATGTTCTGCTACAAAAATGCATGTTTATCTATTTGCTGCACTCTTAAAACCCACTCACCTCTTCAGCGTTTTGACATTTTGTTGCCTCCCAGCGGCCTTTACATGTATTTTTAAGTTATTTAAGTATCGAGGTACAGAGATGTAGGTGTCTATAGCCTGGGGCCTGTAGCCTATAAGCAGATGTCCTGGGTTTGCCCTGCTCAAGTGCGCCCCCTGCCTGTAGGTGTCTATAGCCTGGCGCCTGTAGCCTATAAGCAGATGTCGTGGGTTTGCCCTGCTCACGTGCGCCCCCTGCCTGTGCATTTCACTTCAAACCCAAACCGCTTTAGAACACCTTTCCAAAGCAGAGATTAGAAAGCTCTCCACGATGGAACGTTACCAACAGCCTGTGCAGTATCAGTTTAATTTCCACTGACCATAAAACCCATTCACCTCCAGCCTTTTGATATAGGCTATTACAGCATGTTGGCAGGCTCTCAGTAGCCTTTACATGCTTTTTTATTAACTTATTTAATGATCAAGATTCAGTGTGAAATGTCACTTTTTTCTTATGTTCAGTCAGCCACCGCTAATCACCGCTAAACACCGATCTTGCACTTGTTTTTCATTGATAATACCAGAACCTGGATTAAGTCTAATGTCAACCTCAAAATATATGTTTCTCTTCAAAAATTGTTTTATTTGAATGTGATATATATCCATAATGATGCTATTATGTGTGTATCAAATGAAGTAGCGTTACGAATAAGCTGTATTTAAAGTGCAGATGTATAGGCCATATCGTTTCTATCGTACTTTTACAGTATCAGTAATATTATTTGTTGTAATTATGAATAGATGATAGCCTAAGAGACACTACCCTGTGTAAAGGATTGTCCATAATACCATGTATCACTGCTAGAATATAGCCATAAATACTTTTTTTTAGAGCAGAATACCTTTGCCATGATTGAGAATACAATGATGATGATGATGATGATGATTGTTATTATTATGATTATGATTATGATTATTATGGGCCTAATTATAGGACTATTTCTTTGTTGGGTTTGAAGCCTAATAGATGCGCTGTGAAATTGTTGTGTATGGATTCATGGAAGGAGATAGCACTTTCTCCGCTTTAAGGAGTCTGTATATATTTGTCCTGTTTATGCATTACAGTAAGTGTATCAGATGTAGTTGATGTACAGTTGATGTAAAGAGTAAATTACAAGATGATCACCTGAAGTATCTTATCTTGTTTCTGTTCTATCAGTTTGCAGTAGACACTGTCCCATGCCATGAAAAACAACTTCTTGACTAAATAGGTGTTTGGCAACCTTTTGTTATCAGTTAGCGTTTTGGAAAACTAAATATAATAGAAGAGCTACTGTAGGCCTATTTATCACTATGTCCACTATTATAACATTCAAAATGTTTTTTTTACATCACAGTTTTTGTCTCTTGAAAAATCAACACAATGGCGTATGAAACCTTTACTTTCAAAACCCCATTCAAAGTGTTTGGGGTTATCCTTCCTATTAGGCTACTACAGCCAGCTTGTACTTGATGTTAAAGCTGCATTCAGCGATGTTTTCGTGTTCAAATAACTGTTAAATGTCTCTATATTCTGACAGCAATCACTGAAATAGAGTGTTTGGTCAGTGACTTGAAACCCCCAACCCCCCACTGTCCTCTATCTCTCTCCTGTAGTCTCCTGTAGCTGGGCGGACGTATCTCTGCAACCATAAGTCGTAGAGACTCAGGGATGGCGGCATTGGATTCGGGGTGAAAAAATACAATAGGGATCGCGATTGGACCTTCCGTTTCTTAGAAAATGTCAACTTTTCTCTGATTGGATCAAAATTGGCGCAGACCTCAAACTATCCAATCAGAGAAAAGTTGACATTTTCTAAGAAAGGGAAGGTCCAATCGCGATCCCTCTCAAGGGCTATAGGTATTTTTTCACCCCGAATCCAATGCCGCCATCCCTGAGTCTCTACGAGTTACGCTTGCAGAGATATGTCCGCCCAGCTTGCAGGACTACAGGAGAGAGATAGAGGACAGTGGGGGGTTGGGGGTTTCCAATACCGAGCACTTTTTCACATGGCGGAGCCGATGCTCAAAATTGTAAGCTGCACTACACCCTCCCAACCACTGAGCACCGAACCCATACATCCGGCGCTGTGGAGCACCTAAAAACCTCAGCACTGGCACGTGAAAAAGTGCTCGGTATTGGAAAGTACGCACTATTTGGGAGTGCCAGGGCACCGGTATCTTGGATAACAACATTGTCTCAGAGGTGGGTACAGTTGTATTGTGATTGATAACGTGTATATCGCGTGCGGCCACTTAGCACGCTTTGCAGTGGCTGAGGGGAGCACGCATCCGAGACTCTGAAGGAAGAATGACTGAAGAGTCTGGCGTTGAGGCTACAGTAGCATGTAAACAATCCCCTTTCATATCTTGACCTCATTAGAAGGTCAATTAACTTCCAGTGAGGTCATCACTGAGGTCATCATTGAGGTCAGCAGCCTCCACCTGACCACCTTCACTAGCGGGCAGAGAACAGGCTGCAGCTATGTGGCAGAAAATTAATGGGACACAAACAGCCTGGCCTAATTATGTCCGCTGCAGGGCCCCGTAGCTCTGCCAAGGTCGTTATCTGATGGACGCTCGGTCACTGGGAACTTGGCGGCGTTTTGAACCGGAGTTCAGGCTGGAGCCACCGGCCGCGCGGGTCAGTGCCGGGTCGGGAAAGGGGGGGAGGGGTGTGTGTGTGTTTAGCACAGTGCACGACAACACAGGAAAACCATAGACCAGACCAGAGGTCCCCAATAGGCGGGCCGCCGTCCTATCTGGACCCGGACCGTTAACTGATCAATTATTGAGGGTTATTAAAGTTTGAAGGAGCTTTTCGATTTTAACCGGCGGAGCTTTTCTAGACTTTATGCTAATAGCTCACCGCCAGCTCTGGAAACTCACACAACAATTGTGTCTATTTGACTCTAAATGGGACCATATTTGACAGAATGAACATCATGCTGTTTAGAAGAAGGCTTGAAACTGAAAGTGAGACCATCAACTCTTTAGGAAAGAGTTTACTGAGGCAATACATCAAGTGAGAAGTAGGGTCATTTCCCCATAGACTTCCATACAATCAGACTTATTTTTAACTCCTTAAAGCAGCTACGAGCAACTTTTTCGATTGTTATTAAACAGTATAAATTTAATATCAATGCATCACATCTTACCTCTAATAGTCGACGAGACCAACGCAGAGTAGTCTCGCTTGAACCCCGAGTGAATCGGCCAGTGTTAGTCTGTCTGTAGCCAGGGCAGATCAGGAAGTGAAATGAAACGGTTTGTAGCAGCCACTTCGGCCATAACCACAAAATAACTTCCAAAAAACCTGTTAGAATATAACGAGAGATGTTCCCGAGAGTATGCGTGGCGTTCACAATGTTTATGCTATGTTGCTAGGCAGCGCGAACGGGGTAGGCAGGCAGCTGTGTTTCACTTCCGGGTTTCACTTCCGCGTTTCACTTCCGGGTTACCCGGTCCGGTCTCTCTAGAGAGCCCCCTGTTGACGCGAGTTTAGACAGACACAGACTTAATAATCACCTAAGGGAGCAATCTCCGATACACACGGCTTTGGTCTCAGCTACTATTATAGGTAAGATGTGATGCATCAATATTGTAATTATACTGTTTAATAACAATCGAAAAAGTTGCTCGTAGCTGCTTTAAGAAGGAGTTAAGAAGGCTCCTTCTTCTTAAGGAGGAGTTAAGAAGGCTCCAAAGAAGTGTTTCCCAAACGCCTTCTTAACAGCCTTCTTAGAGGCTGTTAAGAAGGGTGTAAGAAGGCTCTTAAGAAGGGTTCTGTGAAAGGTGCTATATAAACCACAACATTCTTATTATAAAAGGAATCCATTCTGATTAGAGGAATATAGCCTACGGTAAAACATTTAAAACACAAGTAACCATATTACAGAGGAGAGATTTTCAAGTGTTCCCCAATTTTAAACACTAAAAGGTGCATGAAAGAAAGGAAAAAGGGAAAAATCTGCGAGTGTTTCATTGTTAAGAAGGTGTTAAGAATGCCCCAGACCCTTCTTACAAAACCTTCTTAACGAAAGAGCATCTTAGGCTAAGAAGCAATTGGGAAACGCGTTGGCTTCGTTGGCTTCTTACGGGAGCCTTAAGAAGGGTCAAAGAAGCTTCTTAGCTTCTTAAGAAGCTTTTGGGAAACGCATGCCTTCTTAACGAAAGATCAACTTAGGCTAAGAAGCAATCGGGAGCTTCTTTGACCCTTCTTAACTCCTTAAGAAGCTTCTTAACTCCTTAAGAAGCTTTTGGGAAATGCAGCCATTATCAGTGTATAGACCAGAACTGCGCCACGTCTTCAAGCGTCCAGCGCAAAGACCGCCAGCCCCTTTTAGGGGGAAACCCACCATAGGAAAAGACTGTACAAGAAACCACTTCAAACAAACTATTTAAAACGGTTTAATTTGATAGAGATATGCCGAAGAGCGGCTGTGTTGTTAGTTTCATTAACAATAAATAAATAAAAACCGGATCTGCGATATATATGTTTTAATAGAGTAGGGCTGACACCGTCAATGTGGACGATGCAAGTAACCTGGTGGAAACTGAATACAGTGTTCACATAAGGCAAGTACCTCGTGTCGATGTATCTTGCGCATTCTATGGCCGGCCGAGTTGAAATATATTGTCATGTCATGGTGTCTTTGGGTCATTTATAAACTAAATTAATTCTGTTATTTTTCTATAGATTTTTTTGGTACTGCTATTTTACATTGAAGTCAACGGCAAATGGCTTATTGTGTTGTCCCCTAAAAAGGGGCGCAGCCTTCACGTTTTGCAAATTACCCGGTTGTGCTGGTCTGGTCTATGGGACTCAATGTGGCATTTAGCCCATAGGCAAGAGGCCATCTATTACTCAAAGGCACCCTCTAGAGGCCATCTCATGAAGTGACATCTCACTAAGCATTACCCGACTGACTGACTGACTCACCTGACCAGAATTTGCCTTGTGATTCCGTTGCGATGTGGGAAAAATACAAAGAAGAAGCACCTGTGCTAGTTGAGGTCATGTGCTTTCCTGTCAGCGTTGAAGATACACTGAGGTCCGCCATGTTGTCTGCAGCTGCGCGCCTCTGGCTCAGCTGAGCAGCGTCAGCATGGATGACGACGACACATAAAGGTACCCGCCATCATCGAAATGTGATGGAAATTAGCGGGATGATTACAAAAACAGAAGTGACATCATTTGTTTTTGTTCCTTTCTGATGCGTTCAGGTGCCGCTGGGAGAGTCAAACCAAAGGAGCACAGACGTTCTGCAGCTTAACAACTTAATTTGAGTTAGGGGGGTACGGTGGTGCAGTGGTAAGCGCTGTCGCCTCACAGCTCGAAGGTCCTGCGTTCGATTCCCACCTGGGACGGTGTGAACGCTGAAGGAATGCAGCGTGCCCGTCCGCATGTCTTCGAGTGCCCACCGCCCGGGTGGGGTCGTCAAAAGGGCCTTTCTGTGTGGAGTTTGCATGTTCTCCCCGTGCCTCCCGGGGGTTTCCTTCATATAGGAACCCCTTCACCAAAACATGCAATATCCTGGTTGCTAATGTGGTTCCTCCTCTGGTCGTTAAGGGTGCCTGTTCAGAGGGAAGGCAACTGGTTGGAATAGCGTGAACCTCCCACGTGCTATGTCCTACCGGTGAAGCTTCCTCTGTCAGGTGAAAAAAAGCGGCTGGCTAACTGCCCATGTCTCGGCGGAAGCATGGAGCCAGTTTCGGCTCTCCCCAGATCGGCAGAGGGTGGAGTAGCAACCAGGATACATAAATTGGATTATCACTAATGGGGGATAAAAATGGGATAAAAAATCGGGGGGGGAAAAAAAAAAAATTTTAATTTGAGGAACTTCATTCAAACGAATGCTAGGGTCGTCATAACTCAAAGCCCGGTGGCGACATTTTGTTTTGAGTTTCTGACTTTATTCACCAACTTGATCTCAGTGTTATATATGCGGTAACATCCTGGAATAAAGAAAGAAGTTCAAAATATGAGCAGCAGTTCAGAGGTGAGTCTGAAGGCTGAAGCTCTGCCCCGTCCCGTCCATGAACCAAACCTGCATCAGATTAGCTATTAGCCGATTGGCTGAGAGCCCATTGGAGAGGCGGAGCCAGGTCAACACCAGGTCACGGGGAAAGTTTGGTCTTTCATCTGCCTGTTCAAAAAGTCCCTGTCTCCATGTCTCGCTCTGTCTGTCTGCAGTCTGCACTAAGAAAAACACACACATCTTGCTCTATCTTAAACTGTGTTTTCAACTGTGTGCGTGCCACATTTCCCATCAAACCGGACGATCGAATTCTAACTAAAGTAGTAAAAGGATGATTTCGGAAATGGACCCAGTAGAACATAAAAATAAATTGAATTAATTTGAATTAATTAATTGATTTGTATTTCAAATGTGTTTGTTTCATTAGCAACTGCTGTAAATTACAACTAAACGAGGCCTATAAGGTTGCATAGCTCGAGTCAGAGACCTAACTTTAAACCAAATGTTTTTTTTTCTTCTTTTCTGTTCTTTTTTCAAACTGTCTAGATCAAATCAGCATAGCGCCCCCCTCCCCCATACCTAGGAAGGTTCAAGTTTAATCCAATCCAATCCTTAGTATGAAACAACCATTGGCAAAACAATACACTGTTCCTTGAAATGCTATTGTAAACATTAACGGTGATTAACCGATGACAACTGTGTTAAACACAGATCAATAACCTGCAAAAATAACATCTAAATAATTCAGTTCAGTTGCTGTCCAGTCACTGTGCATTTCAGAGTTCAGAGAGGGAACAAGTGGGAGAGATGTGTATTTGTGATATTCTGTCATCCGCCACGAGGAATCTATTTTTCTTCCCTTCTAAGCTATAAAAATCTCACCACATAAGTTCAGTCTTTCTGAGGGCTGTTGCCTCCTCCTCCTCCTCCTGTTTGTGTGTTTTCTGGTTCAAAGGCAGTTCTTCGACACGATAAGGGGCAGCGATTTGCCAAACGAGGGGGAAAACGGGGTCAGATGGTGACTTGGATAAGAGACTCGGAGGCCGGATTGAGTAAGTGTTTTCTTTACGTTTATTTCCATCGCTGCTGTGCTGTCGCGGAGAAACCACAGCGCTGCAATCTTGGTGCTTTTCTTTGCCGTAGCTCAAATTGAAAGTTTACGCTGCCATTTTTATGTTCTGAGTGACGTTTGTGACCCCAAAAACACAGCATCAGCAAAACAAGCATTATGTCCTTCATTCCTGTAAGAATGTGCTCTGTTTCAACTTCATTATTTTTGGCTGGACCGCGCCAGTGGGGCCAAGTTGTGTTGGCGCATGCTAGTTAGAGCAGATAGCTACACATCGCTAGGAGCTAACCGTTAGGAGCTACATATCGCTAGCTGACGGGAACGCAACAGGAGGTCCCCCACCGCGGCTGCAGAATCACGACCTTTTAACAGTTTAACTTTGCCAAGCCAGAGGAGCTCAACACATCCTCTATTGAACTGACTTTGTGTAGGTAAACACATCACACACAGGTTTCCACCTACAATACAGTCATGTTTTTCAGCTCTCCCAGAGATACTTGATCTCAACCTGGTTAAATAGAAATAAAATAAAAAGTGTTGTTTGAATTGATTTGATCATTCTAAAACAAATTCTCTATTTGTATTGTTTGTATGTACAGTATCAGTATGTATGTGTGTGTGTGTGTGTGTGTGTGTGTGTGTGTGTGTGTGTGTTTGTTTGTTCTAATAGCTGTCCCAAGGATTCACTCGAACCAGGGCAGGGCCGCCTTTACTCACTGTGCTGCTGTTAGCTGGAACAACCTGCCTGAGGCCCTCAGATTTTCCCCAACACTTCCTATTTTTAAAAAGGGTCTAAAAACTTTTCTGTTTAGCACTGCTTTTAACTGTTGAAATGTCTATTTATCCTATTATTTTCCTGTATTGACCAAACGTGTAGCATCTTACTGCTTTTTTGCTTTCTATTGTCTTTTTATCTTCTTTTATTCTCCTATGTCTGTAATGTCTTGTGAAGCACTTTGAATTGCTTTATGTATGAAATGTGCTATATAAATAAAATTGACTTGACTTGACTTTGTGTGCGCGCGTGCGTGCTATGTGTGTGTATGTACGTATGTATGAATGATGTGTATGTACTAGGGGTGTCACGATACACTCAGTTCACGATACGATACGTATCACGATACTGGGTTCACGATAACGATACGATACGATACGATTTTAACAATATTTTTTTAAACTTGAATAATGACAATATATGACTGGAAAAGTAGTACCGTATTTTATTTGAAATGCACAAATACAAAACATGCTGTTGTGGGAAATTGTTATTACAATAACAACTAGAAAAAACATGAGATTGGAGATAAGGCTTATCTTGAAATAGAATGAGTTACACCGTCACTTAGATTTACTTTGAACTAAAAGGTTTCTCAGCAGTATAAATTCTCATTATGCATCTTCAGTTTTTCTTCAAACTCAAACAACAAGACTTTTCTTAGTCTATTTTTTATGCATCTTCAGTTTTTCCTGTCAAGTAAACAGTTTTGCCAGAAACTCAATTGAATGGTTTCTCTCCTGTATAACTTCTCATGTGTCTCTTCAGAGACTTGTTCAACTGAACTACTTTCCACACATTGAACTTCAACAAACAAAGACGTTTCTTTGTCTACTTTTGGAAAAAAAAAAAAAAAAAAAAAAATGTTTTTTTTTTTTTTTTTTTTTTTTTCACGATATGAGATTTCATCTCAACGATACATATCGTGACGTTTTACTATCGCGAAATTTCGTGGGACGATATATTGTGACACCCCTAGTATGTACTGTATGCGACTGGAGGGTATGTGACTGGATATGTGACTGGAGGACATGCGACTGGAGGACATTGACTGGAGGATATGTGACTGGAGGACATGCGACTGGAGGATATGTGACTGGAGGATGGAGGGTATGTGATTGGAGGGTATGTGACTGGATATGTGACTGGAGGACATGTGACTTGAGGATATGTGACTGGAGGACATGTGACTTGAGGATATGTGACTGGAGTATGTGACTCGAGGATATGTGACTGGAGGGTATGTGACTGGATATGTGACTGGAGGATATGTGACTGGAGGATATGTGACTGGATATGTGACTGGATATGTGACTGGAGTATGTGACTGGAGGATATGTGACTGGAGGATATGTGACTGGAGGATATGTGACTGGATATGTGACTGGATATGTGACTGGAGGATATGTGACTGGAGGATATGTGACTGGAGGATATGTGACTGGATATGTGACTGGAGGATATGTGACTGGATATGTGAGTGGAGGACATGCGACTGGAGGATATGTGACTGGAGGATGGAGGGTATGTGATTGGAGGGTATGTGACTGGATATGTGACTGGAGGACATGTGACTTGAGGATATGTGACTGGATATGTGACTGGAGGATATGTGACTGGAGGACATGTGACTGGAGGACATGTGACTGGAGGATATGTGACTAGAGGACATGTGACTGGAGGATATGTGACTGGAGGATATGTGACTGGAGGAAATGTGACTGGAGGACATGTGACTGGAGGACATGTGACTGGAGGATATGTGACTGGAGGATATGTGACTGGAGGATATGTGACTGGAGGACATTGACTGGAGGATATGTGACTGGAGGACATGTGACTGGAGGATATGTGACTGGAGGACATTGACTGGAGGATATGTGACTGGATGGCATGTGACTGGAGGATATGACTGGAGGACATGTGATTGGAGGACATGTGACTGGAGGATATGTGACTGGAGGGTATGTGACCGGGGGACATGTGACTGGAGGACATGTGACTGGAGGATATGTGACTGGAGGACATGTAACTGGAGAACATGTGGTGACTAAAGGATATGTGACTGGAGTATGTGACTGGAGGACATGTGACTGGAGGATATGTGACTGGAGGGTATGTGACTGGAGGATATGTGATTGGAGGACATGTGACTGGAGGACATGTGACGAGGATATGTGACAGGAGGATATGTGACTGGAGGATATGTGACTGGATGATATGTGACTGGAGGGTATGTGACCGGAGGACATGTGACTGGAGGACATGTGACTGGAGGATATGTGGCTGGAGGATATGTGACTGGAGGATATGTGACTGGAGTATGTGACTGGAGTATGTGATTAGAGGACATGTGACTGGATGATATGTGACTGGAGGGTATGTGACCGGAGGATATGTGGCTGGAGGATATGTGATTAGAGTATGTGACTGGAGGACATGTGGCTGGAGGATATGTGACTGGAGGATATGTGACTGGAGGATATGTGACTGGAGGATATGTGACTGGAGGATATGTGACTGGAAGACATGTGACTGGAGGATATGTGACTGGAGGATATGTGACTGGAAGACATGTGGCTGGAGGATATGTGACTGGAGGACATGTGACTGGAGGATATGTGACTGGAGTATATTTGACTGGAGTATATGTGACTGGAGGACATGTGACTGGAGGATATGTGACTGGAGTATATGTGACTGGAGGATATGTGACTGGAGGACATGTGACTGGAGGACATGTGACTGGAGGATATGTGACTGGAGGACATGTGACTGGAGGACATGTGACTGGAGGATATGTGACTGGAGGATATGTGACTGGAGGATATGTGACTGGAGGATATGTGACTGGAGGATATGTGACTGGAGGATATGTGACTGGAGGATATGTGACTGGAGGATATGTGACTGGAGTATATTTGACTGGAGTATATGTGACTGGAGGATATGTGACTGGAGTATATGTGACTGGAGGATATGTGACTGGAGGATATGTGACTGGAGGACATGTGACTGGAGTATGTGACTGGAGGATATGTGACTGGAGGATATGTGACTGGAGGACATGTGACTGGAGGATATGTGACTGGAGGACATGTGACTGGAGGAGATGTGGCTGGAGGATATGTGACTGGATGATATGTGACTGGAGGATATGTGACTGGAGGATATGTGACTGGATGATATGTGACTGGAGGATATGTGACTGGAGGATATGTGACTGGAGGACATTTGACTGGAGGACATGTGACTGGAGGACATGTGACTGGAGGATATGTGACTGGAGGACATGTGATTGGAGGACATTGACTGGAGGATATGTGACTGGAGGACATGTGACTGGAGGATATGTGACTGGAGGACATTGACTGGAGGATATGTGACTGGATGGCATGTGACTGGAGGATATGTGACTGGAGGACATTGACTGGAGGATATGTGACTGGATGGCATGTGACTGGAGGATATATGACTGGAGGACATGTGACTAGGATATGTGAGTGGAGTATGTGACTAGAGGACATGTGACTTGAGGATATGTGACTGGAGGACATGTGACTGGAGGACATGTGACTTGAGGATATGTGACTGGATGATATGTGACTGGAGGACAAGTGGATGTGCCAAGGAGAGGCAGCCAGATGGGGGGGTGATAATTATTGGCTGTGTCAGACAACATCTGTTATGTCAGCATTCCAGCCGTCAGCCCGGGAGGAGGAGCAGCTCAAAGCGCCTGCAGAGTTCAGCAGCAGACTCCTGTGTTTGATATATTTGATGCAGTGTAGTGAACAGATCTCGTGTTTTATATATTTGATGCAGTGTATAGTGAACAGATCTCGTGTTTTATATATTTGATGCAGTGTATAGTGAACAGATCTCATGTTTTATATATTTGATGCAGTGTAGTGGACAGATCTTGTGTTTTATATATTTGATGCAGTGTATAGTGAACAGATCTCGTGTTTTATATATTTGATGCAGTGTATAGTGAACAGATCTCATGTTTTATATATTTGATGCAGTGTATAGTGAACAGATCTCATGTTTTATATATTTGATGCAGTGTAGTGGACAGATCTTGTGTTTTATATATTTGATGCAGTGTATAGTGAACAGATCTCGTGTTTTATATATTTGATGCAGTGTATAGTGAACAGATCTCGTGTTTTATATATTTGATGCAGTGTATAGTGAACAGATCTCATGTTTTATATATTTGATGCAGTGTAGTGGACAGATCTTGTGTTTTATATATTTGATGCAGTGTATAGTGAACAGATCTCGTGTTTTATATATTTGATGCAGTGTATAGTGAACAGATCTCGTGTTTTATATATTTGATGCAGTGTATAGTGAACAGATCTCATGTTTTATATATTTGATGCAGTGTAGTGGACAGATCTTGTGTTTTATATATTTGATGCAGTGTAGTGGACAGATCTTGTGTTTTATATATTTCATGCAGTGTAGTGGACAGATCTCAGGTTTTATATATTTGATGCAGTGCAACAGATCTCGTGTTTTATATATTTGATGCAGTGTAATGAACAGATCTCGTGTTTTATATATTTGATGCAGTGTAATGAACAGATCTCAGGTTTTATATATTTGATGCAGTGGAACAGATCTCGTGTTTTATATATTTGATGCAGTGTAATGAACAGATCTCATGTTTTATATATTTGATGCAGTGTAGTGAACAGATCTCGTGTTTTATATATTTGATGCAGTGTAGTGAACAGATCTCGTGTTTTATATATTTGATGCAGTGTATAGTGGACAGATCTCAGGTTTTATATATTTGATGCAGTGCAACAGATCTCGTGTTTTATATATTTGATGCAGTGTAGTGAACAGATCTCAGGTTTTATATATTTGATGCAGTGCAACAGATCTCGTGTTTTATATATTTGATGCAGTGGAACAGATCTCATGTTTTATATATTTGATGCAGTGTAGTGAACAGATCTCGTGTTTTATATATTTGATGCAGTGTAGTGAACAGATCTCGTGTTTTATATATTTGATGCAGTGTAGTGAACAGATCTCATGTTTTATATATTTGATGCAGTGTAATGAACAGATCTCATGTTTTATATATTTGATGCAGTGTAGTGAACAGATCTCGTGTTTTATATATTTGATGCAGTGTAGTGAACAGATCTCGTGTTTTATATATTTGATGCAGTGTAACAGATCTCGTGTTTTATATATTTGATGCAGTGTATAGTGAACAGATCTCGTGTTTTATATATTTGATGCAGTGTATAGTGAACAGATCTCATGTTTTATATATTTGATGCAGTGTATAGTGAACAGATCTCGTGTTTTATATATTTGATGCAGTGTAGTGAACAGATCTCGTGTTTTAGATGCAGTGTAGTGAACAGATCTCATGTTTTATTTGATGCAGTGTAGTGAACAGATCTCGTGTTTTATATATTTGATGCAGTGTAACAGATCTTGTGTTTTATATATTTGATGCAGTGTAACAGATCTTGTGTTTTATATATTTGATGCAGTGTAACAGATCTTGTGTTTTATATATTTGATGCAGTGTATAGTGAACAGATCTCGTGTTTTATATATTTGATGCAGTGTTTAGTGAACAGATCTCATGTTTTATATATTTGATGCAGTGTATAGTGAACAGATCTCGTGTTTTATATATTTGATGCAGTGTATAGTGAACAGATCTCATGTTTTATATATTTGATGCAGTGTATTGAACAGATCTCATGTTTTAGATGCAGTGTAGTGAACAGATCTGGTGTTTTATATATTTGATGCAGTGTAATGGACAGACCTTGTTTTATATATTTGATGCAGTGTATTGCGAACAGATCTTGTATTTATATACATGTATTTCATGCAGTGATAAAAAAAACATCACATTACTGTCATTATGATTATAAGATAAGAAGGAGCTGTCATAGGTCAGATTAAATGTCAGTCTATAACTGATAATGTGCCGTTGCGTTAATGATTAGTCATTGTTTAGTTTAAAGTTATAATCCGCAAGACTTCACTTTTGTTGTCTCTGACAACACCAGTGTGACAGTGACATATGTGACATAATGTGACATGGAGTTTTGTCTTTCTTTCTTCTTAATACATTCAAGTTGGCCAGTGGGGGTGGTAATGCAACGCTTTGAGGCCAACCACGCACACATCTCAAAAGAAGAAGAGGTTGGTCAGCGGTAGTTAGCAGAGCCGTATAATGGAGTTGCGACATCTCCATTCACTCCAATGGACCAGTTTTTGGATTGGCGTTGGCGCCACTCTCTCTTAAGTGTTGCCAGATTGGCTCATTTTCCTTGTGCGGTTTTGTGTGCATTGTGGCAGTCTGTGGGCTGGAAACCATCACCAGCATCTGGCAACACTGGTAGTCAAATAGCCACCGGAAACAACAGCAACTACTCCGCCTACCCTCTCTGGCGGACCAATCACTGCTGGGTGAGGGGAAACGCATCCGCTTGTGATATATTTTTGTTTTTGTTTGTTTGGCCACCAACACAAGTTCATAAATGTTGCAATACAGAGAGATGAAAGGGCTTTCATCAATGGTCCACGGGTTCAATCAGCATTGTGTTAACTCAGTTGATGATATATAGTGACTTTACAGACATTTATTTACATCTTCCGTATTATAACTTTAACTATCACATTCACCATTTTGTGATTGGCTAAGGATTTGCATGCATCAGGGGGTTTGGGCTGATGATTGGTTGACCTAAAGCAGGGGTGCCCAAATTCTTTCCCATGAAGGGTCAAAACTCAATCTGGGAAAAGAAATAAATGTTGTGGAATTACATTAAAATGTATTGTGTTTTATAGAAAATTAACATTCTAAATCTAAAATAACATTTCAATATAATAATCTACTTTTTATCTGTTTGGTAATTGTAATAATTTGCAATTGGTTATAAATATTTATATTTAAATATGTCCTTGAGTGCCCACCGCCCGGGTGGGGTCGTCAAAAGGGCCTTTCTGTGTGGAGTTTGCATGTTCTCCCCGTGCCTCCCGGGGGTTTCCTTCATATAGGAACCCCCTTCACCAAAAACATGCAATATCCTGGTTGCTAATGTGGTTCCTCCTCTGGTCGTTAAGGGCGCCTGTTCGGATGGAGGGGAACCGGTTGGAATAGCGTGAACCTCCCACGTACTATGTCCTACCGGTGAAGCTTCCCCTGTCAGGTGAAAAGAAGCGGCTGGCTAACTGCCCATGTCTCGGAGGAAGCATGGAGCCAGTTTCGGCTCTCCCCAGATCGGCAGAGGGTGGAGTAGCAACCAGGATAAATAAAAGTAAAATTAGCACTAAGGGGGATACAGATGGGATAAAAAATCGGGGGGGGGGGGGGGGGGGGGCAAACAGGGCGGCCCGCGGGCCCCAAATTGGTCAGCACTGACCTAGAGGGTGGCCCTTACCGGAGCAAGCGGGCGCCATTTCAGGCAGACTGGCTTGCAAGAGAGGGGAGAGGGTGAATATGATGGACGCTTTTGACCGAGTATGTGGCATATGAATGTAACCCAAAAAGGTGATGCCAAAGTAGTTTATTAATCCATGAAGGCATGGAGTGCATTAGTCTTCCCAGTTTTCCTCAAACATTTTCCTTGGCGTTGCGTTTTGATCGATCTCTTTGTGTGACGCAAACTGGCAGAATTTAATTTGGACAAACAGGGAGAATGTGCAGCATCTCAGTCAGTCAGGAGACGCTGCTCTGAGAGAGAGGTAGAGAGAGAGAGGCAGAGAGGTGGAGAGAGAGAGGCAGAGAGAGAGAGGCGGAGAGAGAGAGGCGGAGAGAGAGAAGCAGAGAGAGAGAGGCAGAGAGAGAGCAGTGGAGAGAGAGAGAGGCAGAGAGGAGAGAGAGAGGAAGAGGTGGAGAGAGAGAGGCAGAGGTGGAGAGAGAGAGGCAGAGAGGTGGAGAGAGAGAGGCAGAGAGAGAGTGCGGTGGAGAGAGAGAGGCAGAGGTGGAGAGAGAGAGAGAGAGGTGGAGAGAGAGAGAGAGGTGGAGAGAGAGAGGCAGAGGTGGAGAGAGAGAGAGAGGTGGAGAGAGAGAGGCAGAGAGAGAGCGGTGGAGAGAGAGAGAGGCAGAGAGGTGGAGAGAGAGAGAGAGAGGTGGAGAGAGGCAGAGGTGGAGAGAGAGAGGCAGAGAGGTGGAGAGAGAGGGAGAGGTGGAGAGAGAGAGAGGTGGAGAGAGATGCAGAGAGGTGGAGAGAGAGGGAGAGGGGCAGAGAGGTGGAGAGAGAGAGGCAGAGAGGTGGAGAGAGAGAGGGGCAGAGAGGTGGAGAGAGAGAGGGGCAGAGAGAGAGGGAGAGGTGGAGAGAGAGAGGCAGAGAGGTGGAGAGAGAGAGGCAGAGAGGTGGAGAGAGAGAGGGGCAGAGAGGTGGAGAGAGAGAGGGGCAGAGAGAGAGGGAGAGGTGGAGAGAGAGAGAGGTGGAGAGAGAGAGGCAGAGAGGTGGAGAGAGAGAGGGGCAGAGAGAGAGGGAGAGGTGGAGAGAGAGAGAGGTGGAGAGAGAGAGGCAGAGAGGTGGAGAGAGAGAGGCAGAGAGGTGGAGAGAGAGAGCTTCATCAAAAAAAGATAAAACATCTTCTGTGACAGCAGACACAGGAAGTGTGTGTGTGTGTGTGTGTGTGTGTGTGTGTGTGTGTGTGTGTGTGTGTGTGTGTGTGTATGGGAGAGAGAGCGTGCATGTGTGCACTCCATACTTGTCTGGATGAGAGGAAGACGAAAAAGTTGTGTGTAATTTTGTGTGTCTGTGTGTATTTACTGTAGGCCCTACACACTGCTGTGTGTGTGTGTGTGTGTGTGTGTGTGTGTGTGTGTGTGTGTGTGTGTGTGTGTGTGTGTGTGTGTGTGTGCGTGTGCGTGTGTGTGCGCTTGCGCACGCTTGTGTGAGTGTGAGTGGTGTCAGACAGAGTTCAGAGGCTAAATCAGGGAGTGGAGACTGTTTTTGTTACAGCGGCCGAAGGAGAGATGGAATAAAACCATGAACCTTGTTTGACGCGAGAGAGAGAGAGAGTGAGGGAGAGAGAGAGAGAGAGAGAGAGTGAGGGAGAGAGAGAGAGAGAGAGAGAGAGAGAGAGAGAAACTTACTGACTGGAATAACTGTCTGGTTGACTGGATAGCTGACTGAATGACTGTCTGACAGCCAGGCAGAGGTACTGGTTGCCTGCCTGACCAGTTACATAACACAGTGGTTCTCAAAGGGGAAATACAAATGGGTAATACATTATTTTCACTATAATTCCATGCATAAGTAACACAATGACATAATGTAGGACTGTTTTGGTCATGGGTTTCATACACTTTCTGTAATAAAACTTCTTAAAAACTAAAGCAACGCTCAACCTATACGCTGAACCCACAAGTTTCATTTTGGCGTCCTTGTTAACAGGCGAGGCCGTTCACACAGGGCCGGCGCCAGGATGAAATGACTGAGGGGGCGGTTATAACTGGGGAGGGGGCTGATTTTTTTCCTGTTTTTTATTTTTATTTTTTATATATGATATTTTTTATATCGTAAAACATAGGTTATATACCCGCTATGCCTATTTCTGGACTTTTTAACCATGATAACCTCTGAAAAGCGCAATAACAACACAAGAAAGACTCCTATTCAAAATCAAATAAAACATTTATTTCACAGCAGCAGATTAAGGCATTAATAGAGCTGAGCTTTGCATAACGTGAAATGCGGGACCTGTCTGGAGCACTCTGAACATATATGTCTATATGAAAAGTCATAGAATAAACAATTGCTGCAAAAATCGACAAAAAAAGAAACAAAAGAATAGCCAGTCAGTGCCAGGTTCATTAAATTTAAGAAATAAAGTGATCAGATGCATTGTCTCCATCTTTCTGCTCATGGCATGCTGTGTGCTTGGGTGCAGCTGATTTCTCTCTCTCTCTCTCTCTCTCTCTGTGTGTGTGTGTGTGTGTGTGTTTTAATCGCGTCATGATCACTACAACATGCAGTGAGGTTCAAATGTAATAAATAGCTACATCTCTGACACCTTGTGACAACCAAAGCACAGCAAATAGCGCTTCCCTGGCAATTCTGAAACAACAGAGCTACCGTATGTTTATAGCGGGTAGCCTACATCAACTTAAACTGATCAAATTTGATGAAGACTGCAGAAACAGCAGCCGAAACATGTCAGGTACAAACAAACATTGCCTAACTGGCCTTTATAGATGAACTATTCTATCAAAAAAAAAGAAAAAATTAATGAGGGGGCAGAAAATTGAACTGAGGGGGCAAAGCCCCCTATCGCCCCCTCGTGGCGCCGGGCCCGACCCACAAGTTTCATTTTGGCGTCCTTGTTAACAGGCGAGGCCGTTCACACCAGCCGCGCCTTGCTCAAGCCACGCTCAAGCGATCGTTCAGGATTCAGTCCTATTTTCCAAGCGTGAAGCTGCCAGGCATGAAGTCAATGGAAGTTGTGGGCGGAGTCAAAGCGCTCCGAGCGAGGCGCTGAGGAAAAGAGAGTGCTTCTTGTCTGACCGGTTAAGCGTGAGCTCAGCTTCAGCGTGAGCTCAACTTCAGTTCTGCTCATGTTAGGCGCCAGGTGTGAACACAGCATGGGGGACCTTGGGACAAAATCGTATCAATTGGGGGACGGGGTCTAATTTGTGTGTAGGGGCCCTTGACGTGAAAAAGTTTGAGAACAACTGACATAGCACACTGCCTGACTGTCCAATTTGCAGACTGACTGCCTGTTCATTGGCTAACTGCAAACTGACTGCCTGTTCATTGGCTGACTTATTTCAATACTGCCTGTCTTCCTGTTTTCACCCTGCAGTCCCGTGTTCTCGTGTTTGTTGTTTCGCCCCACCTCCTCCCCTGCCACCACCAATGTCATGGCTCCAGAGAAATCCCCCCCCAAGGGGGCGATTTCTATGTATGCATTGCTGACGCCCTCCCCTCATCATCGCTGGAGGAGCGTCATCATGGAGCCATACGCCAAACCTTCATCTTGTTTTATTGTATTAAATTAAAGTTGTATTGACTAAAGTTGATTTTGAACCTTCTTACTAGTCTCTGATTGAACTTTATTAATTTTAATTAAGAGGCAATAGAGACAGTCCGCATGTCTGGGAACGCCCACAAAATGTTAAGCGGCTGGCGCGCGAGTGGGGTAAAACCGCCCATATATCTCATGGACTGACTCACCAAAGGACGGTGCTGTGGCTCTAAACTACATGTTTGGGGGTTCTAGAGCAGAACACAAGACGTCTGCTCAGATGTGCGTTTACAGAGCGTGTCTATTAGAGCGTAGTGGCACAGTGACGGCGCGAAATTTGACAACAATGGCACATCGTCTTGACAACGAGCGGGCATTTAGACGGGAGAGAGTAATTAGGGACAGAAGCAATCCATTGGACGTGAGTTTCGGTTCTGTCGGAGAGATCTTTTTGAACTTATTGAAGAGCTGTCACCGGATTTACAGTATGTGTCAGACCGCAATGCAGCACTAACCACCGGCTTTGCAAGTGCTAATTGCGCTTAGTTTTTTTTGCAAACGGGGCTGTTGGGGACATGATTCAAGTCCACAAGTCCACTGCCTGTCGTGCCATCCGCCGGGTTTCACTGGTGCTGAACCGCCACCTTGCTGCTCATGTTCACCTTCCCACTGAAGCAGAGGCTGCGGTCAGGAAGCAGCGTTTCCGCCGGGCCTCCGGCATCCCGGGGATCATGGGCTGCATTGATGGGACCCATGTGAAGATCCATGCACCATCTGAGCACGAGTATCTCTTTGTAAACCGCAAAGGATACCACTCCATCAATATATATATCTATATATATCTATATCTATATATATATATATATATATACAGTATATATATATATATATATATATATATAAAGGACACCACTCCATCAATATATATATTATATATCTATATCTAGATATATATATATATATATATATATATATACAGTATATATATATATATATATAAAGGATACCACTCCATCAATATATATATATATATCTATATCTATATATATATTGTAACGAAGTGGGTATTCGTCCAAGGAACTGGAGACTTGAAGTTGGTACAGGCTTTTTATTCTTGTCTTCACAATACACGCTCCTAGCAGCTAGCTTCGCTGCTAGCTCTAAACCACCCGGTCAGCTCGCCCACCCTGGCCTGACTGGCCTCCGCCCCGGCCGCTGGTCACATATATCCCCTTCCCCCTAGGAACACACCCACACACATTAGTTCCTAGCTACAATCCAGACACTTATGTTGCACATCACATTACAGGTAATACTTGGATTACCTGAAACGCTACACACTCCTCACCCAACATTTGTTAACGCCCACGTTAACACCCACAACCCACACATATCCCCCTGTACCAAAACACACCCAACACAATATTTTTCCCATCACCACATCAAAATCTAATTCCCACAACCCCACAACATTTCAATTCCCCACAATTAGTCCCTTCTTTTTTTCCAACACCCCCGTCATAATGTCCAGTTTGCATCAGGTACTCCGTAATGTCTAGTTTTCCATTAGGTACCCCCATAATGTCTAGTTTCCCATTAGGCACTCCATAATGTCTAGTTTTTCATTATTTCCTTCTTTTTCACACATTCAATTCAAACACAAGCCCCCACATTTTCCTTAGCTTTCTTTTTAAACCCCATTTCCATCCCCCCTTTTCCCAGCTTCACCAATTCCCCTGAAGCACTCTTTTCGGTCCCCCCTTTTTGTTTGTTCCAGTAGCAAATGCACGAACGAGCACCGGATCGACATCCTCGTCCTCCGGTCTCCACTCGCGCCCGTCGACTCTCCAGCTGACCCTGGCGTCGTCCTCCCGGCCTCGCACTCGCTCGTTTTTCCGTCCCCCTCCTCCAGGGTTGAGGACAGCAGAGCGAACACCACCGGCGTCGATCTTCCCCTCGGCTCTCCGCAGTGCAACGTTAGGGGGTGTATAGCGGTTAGGCTGGGCCGGTTCCCCCTGCGGTAACCCCTCTCGCTCACTCGGAGACACGAGCGTCGCTCTCCCGACTGTAACAACGCTGCAGACGATGTCCCTCTCTTCCCTCTGGCTGTTCACGCTCTTCCCAGCCTGCGTCTCACCTCCGGCCTCCACACTCTCAGTGCAGTCCCTGGCCAAGTGCTCCGGTGACTGGCAAGTCCAGCAGAGTCTCACCTGTCTGCCGCCTGCACGTCTCTCTTCTCCCGCTGTCCCCCGATCTCCGACAGCCTTTGGACACTCTCTGGCTAGATGTCCAATCTCGCTACATGTCCAGCAGGCTCCCTGCTGTCCATGTCGTTGTCCCGCATACCCGGTCCGTCTCCCGGAACCGCATCGGCACCACCTCGCCACGTGGCCCGGCTCTCTGCAGGTCCAACACAGTCTCTTTCGTGGCTCTTCCGGCCGCTCTCCCCGCTGCATTACCTCCGCGCTCATCAAGTCCACCCGCTGCATGACTTCTCGCAGCGCCCGCATCACCTCTACTGCCCAGGCAGGAGTCTCTTGCACCAGCCGTCCGACCTCTCTCAACACACGGGCCTCCATGCCCGCCAGCATCGAGCTGATCCCCGCCGTCAGCTCTCTTTTCCTCCCGTTCACCGATGGCCATTCTCCGGAGATACTTGATTCTCCGCGCACCATCGCACGTGGTTTTAGCAGCTAGCAGTTAGCAGTTAGCACCCCTGGTAGCTAACTTACTAGCGCCAGTTTCTAGAGCCAAAAAGCCGCACCACCCGTCTCTTTTGCCGTTCCTTCTCACCCTCTCCCCTCTCGGCCGAATCAGAGGCGTTACCGCTTTACTGTCTGGCACCAATGTAACGAAGTGGGTATTCGTCCAAGGAACTGGAGACTTGAAGTTGGTACAGGCTTTTTATTCTTGTCTTCACAATACACGCTCCTAGCAGCTAGCTTCGCTGCTAGCTCTAAACCACCCGGTCAGCTCGCCCACCCTGGCCTGACTGGCCTCCGCCCCGGCCGCTGGTCACATATATCCCCTTCCCCCTAGGAACACACCCACACACATTAGTTCCTAGCTACAATCCAGACACTTATGTTGCACATCACATTACAGGTAATACTTGGATTACCTGAAACGCTACAATATATACCGTATATATATACAGTATATATATATATATATATAAAGGATACCACTCCATCAATATATATATATATATAATGAATGAACCTGATGAAGCATCTGCGAATGCGAAACGCGTTGTATCTGTGAGCTGTTGCAAATAAATGCCGTGAAAAGTTGGTCCAAGTCTGAGGAGTTTGTGCGGTCCGCTGGACTTTTAGTCTAGTGTTTGTTTATTTCTTATTCAGTGTAATTTTTCTTGCTGTGACCAGCACCTCCCGCTCTGGATGTGCACGAGTGCTCTACTTTTGATATATATATATAAAGGACACCACTCCATCAATGTGCAGATTGCCTGTGATGCCAATTATATGATTTTTAATTTGGTGGCAAGATGGCCTGGATCAACCCACGACTCTCGCATCCTCCGGGAGAGTGTTCCCCTGTACCGGGACTTCGAGGCTGGCAGGGTGACCGGCCTGCTCCTTGGCGACAGTGGGTACCCCCTCAAGCGCTGGCTGATGACCCCGATCATCGCTCCCAGGACTGACCAGGAACGGCGTTACAACACCATCCACTCCGTGGTGCGGTGCATTGGTGTCCTCAAGCACAGGTGAGCTGCATAATAGACTATAAGCTAGGGCTGGCACGGATCACGGATAATCCGTGACCCATACGGATCCGCCCCCCCCCCCCCCCCTTTCGTTTCATTTAACGTTTAACGTTAGTGTACAGGATACCACTCCATCAACATATCCACTCCATCAATGTGCAGATTGCCTGTGATGCCAATTATACGATTTTTAATTTGGTGGCAAGATGGCCTGGATCAACCCACGACTCTCGCATCCTCCGGGAGAGTGCCCCCCTGTACCGGGACTTCGAGGCTGGCAGGGTGACCGGCCTGCTCCTTGGCGACAGTGGGTACCCCTTCAAGCGCTGGCTGATGACCCCGATCATCGCTCCCAGGACTGACCAGGAATGGCGTTCCAACACCATCCATGCGGTGCATTGGTGTCCTCAAGCGCAGGTGAGCTGCATAATAGACTATAAGCTAGGGCTGGCACGGATCACGGATAATCCGTGACCCGTACGGATCAGCCCCCACGGTTCGGAACGCGGTTCGGAACGTCAATGGTCCGCGGACCCCCCCCCTTTCGTTTCATTTAACGCTTAACGTTAGTGTATGAGAACGCCTGCAGCGCAGCCAGACACAGACAGGCATCATGGCAAGCACAAGTGAGCTTCCTCATCCCTTGTCGTCGCTGGAAAGTCTCTCGGAAGGCTGTGGCTAGTGGCTACTAAAGACAACAAACTTATTTCAACACCTCTGAAAAAGCACAGGAATGCGAGCAGCGTGTTGCGGGCTCCACAAGATAACGAGAGCACAACACACACACACACACACGTTTCACGAACACATATCACCGCCGGACGGTGAAATGTTGCCTTGGACACATAACAACAAAACAACACGTGGGGCCACCGAGTAGCTTAACGTAGCATCAACGTTATGTTTCCAGACTCACCCGGTCTGGTCTGTACCCATGTCAAGTGACTACGTTAGCACGCAACAGCCAGGAAGTTAGGCGCAGTGCCACCTAAAACAGGAAGTTGGGTTGTTCTGCCTTCAGAGTAAAATCATAAATTGTGTCATGAGAAAAAAATATTTTTTGAGCTGTGCAGGGCAACAAATGGTTAGAGAAGTATAACAGTATTAAAAAATCTAATCGAAAATCTAATTTTGAGAGAAAAAATCTGATATAGCCTATATTTTTTTTTTTGCTGATCCGAAAAATCCGTGGGTTTTCTGATCCGTGCCAGCCCTACTATAGGCTATCTTAAACAATAAAAAAAAACATCCCTTGCACTGCCCCCCCCCCCCCCACACACACACATCATTGATTATTATTATTATCATCATATAAAGATTTTGGTCGTTTGAAGCCAGATTCATATAGGAATATCTGATTTTAAATTAACATTAGGATTAGACGGTTGTGATGTCAGTATTCAGTCTTAACAATCATATTTGCTCCTTTTCTCACTCACTCCTATGTCACCACCTGCTCTCTCTGCAAGGTTTGAGATTAAACTTTTTTTTTTTATCACCAGCCAATATGGCTGCTACATTTTAAAGTTACGAGCCAATTAATTTCAACCTGCCAAAATGTTTTTCTTGAAATAAACCAGAATATGAGTGCCACTGGGTTAATATAAGCATAAAAAAACACGATTTCAGACGGACAAGCCCGTCTTTATTGTCACACGATACACACATCAACACATGCACGGAGGGCCACAACACACACATGCTGACGGTGGCCGGTGAAATTTGTCCTCTGCATTTAACCCATCCTGGCTTTGTCCTTTCCTCCGGGGGGCAGGCCAGGAGCAGTGGTCGCTTTCTCGTACAGCGCCCGGGGACCGACTTCGGATGTTGTCGTCACTGGTCAGATGACGATGACGATCTGATCTTCTGCATGTTTTTAATGGGGGGGGGGGGGTTATATACGGAGGAACCCCCCTGGGGGAGCACGGGGAGAACATGCAAACTCCACACAGACAGAAAGGCCCTTACGACGAGATACCCCACCTGGGCAGTAGGCACTGAGGATATGGGGGGAACACAACCACAGCACCCGCAGTGTCCCAGGCGAGAATCGAACTCAGGACCTTCTGACTGCGAGGCGACAGCTCTACCACTGAGCCACCGTGCCCCCCGTGCATACGTATCAGTACAAATAAGTTATAGCATAATGAATCTATAAATTACAGCAGGGCTATTCAACTAAATTGTTCAGGGGGCAACATTGTCAGAAACCCAAGGGACCGGGGGCCGGACCGTTCCCCGAGCCAGTACACTTGACACAATGCACCACCACATTTCCGCAGCCGCGCTGGAACTATTATTAAGTAGGGGGTGCTCTAAGGAATGGAATCTCGACCCGCAAGAGAATGTATGGGTTATTAAATATACTTTTATAAGACATCTTTCTGGCTCCTGGTTTCGATTCATTTGGTTTATATCAGCTGTTATATACATTAGCGGATGAGGAGTGGTTGGAATTCCATTTTCTAACAATTATGGAGCCATACGCCAAACCTTCATCTTGTTTTATTCTATTAAATTAAAGTTGTATTGATTAAAGTTGATTTTGAACCTTCTTACTAGTCTCTGATTGAACTTTATTAATCCCACAAGAGGCAATAGAGACAGTCCGCATGTCTGGGAACGCCTACAAAATGTTAAACGGCTGGCGTGCGAGTGAGGTAAAACCGGGGACACCTGCATTCCGAAATGTCGGCACTCCGAAATACCGGCATTCCGACAAAATTGTCGGAATGGAGATCTGTCTCGCCATTGCGAAAGAACCCTAACCCGGGGGACCGGCTGGAGCTAACCTCTCCCAGCCCCCACGTCTAAACCTAACCTCTCCCACCCCCCACGCCTAAACCTAACCTCCCTCAGAACCTAACCCTAAACCTAACCTCTCCCACCCCTGTAGGCTAAATAAATCAAGATGCTATGTCGGAATGGCGGACCTAATATCTTTCGCAATGGTGAAACCTTTTTTGGAGATAAAAAGGGCCGCCTCTCCGAAAGCATAGAAGTCAATGAACGGAATGCCGACACTTCGGAATGGCGAGATGACCCCGGTAAAACCGCCCATATATCTCATGGGCTGACTCACCAAAAGACGGTGCTGTGGCTCTAGACTACAGTTTAGGGGTTCTAGAGCAGAACACAAGACGTCTGCTCAGATGTGCGTTTACTGCGGTGGTTAAATCCCCGATCGTGTCTGCCTGGGCTGGGCTATCAGCTAAATTCTAACTTTGCTGAATGGATAGAACGGGGGTTTTTACCCCACCCCGACCACGCCCCCAGCCAGGCTGAGCCAGCTAAACCAGCGTCTATGACGAGACGTGGCCTCAACCTATTGGTTTAGAGCAGCTTGTATACAAAACACAGACACATTATACAAGCAAACAGGTACGCCATGGAGTTAGAATGTGAAATTACTTTATAAAAGGAACAATGCACAGTAAAATAGTATAAAGTAACTAGAATATGCTACATTTCCTAACAAAAATGTAATTGTGCTTGCTGTCCTCGTAACGCCCCGCTCCTTGTAATGCCGCTTACCCTCTGCCCCGCCCTTCGATCCAGTATAGAGAGCCAAAGTGAAACGTCACTTCCTGCTTTCTCCCTGTACCAGCGCTGCGAAAAATATGAATGGCGGTGACTGGAGAATAAGGTTACATTTTTGATCCCGTTTGAATTTAATTTTAAACGTAACTTTGCATGTCAAGAAAGTCGCAGTTTGTCGCCAAACTGTTGCACTAGAAGTTATAAATCAGAAAGACTACATGCACTGTCGCCTAAGTGACGTCACTTATTCTACCGGCAAAGCTGAAGACCGGCGACATGCCACGAGCTTCCACGAGCTATGTAGTTTTTGGTAACTGTCTGCCTTTCCGAAGCCCTGCCACTCCGAACGTTAACTTCCATTATTCGGACTGGCGGTCGTTCACCTTTTTTTCATAGGTCCCACCATTACGAAAATTCCTGCCTTCATTATTCGAAATGTCGGCCCTTCCTCGTTTTTCTAAAGGAGCCGCCATTCAGAAGTGCCGACCTTAGGTTTAGGCGTGGGGGTGGGAGAGGTTAGGTTTTGGGTTAGGGTCTGGGGGAGGTTAGGTTTGGCGTGGGGCTGGGAGAGTAAATAAATAAGTTATGTTTATACAGCAGCTTTCACAGACAGTCAAATCAAGTTCGGAGTGGCGGACCTTATGGAAATCGGAGTGGTGGGATTTCTGAGTGGCAATATTTCTGAGTGCCGATATTTCTGAGTGGCAGAACGTCGGAGTGGCAGCACGTCGGAGTGGCAGCATGTAACCGTAGTTATAATACGAAACTAACTGCTACGTTTCAGTTTGACGACAAACTGTGACTTTCTTAAGATGCAAAGTTATGTTTTAAATTGACAAAATTAGCGTTGGAACCCCGTGTGGCACAATTCAAACGGGATCAAAAAAATAACCTTATTCTCCGTCCACCGCCATTCATATTTTTCGCAGCGCTGGTAGAGGGAGAAAACAGGTAGTGACGTTTCACTTTGTCTCTCTATCCACCTTATTTTGGAGTGCCCCGCTGTAAAAAAAAGAAATTGTGGGGACTACCGGTCTAGAACGGAAGTTACGTGTGGCGGCTGTCTTTGTTTTGGCTGGCTCGCACCAAAGAAGAAGAGTGCATCCATTGCGATGGATCCAAGGCCTCCTCCTGACCTTACGCCTGGTCAGGAGGAGGCGTAAACTGTAAGAGATCTCCGTGGTAGTCTATCAGCAGAGACCTGCTGTGATTGAGTCCACTCCTCATGGTCCTCATGGTCGTGAAGTCGCCTTCGAAGCATGAAATGCGATTATAACGACCTAGTTGTGTGGCTTAGCCTTCCCAAATGTTGACGTTAGTTTCTTAGAATTTAATACATAAAATTGGGAACGTTACATTCAATTTCATTCAGACTGCCTGGCACTCAATCGCCGCCATTTTCCCCCGGAGCTTCCACAGGAGGAGGGAGGGTGGGAGGAGGGAGGGTGTAGTGACGCACATACAGTACTGGCCATAGACTGTCTATTAGAGCGTAGTGGCACAGTGACGGCGCGAAATTTGACAACAATGGCACATCGTCTTGACAACGAGCGGGCATTTAGACGGGAGAGAGTAATTAGGGACAGAAGCAATCCATTGGACGTGAGTTTCGGTTCTGTCGGAGAGATCTTTTTGAACTTATTGAAGAGCTGTCACCGGATTTACAGTATGTGTCAGACCGCAATGCAGCACTAACCACCGGCTTTGCAAGTGCTAATTGCGCTTCGTTTTTTTTGCAAACGGGGCTTTCCAGAACACTGTTGGGGACATGATTCAAGTCCACAAGTCCACTGCCTGTCGTGCCATCCGCCGGGTTTCACTGGTGCTGAACCGCCACCTTGCTGCTCATGTTCACCTTCCCACTGAAGCAGAGGCTGCGGTCAGGAAGCAGCGTTTCCGCCATGCCTCCGGCATCCCGGGGATCGTGGGCTGCATTGATGGGACCCATGTGAAGATCCAGGCACCATCTGAGCACGAGTATCTCTTTGTAAACCGCAAAGGATACCACTCCATCAACATATATATATATATTTATATATATATATATATATATATATTGAATAAGAAATAAACAAACACTAGACTAAAAAGTCCAGCGGACCGCACAAACTCCTCAGACTTGGACCAACTTTTCACGGCATTTATTTGCAACAGCTCACAGATACAACGCGTTTCGCATTCGCAGATGCTTCATCAGGTTCATTGATGAAGCATCTGCGAATGCGAATGCGAATGCGAAACGCGTTGTATCTGTGAGCTGTTGCAAATAAATGCCGTGAAAAGTTGGTCCAAGTCTGAGGAGTTTGTGCGGTCCGCTGGACTTTTTAGTCTAGTGTTTGTTTATTTCTTATTCAGTGTAATTTTTCTTGCTGTGACCAGCACCTCCCGCTCTGGATGTGCACGAGTGCTCTACTTTTGATATATATATATAAAGGACACCACTCCATCAATGTGCAGATTGCCTGTGATGCCAATTATACGATTTTTAATTTGGTGGCAAGATGGCCTGGATCAACCCACGACTCTCGCATCCTCCGGGAGAGTGTTCCCCTGTACCGGGACTTCGAGGCTGGCAGGGTGACCGGCCTGCTCCTTGGCGACAGTGGGTACCCCCTCAAGCGCTGGCTGATGACCCCGATCATCGCTCCCAGGACTGACCAGGAACGGCGTTACAACACCATCCACTCCACAACTAGGTCAGTTGTGGTGCGGTGCATTGGTGTCCTCAAGCACAGGTGAGCTGCATAATAGACTATAAGCTAGGGCTGGCACGGATCACGGATAATCCGTGACCCGTACGGATCCCCCCCCCCCCCCTTTAGTTTCATTTAACGTTTAACGTTAGTGTATGAGAACGCCTGCGGCGCAGCCAGACACAGACAGGCATCATGGCAAGCACAAGTGAGCTTCCTCATCCCTTGTCGTCGCTGGAAAGTCTCTCTGAAGGTTGTGGCTAGTGCAGGGGTGGGCAATTATTTTTCATGGGGGGCCACATGAGAAACCCAGATTGTTGCCGGGGGCCGAACAAATATTGTCATGCCGTAACCCATGGATGGGTAACTTTGATGATAGAGAGGGCCACAAAAAATGTCCTCGCTACCAGGTTTTGCTGAGGGCCGAACGGCGCCAGCGTGAAAAATTTGGTGCATTTGAAGCCACGTTTAGAGGAAGAACTAATTTTAAATTAACAGTTGTGATGTCATTATTCAGTCTTAACCACCAATATTTCATCCTTTTCTCACTCACTCCTATGTCACCACCTGCTCTCAGGGCTTGAAATTTACTTTTTTGACCACCTGCCAATATGGCTGCTAGATTTCAAAGTTACAAGCCAATTAGAATTTCCACTAGCCAAAATGTTTTTCTTGAAATAAATCAGAATATGAGTGGGTTAATTTAAGCATAAGTATCAGTAAGTGGCCCGGGATGATCAAAGCCTGTGTTGCGGGTCACACAAACAAAAATGCAGTCTTGAAGCTAAATAAATCCAAAACCAATGAGTTAATTATTTAAATTTCTAATTCAATGTAGCCTTTTAGTCATAAAGATTATTGAAAGATATTCCATATTCCAGACTGAAATGATATAACAGAAGTGGAGTATTGGCCAGAATGACATGAACATTTGGACACTTATTCAGCGGGTATCTTGCATGTTGCGTTCAGGTGCACTGTGTACATTTTTTTTTTTTTTTTTTTTTTTTTGCAATTCCATCGCGGGCCACACAGGTGGCGCCCGCGGGCCGGATGCGGCCCGTGGGCCGTAGTTTGCCCATGTATGGGCTAGTGGCTACTAAAGACAACAAACTTATTTCAACACCTCTGAAAAAGCACAGGAATGCGAGCAGCGTGTTGCGGGCTCCACAAGATAACGAGAGCACAACACACACACACACACACACACACGTTCCACGAACACATATCACCGCCGGACGGTGAAATGTTGCCTTGGACACATAACAACAAAACAACACATGGGGCCACCGAGTAGCTTAACGTAGCATCAACGTTATGTTTCCAGACTCACCCGGTCTGGTCTGTACCCATGTCAAGTGACTACGTTAGCACGCAACAGCCAGGAAGTTAGGCGCAGTGCCACCTAAAACAGGAAGTTGGGTTGTTCTGCCTTCAGAGTAAAAGCATAAATTGTGTCATGAGAAAAAAATATTTTTTGAGCTGTGCAGGGCAACAAATGGTTAGAGAAGTATAATAGTATTAAAAAATCAAATCGAAAATCTAATTTTGAGAGAAAAAATCTGATATAGCCTATATATATATTTTTTGCTGATCTGAAAAATCTGTGGGTTTTCTGATCCGTGCCAGCCCTACTATAGGCTATCTTAAACAATAAAAAAAAAAACATCCCTTGCACTGCCCCCCCCCCACACACACACACACACATCATTGATTATTATTATTATCATCATATAAAGATTTTGGTCGTTTGAAGCCAGATTCATATAGGAATATCTGATTTTAAATTAGGATTAGGATTAGACGGTTGTGATGTCAGTATTCAGTCTTAACAATCATATTTGCTCCTTTTCTCACTCACTCCTATGTCACCACCTGCTCTCCCTGCAGGGTTTGAGATTAAACTTTTTTTTAATCACCAGCCAATATGGCTGCTACATTTTAAAGTTACGAGCCAATTAATTTCAACCTGCCAAAATGTTTTTCTTGAAATAAACCAGAATATGAGTGCCACTGGGTTAATATAAGCATATGTATCAGTACAAATAAGTTATAGCATAATGAATCTATAAATTACAGCAGGGCTATTCAACTAAATTGTTCAGGGGGCCACATTGTCAGAAACCTAAGGGGCCGGGGGCCGGACCGTTCCCCGAGCCAGTACACTTGACACAATGCGCCACCACATTTTCGCAGCCGCGCTGGAACTATTATTAAGTAGGGGGTGCTGTAAGGAATGGAATCTCGACCCGCAATCTGCGAGCTGCGTTGGAGAAGCACGCGTCTCATCCGTGAAAAAGCAAGGAGGAAGCCATTGGACCTCAGCAGAGGGGTAGCGTTGCGACGAGCCCCTCTCTTGAGTTAAGTACCCCTTGCTTCTTTCCTCCTGTCCAGCATTTTATAAAAGATGGCCATATTTTAGACCTGTTTTTAGCGTTTTATCTGGGGACTGCCCCCTAGTCCGACACCTCACGAGACCGACACCTCATGGTTTTGGGTTAGGGTCTGGGGGAGGTTAGGTTTAGGCGTGGGGGTGGGAGAGGTTAGGTTTTGGGTTCGTGGGGGTGGGAGAGGTTAGGTTTTGGGTTAGGGTCTGGGGGAGGTTAGGTTTAGGCATGGGGGTGGGAGAGGTTAGGTTTTGGGTTAGGGTCTGGGGGAGGTTAGGTTTAGGGTTAGTGAAAAACGGGGAATATAGAACCCGGGGAACATAGACATGATCCCCTGTCCAATGCCTCTTTTTTCGGACTCGTGAGGTGTCGGACTCGTGAGGTATCGGACTAGTGCCATGGCACCTTTTATCTGGGACATTTTTATTTATAGTTTTGATCTTAATGGGCCCTTTTACCCCCAGCCACTTTTAAAATATTCCGTAGTTCCACTTGTCACTACCCCTTGTCAGGACCACCGGGACTTTTTTTACTGCTATTGCACAGGGATTAAAGTTCTCCGTCGCTACGACGGATTTCCGTCTATTGGAGCCAGATATGAAATGTGAAAAATACCAAAATTAAAGCCCCTTTGTATATTTTCAATGTGTATTGTATTGAGTTTGAATGAAAGCTTTTATTTTGAAAAATTCCGACCGGACGTCCAAATGATTCTCCTGGGTTGTGTTCAAGCCACAATAAGCCTGAAAATGTATTGCTACGGTTTCCAGGTTGAACGTCATGTTTCCTTGCCTGTTTCAATGCACCACTATGTTCGCTGATAAATGTTTTGCTACGTTGTGCTATGTTTTCGGCCCGCTGAAAATTATCCATGACAGCATTGGACTGAAGAAGTTTGTTATTGTGAGAATTGGAGTTAATTTATTACTGCAAAGGTGGAGGAACTTTGAAAACATGCGCGATGCGGAGTTGTCTTTTATTGGACACGGACAGGTAAAACTTGCTAACACACACACGCTCAAACGTTTGCTGCAGTAATGTTAACGTTATTATTTTCGGTGTATTTTTCACCCCGACAGCGCGGGGGGTTGACGCTTTTTCCACGACCACATGTCACTAGAGAGAAAAAGTCTAGTGGAGTTTCACTAGCGTCAACGCTAACGTTATTGAATGAGCTATAAGCACCTACCCCATCTGTAACGCAACATAACATTAACAAACAACTGTTGCTAGTGCAGTAACTAGTTGGTTACTAACTTTCTGGTTAGCATTAGATGTGTCAGCTACTGCTAGTCTCTGAGTTAGTTGATAACAAGATGTTGATTTCATCTGTTACCTGACTCCATGATAGTTATGTAATTCTGAGGGATGTTTTAGATGTAACCGTGTGCAGTGGGATGTTTCCTCTTCACTTGATGCTGAACTGTAACACTAGCGTTAGGTGGTTAGCCTAGGCATGCTAGGTGTTGTCTGACAGTATTAATTGGTGTGTTTTCATAACAGTAGGCTACCAGACCATCAGCTCAGTGGGACAGGAGGGGTGAGAGTTTGGGTGGAGCTGAGCTGTGTGACTGGTGGAAGAGAACCTCCTTAGTTGGGACATATGTTTGACAATGTTGTTGTAGTTCCTGTGGCTACTGTTAGTTATAGCCTAATTGTTATACTGATCCCTTAACCTACTTGTTTGACTCGATAAAAACATCTATATATTAATTGTGATTTATTATAGCCAGTAATTTTCACATGTCTCTGTTGGCATACCTACGTGGAACCTTATAACATCAGCCCAGAACACAATTCATGCATCATTAGGCCTACTGGATGTTTGGGAACTTGAGAGTGTGATGTACACACTGTCTGCCCTTTTTTACATGAAAACCCATGTGAAGCGACGGCACGGTGGGGAAAAAGCGGACACTCTAGAAAGCCCAAAATAGCTAAAATAGGCCTCGAAAAATTTTCAGTCAAAAGATTTTATTTTGCTTTAACCCCTGTATTGCAGCACATCCCCCTAGCCTCGACCCAATTACTGTGAGATTTCTTAATACCTACGGGTTCCTATCACGAGTGATTAGCATGCAGTGTGGCTATTAATTTGCAGTGGATGTTTTGCAGTGGATATTTGCCTTAAAATTAACTTGAGTGGCAGTGGTGGCTGACGCTGTGTTTGATCTTTAAAGGATACCGGAGAGCAAGCGGAGTACTGAGACAAGTGGACCTGGATCTTCAGTCAGTGGACCCATTGATGTAGATGTAGATGTAGATGAAGAAAATACACCCGTATACGACTCTTAGTGGCTTCTGAAGAAAAAAATGCCCCATAAAAAATCACGTCACGTGACTTGCAATACAGAGCTTCGCCACCATGTTCAAATGGCTTCACAGCCCAGCGCTATTCCTGGGGGCTTGCAGCCAACCCAACCAGCAGCCAGGTCAACAGGAAGCAGGAAGACTCAGGGCGTGTTCGAATACCTCTACTAAGCCTACTTTTTGTACTCAAATTGAGTAGGTAGTGTGTTCACACTGTACAGTACATAAATTTTGTGTAGGCGACATTTTCCCGGAAGTATACTAAATTCGCAAGAATTTCGTAGTAGACAGTGGGTGTGTACTCTGCTATACTCATCCGCCCATAATGCATTGCGACTTCACAGTGGAGGGAAAAACGAAGGAAAAAGATCTTCTGCTGCCAGCCTACCACGGTACGTTTTTACAATTTTCACACGCTATTTCATCACTAAATTCACTTCTGTCACCATTTGAGGCGGGTAACCAGTGGTGTATATGAATAATTTGGCATCTTTACCAAAAAAAAGAAAAAAAAAAAGCTCCAGACACGGCTTGCTAGCAGCCATCGTCTGCGGGAAAAAAGGCTCGCCTATCCGGATAACTTGGCCCCGTTCCCCGTAGATGGCCCCGTTCGAGTCTGCTCAATGGTGCTTAGCTAACCTTGGCCTTAAGTTAACACAGGCTAACGTAAACTGAAAAACGTTAGCGTAATACGCTAACATTAGCATAATACGTTAACGTTCGCTAACATGGCACCGGCGTTAGATAACTGCAACTGAATGTGTAACGTTAACGGTGATTAGTACCATGTAGCCTACCGCTAACTTGGTGCTCACATAGGCCTGCCTGTTTTTCTCCCCTCACAGTCACACTGACTGCACAACAATGGCAGAGGGCCATGGTACCACAAGGAACTACAATTGTGAGTAATGTGGCTTATGTGACCAAATAATAATAGAACGACAGGGTTATAATTAATAATGAACGTGTAAGTGTTGTTGAACAGGGCTTAGCATCAGCGTAGCACCGGTAGCAGCGTTACCAAAGTTGTATGTGTCATCAATAACGTGCATATCGTTTGTTTATTCAGGGGGAGATGAAGACACCAGGCGCCTCATCAAGTGGAGGGGAGATAACGAAGCCTTGTTTACTCGAATGAGGAACACAGCCGTAAAAGGCTTTGAGTAAGAACATTGAACATGTAATTTTCATGTGCATGCCCGCTACAATATAATGATTTACTATTTAGTGACTGGTGAATTTGAACAGTCTTTATTTAGCTGGTAGATGTTCACATATAAATGCTTATCTAAAGTGTATGCCAATTTGTCCAATGCTTGCAGGGTCTTCATCAAGGAGTACAGCCTTGAAGGGAAGGTCGAGGCTGGCTGGGTGAAAAAGAAGTGGGAGAACCTCAAGCAGAAATACAAGGTGAGCTGAAGTATCAAAAGCACTACAGTCTTGATGTTTAGCAGCTCAAAAAGTTCAGGGTCAGTCAAACTGCAATGACCCACTTCTACAGGTCTGTACTCTCTATTGAGTGTTCTTACTTTCTCTATGCTTGTCTGGTTTGGTCACACAACTACTCAGGACAAGACTCGGCTGGAAAGAGTAGTACGCCGAGCATCTAAAATCACGTTATTAGTGAATAGCCGAAACAGACGCGGAAAAGGAAAGCAGAAGTGACGGAAAAGCCACGTCACTTCCTTTTCCGCATCCATTTCAACCATCACGTGACCATTCCACTGAGGCAGGTGCATCACTGGACACAAAGACATTGCAGAGAGTGGAACATAGCTGCCCTAAATTCAAGCACTTTCAATGAGCCATTTTTACAAACCTTTATGGCATTGATTTTTTTTTATTCACAAACTTTCAAGGACCAGTGGGAACCCTGTTGTTAAAGCGGTGCATTATGTTTATCCTAATATCCAACCCCCCACCCCGTGTCTTGTTTTGTAGGAATTGAAGGCACCACGCACGGGTGTGAGCACGGAGGGAGGAGAGGCCACTGCTGCAAGCTGGAAGTGGTTCGATGCGATGGACGAGGTGATGGGGCACAGACCATCCATAGCCCCATCGAACCTCATCGCATCAGCTACAACAGCTGTAGCAGTGGTCTCTCCTCCACAGGAAGAGAGCTGCACTCCAGCCAGGAGGAAGCGGGATCTGGAGTTGGGCTCCATCCTTCAGGAGTTCCAGGAGAGGGAAGACGCTAAAGAACGGAGAGCAGAAGAAAGAGATGAGAGGAGAGAGAGGGAGTTCCAGGAGAGAGCAGAAGAAATGGAGAGAGAAAGAAGAGAAGAAGAGAGAAGATACAATGAGAGGAGGGAGAGAGAGTGGAGAGAGTGGGTTGAAAGGAGAGAGCAAGCAGAACGGCGCGATAGAGAGGAGAGGCTGAGAGAGAGTCAAGCTAGGGAGGAGAGACTGCTCATGTTTATGCAGTCATTTCTGCAGAAAAAATAAAAAGGCTTCCCCCTTTTTATTTTTTCTGCAGAAATGACTTGTACTGATTTTGTTCATTTGTTATGTTATGTTAAGTTAATTTGTTAAGTTATGTTCATATTTTATATTTTTGCAGAAAAAGGAAAAGAAAAAAATCTCGTTTTATAAGTTTATACCTCTACTGTTACTGTTAATTGAGAATTACAGTTCTAAATAAATGAAACAAACAAAATATTATAGCTTTGTCAGTGCTTTCTCTCTCTTTTTAAACAATGTTCAGGTTTTGCTTTCGTTTCCAAAAGAATATACTCCTGAAAAGTGCTTGATTTTCAACATGATCAGGTCTTTCAAAATAATTACACACACTAAAGAAGGCTAGATAAGTCCTGTTGATCTGTTACTCTGGAAAAGAGCAAGCAGGTTTAGGTAGGATCCACTGGAGGTCACAGGTGCACTGTGCAGTGAGGAATTTAACACATGAAGACAACGTTGTAAAAATCATTCAATCCAATGTGCACTTGTGAAGGCTAAGGGGTCCCAGGTTTCAGCAGCAAGTTAATTTAAGTAGCCTATTCATGTTTTCTGTATTCATCACTAAAATGGTAACTATATAAATTACCCATGACTCATATAGAGAATTCAGAATCAGCTTTATTGTTATTATGTAGTATGTAGTGTTAGTCTGTAATCATACAAGGGATTTGACTTGCACAGTTACAGACAGTACATTTGATAATTTATTTGATGTTAGCTAATGTGTTCTTAAAATGTGCCTATAATTGATAACACTTTTCCCTCCTCTTTTCTCATCCGGGCTTGGGACCGGCTATGGCAGAGTTAAAAAGTGCTTCACATACAGTATCCCGAGGATTAGACTGTAGTGGCAAAAAAAAAACAGTATTCCCTATGGATGTAGACTGGAAAAATAAATAAAAATACATCAGTAATCCCTAGGATGTAGACTGGAAGATTTTTTTTGGGGTTTTTTTTGGGGTTTTTTTTTTTTTACATAAGCAACACATTGCTGTCCACCAGATGCCTTCCGCTGCCCTTCCTCCTCCATCTTCCTCTGCCCTCAAAGGTAGTCATGTTCCTGCAGGACAGGGATCTGCTCCACCGGCGCAGACACCGCAGCTGCAAGCCTGCCTCTCAGTGTGTCCCCAGACCTCTGGACTGGCTCATCCGCCTCTTCACCATCATCACCACCATCCTCATCATCACCATTTTCTCCTGGCTCCAAAATGTCCCCATTGCTGATGCAGAGGTTGTGGAGGAACAGACAGGCAATGATCACCTCTGAGGCAAAATCCACCTTCACCTCCAGTGCCTTCAGGAAGATGGAGCGCCACCTGGTCTTCAGGATGCCAAATGCCCTCTCCACCACACACCTTGCCCTGGACAGGCTTCTGTTGAATCTTGCCTCAACAGCATTCCGGACAGGTTCACGGAATGGGGTCATAAGGGGGATTGGTTGCGCCAAGCATGGGTACCCTCCGTCACCGATGAGGTACCATCCAGGAGGTGGGAAGAGCTGGTGGACGTACAGAGGGCTGTTCTTGAGGACCCTGGCGTCATGCACAGAGCCAGGGAAGCCAACAAAGGCGTCGAGGAAACGCCCCTTGTGGTCACACACCGCCTGAAACTGGATGGAGTGGAACAGTTTCCTATTAAAATAATCCCCTGCAAACTGTGCAGGGGGGACGATGCGGACGTGGCACCCATCAATGCTCCCCGCCACGCGGCTGAATGCTGGGGAACCAGACAGCCTCTGGAAACCAGCCCCAATCTCCTCCAGCTCATCCAAGGTGGGGAAGCGGATGACCCTCCTAAATATGGCCTGGATGCCCCTGCTGACCCGGTGCACCATGTCGTGGACAGTGGTGCGGGGGACATCAAATGCCTCTGACACAACCCTGTACGAGGTGGGACTAGCTAGCCAGTAGCAGAAGACCAGGACCTCCATTGCCTTCCCCCATCCATGGTCGGTCACAGTCTCCCCCTGCAGTAGGTGGATCAGGTTCTGCAGGGTTGGCCTGGACAGTCGGAAGTCCTTCCGAAGGTCTCCCTCCCCAAAATACAGCCGCAACAGGGGAACATGGGGATTTAGCCTGTTGTATGGCCCTCTTGCAACCTGCAATGATATTTATGAAATTATTTGACTGTTTATTCTTGTTTTTATCAAATTACTATTCACTGACTATTATTATGATTATTATTAGGATTTAGGATTACTTTATTGTTTAATTATACATATATCACATCACATATCTATCCATGATCAAACATACTGAGCATGAGGTTGCCTTAAATATCACTTAGCTAATGTAGTCATGAGTCTGTCAGTGTTCTGATGGTAGAGATTTCTCGCCAACTTAACATCACATTATTATGCTGTCTGAGCTAGTGAGCTGAACAAAACAAACATTAGCTGAAGTAACATTAGTTAGATAATATCCCACTTACTTCTGGGGGGTATCCAAACAGCATAGTGTACAGCTGAATATACCGCAGACGACGACGAGCTCTTCGTTGTCTGATGAGACCATCATTAATCCGAGGCATATTGGCGATAGGAGTCTGACCTTCTGCACACTGTACAGAAGAGGAACGCAGCTTGTTTTGTTTCAAAATGCTCTTTCAAGTCTCCGAAAACCAATGGTCGCGCAACAGACAGAAGGAGGCGTCATTTTTGATCAATTGACCTATGAATGAAGTCAATTCACCCGTTGTCAGGCGGTTGCCAGGCGATTTTTTTGTAAATGTGATATTTGTACAGAGCGAAATGTCCAATAGTGGCGCAGCAGAAAGAAGGAGGCGTCATTTTTGACCAATGAATTAAGTCAATTCACCTGTTGTCAGGCGTTTTTTTATGTGATACGTGTACAGAGTGAGGTAGCGCTGTCTGCCCAGTTACAGCTCGAAACGTCACTTTAATATGTTGTCCACCGGCTCAACATCATCTAGGTGCTCCCGTCGGAGTAGTGAGGGTATAGCTGCGGGTCCCCTGGTGCAGAGTTAACGTTTAAAAACCAGGCGTTATTTTTATAAACTGACATCATTACGGGACTCTACATTGAATAGGTTTGTCCACTTATAATTTTTAAACGTTCATTAACGTGCCATATTAACATTTGTAGAGCTAAAGAATAACAGCTTTCATTCTGATTTTCAGCCCTGGTCGGCGGCCATGTTGCTGAATTCTACTCTCCCGAGCTGGTGCGAAATGCATTCTGGGACCATGCTGTAGACTGTAGTGTAAACAGCTCGCATACATAATTTCATATTTAGTAGTTAGTATACAGTAGATACTCGTTGAGAAAGAGTAGACAGTAGGCTAGTAGAGGTATTCGAACACAGCCTCACTCTCTGCAGCAGCCAGGTCAACAGGAAGCAGGAAGACTCACTCTCTGCAGCAGCCAGGTCAACAGGAAGGAGCGGGCAGTGCTGCAGAAGGATCAGCTGTTTGGAGCCATTTCTTTGAGCGGGCAGCTGGTGCAGCAGCCACCACGAATCCCACAGCAGATGCCACCATGAGGGTGCGGTGTTACGTAGAGGAGCCCCTTCTTCCAACATCCTCAGACCCTCTCAAATGGTGGGAATGTCGGGTCCAGAGCCCGTATAATAGAAGAGTTCCGACATCTCCATTCATTCACTCCAATGGACCCGTTTTTTTTCCAGGAAGTAGAAAGTGGAACTCTTGAGTAAAAAAAAGTAGCACTGTCGAGTTGCAGCAAAATAGACAGTTTGTGTTGTACTTTGAAAGGGTTTTTCATCCCTTGACTCAAATTGTACATTATCAGCTTTATTGTAGCATGCAAAAGTAGCGCGAGACCCATTCCTGGCTGTTAATTGGCTAATGAGTCTCACATTTTGGTCCTCCGCTGACGCCACTCTCTCTCTAGAGGACACTAGTCGGGCCAATGTGTACCCCAGGCTTACCAAGGTCATGATGAGAAAGCTTTGTATTGTATTGTCAGTTCCCTCACAGAGAAGATTCTCCCAGACTGGACAGATCATTTCAGAGAGGAGAAATCCCGCAAAAGTGAGGGAACTTGTTTTCATCAATGCAAATTTTGTAATAGATGATGGTATCATGCTGCTTGAGGATAGTATTTCGGCTGGTTGAGAAATATAGATTATTTTTATTTATTTATTTTACAAAAAAGCAGCTCAGCTACACACTCCAGAACAGTTCACAACACCCATTTCAGGGTTTATAGTATTATCTGTATATTTTTCTCTTTTATTTATAAGTACTTGAAATATCCTCCAGAAATTGGCTATAGCTAGTATGAGTCTTTTGCACACACACAAAAATCTTATTTTTTAAAAGTTGATTTACTCTTAAAAATTGTATGGTGTGAAATGTTTTTCCAATAATTGTTTGTGTGATTACGTCAGGAGCACATCTCGTGTTTTTTGTCCCCAGGACAGTTCACTAGTCCATTTCAGGGTTTATACTATTATCTGTACATTTGTATCTACTCGATCCAATCCGTGTTTCACCACCCAGTATCGTCTTACAAAGGTATCCGTGAGTCCAGTGGTTTAGTGGCGAAGAGAAGTCACTGAGAAATGCGCACAGACGCACCTTAATAAACATCCCACACAAATTATATTCCAAAGCAGAAATACATCTATTGAGGTTGTTGTGGTAGTTATGTAAATAAAAATGCCAGACCGCCTGTCCAACTGAGGTGCGCGCTTTCCCTCTGTTGTGACAAGCGGAGATAATAGAGCTCAACAGGCACGTGACTTTTCGTGACTTTTCGTGGCGTCATTTGCCCCGGAAGTAGACTAAGTTCCGCATTCACTTTCTCCATAGACATTTCCATAAATCCTTGCACCATGCTCTTTAATTAAGCCATTCCTACAATTAGCCCAATAGACAATACATGCTGATATGCCATAGCCTATGAAAGTGAAAATGATTAGGTGAAAGTTGTAGACCTAATTGTGATCTACAATTTATTAAAAATAAAATGCTTGTGATATAAATACATACATAGGCCCAATAAAAGGCATAAGAGAAACAAACATTCCTTTCATTGTTCTACCTTTCCTGTCTTCTCGGACTTGTAGGGAGATGCTGCTTTAGGTAACTGTCTGCCTTTCCGAAGCCCTGCCACTCCGAACGTTAACTTCCATTATTCGGACTGGCGGTCGTTCACCTTTTTTTCATAGGTCCCACCATTACGAAAATTCCTGCCTTCATTATTCGAAATGTCGGCCCTTCCTCGTTTTTCTAAAGGAGCCGCCATTCCGAAGTTTGGATATTGTGTAATATGGCACAAATTTACTGATGCTTTCTGAAGGCTATTTAGCCTACTTGATTACTACTGTTTTTGTAGTGTCCACCCGCTATGCCGACCACCCGCAATGCCCACCTTAGGTTTAGGCGTGGGGGTGGGAGAGGTTAGGTTTTGGGTTAGGGTCTGGGGGAGGTTAGGTTCAGGCATGGGGGGAGGTTAGGTTTGGCGTGGGGCTGGGGTTAGCTCCAGCTCCACCGACACGCTGCACACCGCCTCGGTTTTCCTTTCACCACTAAGTAAATAAATAAGTTATGTTTATACAGCAGCTTTCACAGACAGTCAAATCAAGTTCGGAGTGGCGGACCTTATGGAAATCGGAGTGGTGGGATTTCTGAGTGGCAATATTTCTGAGTGCCGATATTTCGGAGTGGCAGAACGTCGGAGTGGCAGCACGTCGGAGTGGCAGCATGTAACCGCTGCTTTATCCTCCGAACTGCATGATAATGTCAATGTAATAAAAATAAGAAAAATCTACAATAGGCTATCAAATAACATGTCGGTGATATCAGCTGTTGGACGCGATAAGATGCATGTGGTGCCAAAATGCGACACTTTTAGGCTACACTTCCAAGTTGTACTCTTTGATTGAATGATGATTAGAACATAATTGACAAACATAATTAGGTACAACAAAAAAACATGCCCAATAGGCTATCGAATAACATGTCGGTGTTGTCGGACGCGATGAGATGCAATGGTGCCAAAATGCAACATTCACAAAGTTGTACTCTTTGATTGAATGGTGATAAGAACATAATTGACACACATCATTAGCGAGCAGATGACAGAGCTGACAGAGAATTTTTAATGACAGAACCAAATCACTCCCCCCCCCCCTCCATTTCCAAATCAGACCACTTTTATTTCCTATTTTCTTCTGTCGTGCTCACTGCATTCACCGCAGCCATCAATGTTGCCAGTCTCTATTTTCTTTTGAATTGGTAATCAGGCTCGTTCAGATGCACTGTAACTTCATGTGTTTGCGGCATTTAGATTTTGGGCATGTAGGGGACGGGATATGGGGCGGATCCATGTGCGTATTCACTGTGGCAGCTGCAGCTAAGGGGGGAATTGCCTGCAGGTGTGCACGCAGTCACTGATACTGTAGGTTAGTCATTCTTTTAGTAGGAATCCTTAGCAGGGATTCTACGCAAGGTTTTATAGATGAGACCTCTGGCATGTGGCCTTGTGCCCTAAAAAACAATTGCGACGTCGAAATTTATGTTGCACTATTTACTATCTATTGTTGCTGCTTTATGGAGGCAATGCCCTCATTTTTTACTTGAACTCGATCACTCCTGGAGTGTGTGTCTCTGTGTCACCTGATGTCTGATGATGTTGACGTTTTTGTAGTATATGTCCACATGCCTGCTGCAAACCAAATTTCCTTCGGGATATCAATAAAGTTGAAGTTGAAGGCCAGAGGCCTTGCCCCTAAAATGAGACCAACGCCCCATGCAGACTACAACAACGTTTTTCGCATGTAGACGCCATGGATGTATTAAAAGAATTGGATAGGGGGACGAGCCACGCCCACCCATGCATTCGGACGGAGGCTGCTCACTGGCGCATGAAGCCATCATGGGGGGTTTTTCTCCTCCTGGTTTTACTTCCTGACCATGCGGCCCAAGATGAAGTGCGCATGTGTGCCATGACGTATTCCATGATGTCTCCAACCCATGGATGTAGATGTAGATGAAGAAAATACACCCGTATACGGCTCTTAGTGGCTTCTGAAGAAAAAATGCCCCATAATTTTTTTTTTAATAATTAAAAGAGTTGTTTTATACTTTGAGTGACACCCGGAAAAAAATCCCCTGGGTTTAACAGCTGCCGGGGTCCCCATGCAAGTGGATGGGAACTTTCCTTTCTGGGCTGCATGGCGTCACGTGACTTGCAATACAGAGCTTCGCCACCATGTTCAAATGGCTTCACAGCCCAGCGCTATGCCTGGGGGCTTGGTAGACGCCTGCTCCTCTCGTCGCTGCCATCCGCCGCTCATCGCCTTGCAAAGCATGCTGGGATGCCTGGCGACACGATCCAATAAAAAATGAATGGGCAGCAGCGACAGCCGGCGTCTACACCCGACAAACGTGGCTGTAGTGTGGCCAAGGCATCACTCTGCAGCTGACTGTAGGTTCCCGACAACCCATGTGAAGTAGGCTAACAAGCTACTTTTTTCCGTACTCGTGTTAGCATTATGGGTGAACGAACAAACTGACTGTCACATAATATATGCAACAGTAGCTGTGTTTACATGCAAACTTTTTCCTCAAACTGATTGATTTCAATCAGATTGAGGAAAAAGTTTGCTTTCGGGTCAACTGTTTACATGGGATGTGATTTAACACGATCTGGTGTTTACTGTACATGCACCCAGATAATTGAACACCTGTGTGACATGGGCGTGATGAATACAACTTGACAGGACTGCAAAACTCTTGCACTGATTGTGAGACTCAAGCAATTGACACTCACACACTTCTTCAAGTACATGTTCTCGCAGTGAAAAATGTATTCATACTGTAATCATACCGGTAGCCTAAAGCGTGAATTATGCCAGACATATAGACTAGACTAGACTAGACGGAGGGCATCATGGGCATGCGCAGAAAGAACGCGGTGCCCCGTCTATGTGCCGACAGCCCACAAGCAGAACCAGCTGACCGAGGCGGCGTGCAGCGTGTCGGTGGACCGGCTAGGGCTAACCTCTCCCACGCCTAAACCTAACCTCCCACAGACCCTAACCTCTCCCTCCCCCCACGCCTAAACCTAACGTCGGCACTGCGGGTGGTCGGCATAGCGGGTGGACCCCAAAGAAGAAGCAGCCAGAGAGTAACCAGTTTCACCGTTCGATAAAAAAAAAAAAATTTGCTCGGTTTATGAAAAGGTTTAACCACTCCTCTGCACCCCATTGAAATTTCAATCGGGTTGGGCCTGTTTAAGCTGATTGAGGTGTTTATATGATACATTTTTAATCTGTTTGGGCTCTTAAACCTATTTCAATCGGATTATTATTATGCTCCATGTAAACATGCCTTAAACATGCCTAGTGTTCGGATCTCACCTGCAATTGCCACTCAGATTATAACTTTAATAAATTATTGTTTTAACTTTCGCTTTGACGTATGACTCCCTTTTGTTCCTGGACGAGCACCCATATCTTACACCACGCCAAAGTAAAGTTAAGACAATCATTTATTAACTAAAACTAAGGGTGTTATGAAGATTCCTTTTAGTTTTTCCACTTCCTCTCCTCACCCAGTTCACTTCCTTTACCTCACTTCTTTCCCTAGCTTTACTCCTCACTAATTAGTTATTTTGTTCACCTGTTGGTTCCCTCACTGATTGTCCCCATTCATTTCACCTGAGTTCCCTTCCTCCTTATTTAAGTCTGCACTCCTCAGTTTCCTTCCTTCCTTCCACACCAATGCATGGGGCGGCATGATGCATAGACAGCACTGCATTTAAAGGGCATCTCCTGTGTTTTTCCTCCTGTGTTTTCCGCCTGTGTTTCCTCATTGCCCAAATATAGTTTGCTGGATCAATAAATACTTTCAACTGGCCCAAACCTGTTTGGACACTCATTATATTTCTGCATCCTAACCGATGCCCCATGGTGACAAGTGAAACTTAGAACCAGAACCCTCCATTACAAAGGGGAAACTAGACAACACAAACGACAACAAAAAGGTGCATCGTGAAGTCTTGTTAGGCTACACTCGGCCCAGGTGCACTCAATCAGCTTAAGGACTCCAACCAGGCTCCTGCAAAGTAAGGCCAGGGGTCTGATCTATCAAACCATGGGTAGAATCCCTACTAAGGATTCTTAGGACTGTGTCGAAAAGAAGGTCTACTAACCTATCAGTGACGGCGCGCACACCTGAACGCAATTCCCCGTTACCAGCAGCTGCCACAGTGATTACGCACAGGGATCTGCCCCATATCCCGTCCCCTGCATGCTCAAATCCAACCAATGGTCAATGCAAATCACAACAGCGCATATAAATGAGCCTGATTTATCAATTCAAAAGAAAATGAGAGTGGCAACATGTTGCGGACTGCGGTGAATGCAGTGAGCGCAACAGAGGGTAAAAAGGAAATAAAACTGTCTGATTTAGAGATGGAGCAGGGAAAATCCGTTCATCAGAATGTGACGTGTATTATAACATTGCACCTGAAAGATGTTTTAATCACTGTATTCACTTCTCAGTCAGCAGTGCCTTTCATCCCCTCGTCTCCCCGCTGTGCCAAATGCGCACACACACAGGCAGCCTGTCACCATGGATTCTCTACTTAATTCTAACCGATTTCTGCCATTAAACATGATCTGTAATCTCTGTCATCTACTCGCTAATTATGTGTGTCAATTATGTTCTTATCACCAAAGACAATCAAAGATTCAAGATTTTTATTGTCACTCCGTAGTACAAGTATCACGTGTGAAATTCTTGTGCTGTGAACTCCGTTTACAACATAGTATATAGTACAAATATAACAGGGCATATGAGTGCAAAAACAACAAGAGACACAACAAGCAATAAGGCAGTAGAGTGATAAGACAAGTCAGAGACAGTGGCATATTCACTGCACATAGGTGCACATGTCATGTGCATACTTTGGACGTACTTAAACATTTTAAATTTGACGTATTTGACGTACAGGTGCAAATAGCATATACCTAATTAAACATACAATTAAACATTAGACATACATAATGGTAGCATCTACAGTGCGGTACAGTACAGCTACTACACTATTTGTGTATGTTAAGGAGTCTCGTGGCCTGCGGGAAGAAACTGTCCCTCAAGCGATTTGTGCGTGCGTTTGGGACCCTGTATCTCCTCCCTGAGGGTAACAGGGAGAACAAGCTGTTGTGGGGATGGTTTGTGTCTTTGATGATCTTCAGGGACCTCCTGAGGCACCGCTGGTTATACAGTTCCTGCAGTTCTGGCAGCTCACATCCTGTTACGTGCTGGGTCGCGCGCCTCACTCTTCGTAGTGCCCTGCGGTCCATGGTGGTACAGTTCCCGTACCAAGTGGTGAAGCAGCCAGTCAGCAGGCTTTCAATGGTGCCTCTGTAGAAGTCCCTAAGGATTTCTGGCCTTAGCCCAAATTTCTTTAGGCGCCTGAGTCCGTGTAGTCGCTGTTGGGCCTTTTTGACAACAGTGGCGGTGTGACCGGCCCATGTCAAGAGTACAACTTGAAGTGTAAATGTCGCATTTCGGCACTCACATCCCATTGCGATCGCGTCCATAACCTGACATCACCATGTTATTTGATAGCGTATGGTAGACTGGATTTCTTTCTTCTTTTTATTCCATTGACATTATCATGCAGTTTTGAGGATAAAGCAGCATCTCCCTATAGGCTAAGTCCAAGAACACAGGAAAGGTACAATTAAAGCAATATAGCCTATGATGGGTTTGTTTATCTTGCCTTTTATTGGGCCAATATGATTTTATTCCATTTATATATTTGTATCGTATTTTATTTTTTAATATTTGTTCTTATTGTAGATCATAATTAGGCCTACAACTTTCACCTAATCATTTTCACTTTGATAGGCTATGGCGTATAGAAATAAATACCGTAAATGACCATTAACCATTCATGACCACATGGATTTAAATAATTAATCACATACATTAAAATTCCAGTGGCTGGTAGACTATATGATTGTTCCAATGTTCTAAACATTTCCAATGACTTGAGGCGGGAAGTGTACGGGGGAAAACAGACTTTATTGGCAGGAGAGATCATTATTTTTATTTTTTACAATACAGGCCCATAGGTTAGGCCAACATATCTTTTCCAAATGCATTCACTGCAACGAACCATTATCTCCGCTTGTCACAACAGAGGGAAACCGCGCACTTCAGTTGGACGGCGGTCTGGCATTTCGGTTTTGGAATATAATTTGTGTGGGATAAGGTGCATATTTGTGCACTTCTCAGTGACTTATCTTCACCACTAAACCACTGGACTTAAAGATGGGTCAGGATTTGCGTAGATTATTTGTGTAAATTGTCTTGTTTACTTTTTAACGTTTTGTTTTTTACATCACTACGTCTGTGTGGGATACCTTTGCAAGGTGATACTGGGTGGTGAAACACGGATTGGATCAAGTAGATAGTCACTGAACAGGTTAGTCGTGGTTTTAGTAGGGATTCTACGCAAGGTTCATCTATAAAACTTTGCGTAGAATCCCTACTAACAATTCCTACGACTACTTGAAAAGAATGACTAACCTATCAGTGACTGCACGCACACCTGCACGCAATTCCACGTTACCAGCAGCGCAGCTGCCACAGTGATTACGCACAGGATCTGCCCCATATCCCGTCCCCTGCATACTCAAATCCAACCAATGGTTAATGCAAATCACCACATGAAGTTACAAGCATATAAACGAGCCTGATTATCACTTCAAAAGAAACTGTAGAGTGGGAACATGTTGCTGGCTGCAGAGGAAAAAATTAAAAAGTGGTCAGATTTGGAGATGGAGGAAAAAATGGGGATTTGGTGTCATAATCAGAATGTCATGTCTATTATAACATTGCACCTGAAACATCATACATGTATTAATCACTGTATTCACTTCTCAGGCCGTGTGTCCATCTAGCTTCTTTTTCTGACAGTTAAAATGGTGGAGTGGGGAGCGCTGGTGACTGATCTGGGGTCATCCCTATGTTCCCCGGGTCCTATTTTCCCCGTTTTTGTGGGACCGGGGAACATAGAACCCTTTCTATGTTCCCTGGGAGAGGTTAGGTTTTGGGTTAGGGTCTGGGGGAGGTTAGGTTTAGGCGTGGGGGGTGGGAGAGGTTAGGTTTTGGGTTAGGGTCTGGGGGAGTTTAGGTTTATGGTTAGTGAAAAACGGGGAATATAGAACCCGGGGAACATAGAACCCGGGGAACATAGACATGATCCCACTTATGCAAGGAAGCAGTCTGAAAGTAGTTAGCTCAGTACAGTAGCTAGCTTGATGGTGCTGCGTCGATGTGCCGACAGTCCGCAATGCCGATAGCCCACAAGCAGAACCAGCTTAGCGAGGCGGTGTGCAGCGTGTCGGGGGACCGGCTGGAGCTAACCTCTCCCAGCCCCCATGCCTAAGGCTGGTTTCACACCGACGACCCAAGCCTTGCCTATGCCTTGCCTTTACCCACGCTTTTTAATAGGCGTCCGTTTTAGTCAACGAGGCTGTGTACACCGGCCGCCTGAGCGTGAACCCTGCGTGTACCCACGCCTCGCCTGTGCCTTGCCGATTTTATCGAATAGGCGTGAGTTCTATTTTGAAGCCGACAAGGCGCGTGCAGGCAGACTTCTTCTGTCAAGCCATGAAAGAAAAACGCACAATATCCGTCGGAAATGGAGAAGTCAACTGAATTTCAAAATAAAATGGAGTTACTACAACATGTTGAGCAGAGAGACAGAGAGATTGACGGGTGGCTATCACGTGGGGCTTTCTCCCCGTCGGCAAACAAATCTTCATGAGAGAGAATAGCGACCGAAGAAGCAAGATGGACAATGTTGTTGTGCCAGGCTGCCAGCACATATTCTTGCAAGATCACCTCTCTAAAATGTCCGACTATAGTCAGACCTGGTTATACATATCCAGCATCAATAGAACATTAAATATATCCGATTTATTTTACCTAGAGGCTACCCATGACAATTCTGGACAACACGTGAAAAAATACAGTCGGGAGAGAGGAGAGGCGCTTGTGACTCGGCTCCAGGTTCGGCGTGCAAAAGGCGTGCGGTGTGATCGCAAAAGCGTGTAACAGGTTCACGCCCAGCTCGGCGTAGGCGTGGGTTGAGGCAAGGCAAGGCGTAGGTTGTCTGTGTGAATGAAGCGAAAGCTAACCTCTCCCACCCCCCATGCCTAAACCTAACCTCCCCCAGACCCTAACCTCGAACCACCCCACCCCCCACGCCTAAACCTAACCTTTATAAAAAAAGGTCTATTTTTATAAGGTCTATAAAAATAAACCTTATTCGATAACCCCGGATGGCACCATATTGTTGACAAACCGCAGCCGTAACATAGTCTGGCCAAGCGTATAGCAACAGTTATGGCTTCGTCAAAGAGAAGTGATGAAAAAATACGTTTGGTTGGAGGTGCGGACCCCTATAAAAAACTGACTTGGAGTAAATATAACTCATTATATTGCCAGGTTTAACGTACTGGACATTGTGAATACAGTATTGGCATAGGCTACACGTCTCAGGAGCTGAAGGCTTTCAAATCCCTTGAGTCCTAGCGTTTTAACTATTTCATCTGTGGCAATTGGACATTTTTACTTTTGTGCCACCAACGACATCATCATCATCAAACATTGTCGTGACAGCAAAGGTAAATAACCTTAATGTTAAATGCTTGTTTGATATGATCTGACGCTTGCTTGCATGAGCCCAATGTTTGCTACTAACGTTAGCCTCTAGTCTCTTTCCCTTCACGTTTGTGGACAGTAGCTAACACCCGGGCTTTTATTGCTGCTATTACTACAGCCGTGTATTATTACACAGCACTCTATCGCTGTTGTGAAATAGCTCCTGACGCAGTAAAAACTGCATTAAATAGGCTAGTAAGTAACGTTGGCTAGCGTCCTAAGCTATGACAGCTGTCAGTCACTTTTAACTCATTGAGTGCCAATGACGACTAAAGTCGTCAATTCAAATAGTAACGTAGAGTGCCAATGACGACTAAAGTCGTCAATTGCGTTTTTTTGACGGTGGGACGTGGATCAAAGCCTGATGCATCTCCTGTAAAAGTATGGGGGATGTTGAAGGTGTATAAGCTATTTTACGGACCCATTAGGTGGCGACAGTGCTCTCCGGATTAGAGAAAGATGAGAAAAAAGAGTAGAAGAAGCCGTGTGGGGAAACGGAAATGCTGTAACGTTAGCTGTGAACAGCAGCCAATCTGCTTCCACAATTGAGCCCCTCCGTCTCCGCTGCGATAGCCCCTCCACATGATTAGTTGCCAGAAAAGGACAACCCGACACCAGCGTCTTTCTGAAAAGCCAAATCATTCTCAGCTGGAAGCGCTGGGAGCCGAGAACAACTGGCGACCGTATAACTGGCGACCGTCAGCCAAATGAGTCTGTGGTTTCCACAGCTACGCCAGCTGTTGAAAGGACGCAACAGAATACGTAGCTGTCCTTGTGAATGCCTCCATTTCGTTCCCCAAATAAAATATCAAAACACACCTGTCTGAGTTGTCTCATGAGTCCTGTTTGAGGAACCGTGTCGCGCAGGCAAAACAGTCCCGTTTTCAACCGACGGTGTTTGTTGTTGAAAACAGTAAGAAAGTTAGTACAGGGGGTGTGGCCACGCCCGCAGATCGTCCTTCTTCACTGTTGTGTAATGGCAGCTTGCATCCTCATCGTTGCACTATACTGCCATCTTATGGAATTAATTACAATGTCTGTCACATCTGCCCAGTCCAGTTCATAATAACAATCAATTACATTTATATTGTGCTTCTCTAAGTAGTCAAAGTCGCTTTACACACACACACACACACACACACACACACACACACACACACAGACACACACAATCATTTAATAGGTACCAAATAAAACATAATAGTAATAATAAAACATGAAATAAGAGTAAAGTCAAACAGAAGTAAAAGAAAGCTGACCAAACCACCACTCCACACAGATCATCCTGTGACCGTGGTTTCTATATAGCCTATATCCACTTGTTAGTCCAGGCATTTTACGCAAATATGTGGGTCAACCTCACACTAATTGCAACAAAACCAAACTCAACTGATTTTGTATCCTCAATATGTCCTCAATGAAGGAAAAAAAGTGTTAAGGAAATGTATGAAGGGAAAGTTTTGAAAATTACCTAAATATGATGGTAGCCTATGGAAGCCTTTTTTTTTTTTTTTTATGTGCCATAAATCTCATAACTTATATCCTGTATGTGTTTTTTGCTTCAAGGAGAGAAAAAAAAAAAAAAGTTAAAAAATAAATAAACGTTTTTGGTAGCATCATATAGGTCATTTTCAAAATTTTCCCTTCATACATTTCCTTAACACTTTTTCTCCTTCATTGAGGACATATTGAGGATACAAAATCAGTTGAGTTTGGTTTTGTTGCAATTAGTGTGAGGTCAAGTGACATTTTTACTGGACTATTGTTCCCAACACACAGGGATGTATTACCGAACGGGCCTACTGGGCCCAGGGGCACCAGAGCTCAGGGGGCCCATAACCCAGAGGCCTGGGGTCAAATGATCACTTAGAGCAGAGGTTCTCGAATGTTTTTCAGCCAAGGACCCCTTACAAGATAGAAAATATACCGGGGACCCCCTCATTCTGATTTGTGATTTTGGCCTAAGCTTAATTGTTTCCACGGTAACGTGCTTGACTTTTAATTTGATAGGTTTGTTATTAGAATGTAATCCATGAACCATTTTAGATTTAAAGCATAAACTATTTTCGTTGAACTACGAAGATTTTGCAAAAAAATATATATATATTTTTGACCGAGGGAGGGAGTTCGTTCCACCATGTCGGTGCCAGGGACGAAAAAAGTCTCGAATGGGACGCGCGACTATTGACTACATGTAGTGGTGGAGGGGCGAGGCATCCAGCACTAGTGGAGGGGTGAATCTAGGGAGCGGTGTGAGGGCTGGAATCTGACGGATGCATCAGATGAATATGCCATATCTTTTGGCCAAAAAGATATATACTGTATATAAAAAATAAAAAATAATATATATATTTTTTTTTATTACATTACGTCATTTAGCAGACACTTTTGTTTTGTCCAAAGCGACTTACAATATCACAATTTGTCAACAGTACAGAAAACCACTATGCAACACAATCAATGACAGCCAAGATATTTTTGATAGACTAGCACCATGTAGGAAGTAGTTTGAGAAGGAATAAGTAACATGTAGCATTTTATTTTTTAATTATAAAAAAAAAAAAAAAAAAAAAAATAGTAGTAAAAAAGTAAAAAAAAATTTACTTGCAAACTTTTCACGGACCCCCTGGCAAAGTGCCGCGGACCCCCATTTGAGAACCACTGACTTAGAGAGCCCCAACCCTTTATTTTTTTTCCAAATGTTCCATAAGTTTATGAACAATTACAGGGTTATTGTTTTTTTCTGTTTACTGTAAATCCTGTGTTATCTAGACATGGTCCAAAATAAGTACAGCCAGCAGCCAAATGCTGGTAAAAGTGCTGGTAGATTTGCTTCACTCACCATCCAAAAGAACAATGGTAATCTATTGAGTGGCTGGTAAAATGTGAACATTCACTAGCCATTTGGTGGACAAAAAAAGTGAATTTTGTTGCCTTTATGGAGATACAGGTGAATTTATTTATTGTTATTGTGCTTTTGGCTTTGAGTTCAGGTGGCTGACTGTGATGTAAATCCTGTTGAGTCAAGTGAATGTATGCCTTAGTTCTCATTGTGTGTGTGCTGCATGTGTCCAGGCCCAGGGGCCCATCATGTCATAATCCACCTATGCCAACACATTGATTTTGAATCTTTATTTTAGATGGAAAATATCACTCACAAATGCAAATAGGCGACCAAGAAGCCACACATACAATTCAAAGTCAAATTTGGAGACCATCTGTCCCAAGAACAGTAAAGCCATCCAAACTATTAGTAAAGATTTAAAGATATGTAATGTAATGCCTGTAGTTACTGTAGCAGGCTTATGTGTTCATTGCTTGTTGCATTATTTTACTTCCGTCAATGAAGTTATAGCAGCGTACTTGTTGATCAATTACTGTATATGCTGAATGACACCAAACCAAGCGACTGTTTAAACATTTTCCTCAAATATTTTCTTCCCTTCAGAATCAGGACTGTGTTTACCATTGTGTATTTGCTGGTGTAACAAGTTGTTCTACCAGCAATAAGGCGCCTGTCTGGGTGGAGGGGAACTGGGGAGGTAGCGTGATCCTCCCACACGCTACGTCCCACCGGTGAAACTCACTCTCGGGTGAAAAGAAGCAGCTGGTGACTGCACATGTATTGGAGGAAGCATGTGCAGGTCCACCTACGGCCCTCCCCAGATCCGGCAGAGGGGGTGGAGCAGTGACTGGGACAGCATGTGTGTATGTGCATGCACGTGTACATATTGAATATCAAACATAGGCCTACATATTAAAAATAAAATAATGCTTTTATGATGATTTTGAACGTCGGTTCTCCTTTGCGCTGTTTTCCTCCCTCCGCTTGTGCTTCGCCCCCCCCCCCCCCCCCTTCCTGTGGTCTGGTTCGGAATTGGGGAGGCCAATGGTCATTTATATTATAACCCATATTATATAAATGAAAGCCCTAATGAAAAAAATAATAATTAGTGAAAGCCCAGGTCGTTATATTGGTCGCGCAAGGGCAGCGTGTTGGGACGGTGGAGCAGTTGCCTTGAGCGTCAAAGATGACTTCTATGGGTTTACATTAGCCAAACCCTAAGTCGTTACATCTGTCGCACAAGGGCAGCGTGTTGGGATGGTGGAGCAGTTGCCTTGAGCGTCAAAGATGACTTCTATGGGTTTACATTAGCCAAACCCTAAAGGCCCAATTATACTCAACGTTTAAGACGGAGACGGAGACGGACAGAGCCTTCTGTCCGTACTCTGCGTTCATTTCGTCCGTTTTCTGTCCGTCATCTGAAAGCTTACGGATACGCATGAAACGGAGGAAAACCACATACACACTCATGCATTTGACTCTCTACTGCCCACTGGTGGATGTATTGCTTAACATGATACCAACGTGAAAGACGCATGGAAGTATGTGGGCAGTGACGATTACACCGTTTGAAACGGACGCCCTTATTTACGGATGAAAATGGAGTATAATTGGGCCTTAAGTCGTTATATCCGTCGCACAAGGGCAGCGTGTTGGGACGGTGTAGCAGTTGCCTTGAGCGTCAAAGATTACTTCTATGGGTTTACATTGGAGTTTAGTTGGAAAGCCCAAGTCGTTTCATGGGTCGCTCAAGGGTACCATGTTAGTAAACAAGCAACGCACAAGGGGCGTGACAAAGCGTCAATATGCTGCGCGCTCGGAGTGAGAACGGGTTGGGATGCGGGACAAAACAAGCGGACCGAGATCGCCAAGAAAGGGTGGTCTCGGTCCGCTTCCAAACGAACTCTGGTGCGGTTCGTTTGTGGTGAGAACGTGAGCCGACCTCGATCCGCCACAACAGCAGTAAACGGTGCGCATTTTTGGATAAACCAGCTGCCGTAGTCAGCTGCGCTGTGCGTAATGGCCTGAAGAACGAACATTTTTATCGTTTCAAAACAACATCTTTCAGATCCTGTTTTGGCGACTTGTGACTTGCATCGATAAACTTTGGGGGATTTTTGGATCATCACATCAGCAGTTTGAACTCAATCAACTTACCTCGGACCATGGGAAGCAACGTTAATGTGTTGAATCTCTACGGATTTTGCCTGTAAATTGTGTTCTCTCTCCCTCTCTCTCGCTCTCTCTGGTCTCCATTCAATAAATGAAAACAAATCGTGGTAATCAGAGCCAGCCTTCTTTGTGATAAGATTGTCTGGTTCAATCAGACAATCAGACTGATTGCATGTCTTACTCGAAATGTCCGTTATTATTAAATTATTTATTAATATTTTATTCCTGACAGGACAGGTGTTCATATAGCCTATGTCTCGGCTAATCCTCATCTCCGTGATAGTAACCTAATAGCAGAATTTGCGAGGGTCTTTGATCTTCTATCTCCAAATTCCCATTAGCCTAAATAGGCTAAATAAATACATAGGCATACTATAGGCTACATAGCATACATTAATAAATAAATAAAGAACTTTCTCCCTCTCTCTCTCTCCCGATCCCTCCCTCTTTCTTTCTTTCTCTCTCTCTCTCCTCGCACGGCGGACGCCCGACATAGCCTAAAATGTAGGTCTAACAAAACGCATTTTTATAATCATATAGGAAAATCTCTGGGAATTATTTTGTCCATCCCGAGAGGCTATTAGCCTATCAGAGTCTCTGCTGGCCAATCCAGGAAGTTTGACAATACTATTTGGACCGTTTCATTTGTGGCTGTGTGAACACAAACGAACCAAGGCACAAATGCAACAATTGTATCAATTAAGTACCTGAATCGGAACAAAGCAAACAACCTACAGGTGTGAATACACCCTGAGTGTTTAGCCTGCGTGACACACTTCCTCAAACAGGACTCATGAGACAACTCAGACAGGTATGTTTTGATATTTTATTTGGGGAACGAAACGGAGGCATTCACAAGGACAGCTACGTATTCTGTTGCGTCCTTTCAACAGCTGGCGTAGTTGTGGGAACCACAGACGCATTTGGCTGACGGTCACCAGTTATACGGTCGCCAGTTGTTCCGGCTCACCAGCGACAAAAACGGCGGAACGCTGTGAAAATAGAGCTGGGTGTAGCGCACTTTGAAACGTGCAGAGCAAACGTGCAGCTGAGAGCCACCAGAGAGACTCCCACGGAGGAGTTTGCAGTTGAGGGGGGTGTGGCACGCAGGGCACCATACAACACCGACCCAGACAGCAGGCTCGATGGACAGATTGGCAAACAAGCTAGAATACCTGATGCCCACCAACTGTAAATCAAGACCAGCAAGTAGGTGTAGGGTCTGCGCACGCAGGGGCCAGCGCTGCTGGTTGCAGCTAAAAAATATTATTTTGCCATCAAAATTCCTTTGTTTTCTCTCTTTTATTGAAGGAAATTATTTTTGAGGTGTCACTACATCAGAAAATATTAGCTTCAGAGTCAGTGATGTGCTTGAAATGCTTCATTTCACAAAAGGCTCATTATCTCAGCTTCTAGTTTGAAACGTCTGTTTTTAGTGAAACCAACCTATCTTCTACTGCTGATAACTAAAGAACGGAAAATGATATCAATAAACTTTTTTTTGCTGATGATACAAGAGTCTCATCGTTCTTTGGGCGTGTTCGGTGTTTACATAGTAATATCACACAATATTCTGTGGGTCTTGAGAAATCACTGAAAACGCTCTGAAAGAGCTGGCACTGGGAGCATCCGTTTTCCAAAAGTGGCTGGCACTCAATGAGTTAAACAGCGTGCTGCGGAATGTCAAGAATATGTCGGCGGTGGGCGTCATTCGAATAAGGTCTATATTGTACTGCGTATTTACCATTGTTTACCGTGTGTAGCAGCCCTATTGTGTAGGCTACACGGCATGTCATGTTTTACAGTGATCAAGGCAAACTGGGGTTTTTGAGTGGAGAGACAACAGAATATCGCTTCATCTTCATCATTTTCCTTTTATCGATACACCTGACTTTTCCACCTCCCTCAAGCGTGAACACTTTTTTGCAATATTTGCAGGTTTTTGCAAATTTGGCAGTGTTTCCACTCAGTTTCTTTATGCGCAAATTGAAATTCCGCATAAAAACAGGTGGATGGAAACCCGACTACTGCTTGCAGGATCCCTATGGTAAAAATAAAAACACAAACAACAACAACAAAACTATGCACCTTATCAAGTAGCTTTTGTTAGCAGCTGTCCCAAAGCTCCAGGACGGAGGTATCAAAATCAGAAGCAGGAAAAAGTGTCATGTACAAAGATGGTCTCTAACGACCAGGCAACCTTTTTCATGTTTTTTTGTTTTACATGAATCTATTGTGAACACTGTTGTTGTCTTGTCATTTATGGGGTTTTATTCTGCCTCGCTCTCATTAGGTCATTTTAATATCTCCATGCATCATAGACTAGTTCAATGAAAGCCACTGTGATGATGACCACTCACCTGCTCCTCTCTTGCAGGCTTGTCTTGGAGCCTAGTGGTGCAGAACATTCAGTCTCTCTCCCTCGTCACCTGTGGGCACCTTTTAGTTCTGTTCCTTTAGTTTGTAATAGTTGGTTTTGTTTAGTCCTTTAGGGCAGTGGTTCTCAAATGGGGGTCCGGGGACCCCCAGGGGTCCATGGCACTTTGCAAGGGGGTCCGCGAAAAGTTTTCAGGGAAATATATAAAAAAAAAAAAAAAAATTTAAAGCTTCAAAAAATGCCTCCAGGGTGTTCGTGAGACAGTCTGGCTGTGTCAGCTGGAGTGGAGGTGATGGAGTCACAGTCTGTGTATTTTGCAGCTGGAGTCGGGGTGGTGGAGTGAGATGGAGCCTGGCTGACTGCAGGGAGAGGTAGGGGGCATCATCTCGGCAGGTAGCCCGTACTCCAGACGACGAACTGCCAGTGTTGGCCATGGTGTCTGCCCCGCTTCGCTTGCACCTCGCTGTGGCTGCTGGTAGCTGCTGCAGCCTCCGTAGCCATCTTCTCCTTCAGGTTCTTTAGTTTGACCCCCAGTCGCTCGTGTTTAGGCGGCGGCGTGAGGTCACCTGGTAGTGGCTCGGAGCAGGTCTGGGGATGTGGCCCGCGTAAACCAGGTTCCCGGCCTTATTCACCTGGTACACAGCCATGTTGCCCGGGTAGGCGGGGTAACCATTGCATCACTGGGGAGTAAGCAATAATTTGATCAACTGGAAAACACCAGCTGCTGTGCGAACAGCAAGAATTGGTGTTTGACACCCCAGTATGAACGAGCTGCAACCAGCTAATGTACCATTGGCTCCTCAGACTCAAGTACCTCTTTAAGAGGTTTCTTCAGATAATAGTTGTCCTTTACCTCCTCCTGAACCTTCTTCAAAAGATAGTAATTTCCGCTTTCCTTCAGCTGTATCACAAATGCCTTGAATATGGCAGCCAGCGGTTGGGCATACTCTACTCTAAGACCAGCTTGGTATTCAAAGTTACCAGTGTGCAAACCAAAGACTCGGCCATAAGCATCAAAGACGTGGGAGCCAGAAGACCCGTGATCCATCAAGGTCAAGGTTTTCTTTATTTGTCTCCCTTGGGAGAAATTTGTCTTGGGAGACAGGGCCACAGCTGCATACATAGAAACATTTGACAGAAAACACCAAGAACCAAAAACATTGCATATACATCATTGCACATTGAAGGTGCTGTACACCACTAGGGCGTCCTGCTTTTTGATGGGTTCATTGACACAGTGTATATTAAACAGAGCAGCGTCTGTAGCATCATTTCTCCTCTCTCTCTCTCAATGATACATGTTGGATCCATTCTTTTCACATCTCCTCCTGGGTGACCAATAATGCAGGCTTGACCATTATCAGGTACTGAAGCACAATCCTTCAGGAGCCCTGGTGGTAGCTCGCACTTTTTTGTCTGAGAGGCCTCTGACTCTGTCTGAGCTGTGTCAAGCTCAAGTACGGCATAATCCAGTTCATATCCTTTCGTTGCATCATAATTGTGGGCAATTATTCTTCCGTTAACTTTGACCCAATCTGGTGGAGATTTCTCATAGGACTCACTACCAAATCGGTTTTCATCGTTAAATACAGCATATACATCTGTAGTTACCTGCCACTTATCTCCATGCTGCGCAACATTTCTTTTGAATAGGTTACAAGAAGTGTGTTTGACGTCCCGGTATGAACGAGCTGCATCTACTGTACCTACCTAATCTATCACCATTGGCTCCTCGCTGTCTGGTGGCTTAACAGCACTGACAGACTCAAGAGCCTCTTTAAGAGGTTCCTTCAGATAAAGGTTGGTCTTTACCGCCTCCTTAACTTTCTCCAAAAGCTCGTCATTTTTGCTTTTCTTCAGCTGAATCACAAATGCCTTGAATATGTCGATCAGAGGTTGGGCGTATTGCATCACATGACTGACAGGCTTTTCGCACAAATAGCCACCAGTGTGCAAACCAAACACTCTGCACTCAGCATCAAACACTGGGGAGCCAGAAGAGCCGTAATACATGGAGGTGTTGTAGGTCACTACCTGGTCCACTTTACCTCCACCCGGCATGTTTTCAATGCCTTGGATCGCTTCACAGACAGAGTGTAGATTAATCAGAGAGTCTTTGTAGGTCTCTAAATGTTTATCTGTAGCCTCCTTTCTCCTCTCTTTCAATGATACATGCGGGATCCATTCTTTTCACATCTCCTCCTGGGTGACCAATAATGCAGGCTTCACCATCCACAGGTACTGGACCACATGTCTTCAGGAGACCTGGTGGTAGCTTCTGCTTTTTTGTCTGAGAGGCCTCTGACTCTGTCTGAGCTGTGTCAAGCTCAAGTACGGCATAATCCAGTTCATCATAATTGTGGGCAATGATTGTTCCCTTAACTTTTAACTGATATGGTGGAGATTTATCATAGGCCTCACTACCAGGTTCGTTTTCATCGTTAAATACAGCATATACATCTGTAGTTACCTGCCACTTATCTCCATCTGGTACATATTCAACACATTCTTTGAATAAGTGTGCACTAGTCAGGATGAAGTTATCAAACAGGATAAAGCCTGTGCCCTGAACCTCTCCAACAACAACTTTGCAAACTGAGCGGCCCAGCTCTAGCAACTTCCTGACTGTGAACTTCACTAAATTAATTCTGGATTTTTCCAAACTCTTCCTTCCTCAGATCCAATGCTGTCTGATAGGAATCAGCTGGGAATCGATTCTTCATCCATTCTTTCAGACCTGCAATCTGCTCACAAAGGGGCATAGATATCTCTGCATGGTCAATGTCACTGCTGACACTGCGGCCTCTCTGCTACACTACATCTGAGCTTGATTTTCCCTCTGTCTTGTCATCATTTGATGATGAGTGATTTGATGCAGCTTGTTTTACCGGCTGGTTTCCCTTTTTTGCCTCAGAAACTCTGAATTTGCCATTTTTCCCCCGTGGAAGACATATCTTGAACCTTTTTTCAGCTTGCTTGTCAACCAGTCGATTACGTTCAGTGATATATTTTGGATCTGCATTATCTGAGAGGGTGAATTTGCCGAGGTCATTCACGAAGCGACCATCTCTTTTCAGAGCTTCTTCCACAGTGATCCCCTTCTCTGCGTACACACAGAGATACTTAAACTGTTTGATAGTTGTATTTATAAACAGACGCTTTGTTTTGGTGTTTTTTCCTCCCTTAGTAACAATGAAGAATTTAACATAACTGCTCTCTGAGAGTATTTCTCGACATTTAGCTTCTTCTACCTTTCCTTTTTCACCGCATATGACCACCTCAGACCCAGCAAGGAAATTGTGTTGCAATAGCAATTTCACGATCTTCTTTGCCCAACCGTATTGTAACGTATACTTATTGATGAAAACCTATCTTGGAAACCTCATATTTCATTAATATCATCCAAAATTGCAAAGAACATTGGTATAATTGGAAAAATCCGCTATCTCATCAACACAAAAGTTTCTCTCAACCTTTATTATTCTATGATTTACCCCTTCATCAGTTATTGTAACATTGCTTGGGGTAGCACTCATCAAACAAAACTACAACGGATTTTTCGGTTGCAAAAACGAGCAGTGAGAATCATTACCTTCTCAGATCCAAGAAGTCACTCTTTACCTCTGTTTCGTAAACTTGGCATTGTAAATATTTTTCAGATTAACACCCTTCAAGTCACTCAATTTGTATATGATTCTTTGAACAAAATACTTCCCTCTTTTTTTCACAATTTCTTTACTCCTAACAATCAATTTCACAATTACCCAACCCGAAAAGCACTTCAGCTCCGCCCCCCTCAATCGCGTACCACCTTATCTCAATTTAACATAACTTATAGAGGTTCCAAGATATGGAATTCACTCCCCACCCACCTTGTTGAACTCTCTCCTCAGTCATTTAAAAAATATACAAAAAATATGTTGCTATATAAATAGCCCAACATTATTTGCCACTTGCTTTTCTGTCTTTTTTTTGTTCTGTTTTTTGTTAACATTTTTTTACTTATTTGTTTGTTCTAATCTCTGTACTCTGATGTCCTTGTGTGTGTGTGTGTGTGTGTGTGTGTGTGTGTGTGTGTGTGTGTGTGTGTGTGTGTGCGCGTGTTCTTATTCATGTTTTTTAAGCTATGCTTTTTTGTGCCTTTAAGATATTTTGGGGGATGCCGCTTTGTCAAGCCCCTTGAGGGCTTTTTGGAATCTCCTTGCATGTTTTCTTTTATTTAAATTGCATTTGATGGTGTCTTTGTATGCCGATTATTTTAATATGTGCTAAATAAAAAAAAAAAAAAAAAAAAACGTTTTCATCTGGACAGTGTTCCAGATATATTTCACTGGTTTGTAGTGCCTCCAGGATGGTGCGTGGACGATCACAGGTAATGCTGTAATTATTGGCAGCCTTGTCCAATTGAAACCTGAATTCATGAAGATGTGCCATCTGCAAGAAGTGAGAGTAAGAAGATAAAAATTACATTCATGTGGTAACCATCTAACCTGTTTTGTGCATATAGAAAGCTTTGCAGTCTACTGACTGTGGAATCACCATCCTCTTCCTCCTTCTTCATTTTCTTTTGACTGGGTTCATGATTCATCTGTGACAAGAGAAAAGGATTTAGATTCTATCAGATGCTTTTCCAGAATGATAGCCTAATGTGGACAGACTATGGCATTTCAACTGAACTATTATTTCCTAGTATGTCCACTGTAACTTCTGTTCCAGACAATGTGGCAGAACATGTAAGCTTTGGTTTCCATTCTTAAAGTCTGTTGTTGAGTGAGTTCATAACTATAACTGTCGTTAAGATAATTTGATGCATTTTTAAGTAAAACCTTAATAATGTCTAGGTATCAGGGTAGTAAATTGGTAAATATGTTTCAGGGGCATTATCCATACATCTTGCCGTACTATACCTGTGAGTTTGTTGACACTGGTTCAGGTTGATTTTCTTTATTGTAGCTGTGTAAATATATTTACATATTTAATAAAAAAAATATTTGATAGACCACTGGTTTCACCATTTTGTATGCAAACATTGTATTTGTATTGTCTAGTATAATGTGCCTTACAGAAGACATTTTCCAGCCATGTTCGTCCAGGTAAATTGTGTGTGTGTGTGTGTGTGTGTGTGTGTGTGTGTGTGTGTGTTTGAAATAACACTCAGATTGCACTACTTCTACTGTAAATTACAAATCTAATCAGTTATTGTAGCTATTTAGGATGGTGGTGAAGAAGATGGAGGCATGCAGTAAATAGGGTGAGATGCAAGATATGTGAGAAATGCAAAATAGACTAGAGTACCATGTTAGTGGTGGGGATTGTGAAGTGGCTTAGTCTTACCCATTATGTCCTCAAATCAGCAGCTTGAATGGATAGATTTACCAATAGATACACATACTCTGTGGTAGGCTACTACCCCATGGAAATGCATTGAACACAAAAATGTATGTTGGACTGAGATTGCGGCCTCTATCTTCCGACAGGCGATATCCCTAAATAGCGATTTGCGCATTGTTTGCGCGTGCCTTCACGGAAGATAGCAGTCCGCCTTGCGCCGTCCGCCAGGTGTTCTGCCGAGTTTTGCTCCCCCGCCGAGCAGCAAAAAAAAAACATCCCCACCTCACGGGAGCTTACTTGTAATGATTTATACAGAAATGTAACTGTTTAAAAGTGATATAATTGTCTGGTAGACGTGACCTCCCTGATTTCTAAGTTAAAACAGCCCTGAAATATGTTGGGGATGCAATTCTCGGCGGGCATGCGCAAACGTTCACGGCACCTGTTGCAGACGCAAATTAGAGCCGTGCCAAAATCATCTGCGCCCCGAAATGCCTGCGCAAATGGAATTTGGCCGGTCTTAACTACCAGAATTATTCACAGCCGTGGCCAGGCAAGGCTGGGCATTACGTCAATCAAAACCAACCACAGAGGGAGCTTATTGACAGATCATCTTTGGTGCCAATGACCCTTCGGGTTATGAAGGTAAATAGCCTATGTCCATTGGTTACACCCTGCCTTTTCGAACCCCCCCCCCACTCCGAATGGAGGGGTTTTCCCATTTTTTTTAAAGGCACCGCTATTCCGAATGGGGACATCCCCTCCATTTCGAAACCCCCCCACTCCGAAATTGATGTTCAAGTCCATATTTCTCCGAGTTTCCTGCATCAAACACTGCAACTCATTGTTTTTTATTGAAAATATGCATAGGCAGCACTAGACCATAGGGAATGGGGAAGCTAAATTTCATCAGATTTTCATAAAACAAAATCAGTTCAACCCGACTGGCATTCACAAATAAGAACGTCCTCATCTTGCTAATATATGACTCAATGAACCTTATTCAACTGTGAGCATTTGACTCAAAGTTACAATAAAAAATTTTCAAACACTTTTCACGGTATGAATGTGGGCGTGTGTAACAGCTCACCTTTAGATGTGTAGAAAACATCATTTATGATTAGATCCTGTCGGCGTGTCAGGAGATATAAATAATCAGTTGAATATGCTGCTGTGGAACAGATCCTTGCGCTCTCGGATTACGCATTTGACAAACTTAACAAACTGTATGGCAAGACAACATAAATGAACAATGTTTAGTGATTGTAGAGATATCTCTGTGCACCTGCAGAAAACGGCAAGCCAGAAATGCGCAAGACCACACCTGGTATTTAGACCAGCAGAGTGGAAAGTCTGTGTGCCAAAAAATAAAAATAAAAACACTGCTCCGGTAGAGAGCTGCGCGGGCCTGAAATTTCGGCCCGAGCCCTCCCCGGCCCGTGACATGCAGACCCGTGCCCGGTCCGGCCCGGAGGATTTATAAAATTAATTGGCCCGAGCCCGTTGCGAGGCCCGAAGCCAATATGACGATATAATGACACATCTCTCTCTCCCTCTCTGTTCCGCGTGCTGCGTCGCCGCGCGGCCGTCCTGCGCAGCCTCTCTCTGTCTGTCTCTCTATTTGACTCTCTCTCTCTCTGTGTGTTCGGGAGCTGTCCGCTCGCTGTACATGGACGGACACGGCTTATTTCTCTCTCCATCTCTCTTCTGGAGCTGTCTACAGCTACTAACGTCACGTGAGGGTCTTTGTGTGACTGTGTGGCTGGGGGAGTGTCTGTGCACTCCTCCTCTTTGTCTGACTGTGCTCTGCTGTGTCAAATCAAGCGAGTACGCTAATACAACATTATTTAATTGAATTATTGAAACGGCCCGACCCCGGCCCGGCCCGGACCTATTAATTAAAAATAAATAAAAAACAAGCCCGGCCTCGGCCCGTTTTGGTCGGCCCGAGGGGCCCGTGAGGGTACCCTCGGGTTTGCAGCTCTCTATGCTCCGGGCCCGATACGCGCTTAACTAGAGTGTGCGTTGTCAAGGTGTAGCATATTTCTTTGCGGAGTGGGGGAGAAAGCAAGCGGGACAGCTGTGCCCAGTCCCTGAGCAGCGGATCGCGCGATTCTGAATAACACTTTACTTTACTTTATTTGTTTATTTGGACGGGACAGTGCATATTCATGAACATTACACAAGGCAACGTAAATAAGCCGGAGTTAGCAAGAATGCTAAATTACATCCGTAGTCCCCACAGAGAGACAGAAAAACGACAGAGGCAGCACCAGGACAGAACTAAACAGAACAATACAAAAAACAACATGAGCAATAACAAAACCAAAACGGATCAGAAACTAAAGTAAACCAAAATGAACTAAACTAGGTTAATAAGACAAGACAAAACAAAAACAAGAAGCATAACAGAGCAAACAAAACAAGAGCACTACAGTACAATTTACACATGGTCGCAGATTTGGCTATTTAAAATCCATTTTTTTACGTTGTGTTTGAAAGATGGGAATGACAGACAGTTTCTTATAGTTTGAGGTAGCAAATTCCAGATTTGGCAGCCCTGGACTGAGAGGGTGTTTTTGCCGAAGGCAGTTGTCCGGTGTGGTACTACACAGTCCCCTCTGGCGAAAGCCCGAGTGTTGAGTCCTGTGTCAGGCTTCCGTTTTATGAATTCCCTCAGGGGGGGCGGGCAAAGTCCATGTAAGGTCTTATAGACAATACCAACCTGTTTAAAAACTTTAAAGTTGGCAAAACTTAGAAAATGATACTTACTGAGGATGTTACAGTGGTGATATGAGTAGGGTTTTCTGTCAAAAACCTTCAGTGCACTTTTATATAACTGTTCAATGGGTTTGAGGATCGTTACTCCTGTGCAAGACCAGTTTGTGAAGCAGTACTCAATATGTGATAGTATCATACATTGGAGATAAGATTTGGCGGCCCCTACTGTCAGATAAGGTCTGATTTGTTTAAAGTTTTGAAGGTTGAACTTAATTGTGTTGGCAACCTTTTTTACATGTTTTTTGAACGTTAGGGTAGAGTCTAACATTACCCCGAGGTATTTGAACTCAGACACCAGTTCAAGTGCACAGAGTGCAAACGGGGTCATCCCTATGTTCCCCGGGTCCTATGTTCCCCGTTTTTCCCAAATGGTGTCCACCCGCTATGCCGACCACCCTCAATGCCGACCTTAGGTTTAGGCGTGGGGGTGGGAGAGGTTAGGTTTTGGGTTAGGGTCTGGGGGAGGTTAGGTTTAGGCATGGGGGGAGGTTAGGTTTGGCGTGGGCGGGGGCTGGGAGAGGTTAGTGAAAAACGGGGAATATAGAACCCGGGGAACATAGACATGATCCCGTGCAAAACAGCTGATTTTAGGATGTATCCAACGTTCACATTCCTGTATCTATCTGAATGCAGCAGGCTCGTGTTTGCTGCTGTAGCGAAATTATATGAAGACAGTGACATAAAAAAAACAATGAGTTGAAACGTTTATTTCAAGCTGCAGGAATGTAGGAAACTCGGAGAAATATGGACTTGAAAATCAATTTCGGAGTGGGGGGGTTTCGGAATGGGGCGGTTTCTGAGTGGGGGGGGTGTCGGAACGGTGGTGTTTCGGAATGGAAGGCGGTCCCCATGTCCATTGTCCCACAAGTGTTCTCAATTAATTTCCCTCTTTGCGATGTGATAAAAGTTTCTCAGTGAGTTATAGTTGATTGCCTCACTGAATTATCTGCTAATACCCAATTTTAGCAGCATAATTTGATGTCTTGGCGTGGAAAGGCTGTGCTTAATGACATATCCAAAAATAATTCCACTTTCCACTCCGCAAATACCTCTCTGCGCTGGGAGCGCAGCCGTAATCTCCGTGCAGAGCGCCCAGCGCAGAGAGGTATTTGCGCGTAAGAGGTCCTTTTCAAAGCTCTTAGCGCAAAGTAATTGCGCGCTGCTGACGATAGGGTAACGCCATCTATCCCACATTTTAGCGCTGAAACGCCTGCTTTGGCATGGGGCAGCCAATACCCAGTACAATTATCACAGGCATGTGCTTGTGTCCGCCCCCAATTTGCATTGCACACAGCCTTTAAACGATCGCAAACGCAAAATTTGCCCCTTTGGGAAGATAGAGGTCTGCATCTTTATTGCATAAATAAACAATGAAATAAAAAGAACTAATCCATCAGGTATTGTGCTGCAGCCACCACTGCACAGAGCCAATGAGCCTATGGATCAGCAGCTGTGAAATGCTATCCCTGAAGACCCTGATGAAGCAGTCTGGGGCGGTACACCCACTGGTGCTGAATGGGGTTGTATATATGTATGTATATATATATATATACATATATATTAGGGCTGTCAAACGATTAATTTTATTAATCGCGATTAATCACATCTTTGTATTGCATGTTTAAAATGCCATTATTTTGCATTTCAAAGCATTTTTATTAAGATATGAATCATTCTTACCAGTGTGTCGTGATTGGGAATCAAATGAATGCAAATAAATGTACTTTGTGATCTTGAATTTTAGATTTGGAATGTAGACAGGAGGTAACAATGTCTACAAAATATATCTAGAACCGATACTTCCGGCGGCGGCGCTGTGGAGCAGTCGAAATCCAAAATGACACAGCCGAAGCCGCTGTGTCTGAGCTAAAAACGTTGGCACTTCCATGTGAATAATGGCTCGGTATTGGAAACTGTGTATTGAGAACGTGTATATCGCGTGAAGCCATTGGAGCCGACCTCCCAGTGGTTAGAGGACCCGCGCATCCGAGACTCTGAAGGAAGAATGAGTGATGAGTCTCGCCTCGCGCTAGCTGGCCGCTAGCTACTGTTAGGTGATGGCATTGGCACGCCTCAAGCTCGATGTACTTCGGTGATATTTTAATTCCGTTTTACACAAGGTGCAAACTACGGCTCTTGACTTGTCCACTGTGCCATTTGGGGAGTTTTTTTTAAGTAAAACGAGCCATTTAGAAGCGTATTGCTGTCGTTCTCTTCCATGCCTCCTGCACAAGCAGGAGACAGGAAACCGAACAGCTTGACTACAAGTACGGGTGCGACGAAGGGGGGGTCCACCCGCTATGCCGACCACCCGCAATGCCGACCTTAGGTTTAGGCGTGGGGGTGGGAGAGGTTAGGTTTTGGGTTAGGGTCTGGGGGAGGTTAGGTTTAGGCATGGGGGGAGGTTAGGTTTGGCGTGGGGGCTGGGAGAGGTTAGGTTTTGGGTTAGGGTCTGGGGGAGGTTAGGTTTAGGCATGGGGGGAGGTTAGGTTTGGCGTGGGGGCTGGGAGAGGTTAGCTCCACCGACACGCTGCACGCCGCCTCGCTCAGCTGGTTCTGCTTGTGGGCTATCGGCATTGCGACCTGTCGGCACATAGACGCGGCACCGACGAAGGGACAAAATAGCGGCATGCGATTAACGCGATAAAAAAAAACACGTTATGATCGGCACGCATTAACGCGGACAGCCCTAATATATATATATATCTATATATACATGTATGTATATATATATATATATATATATATATATGTATATATATATATATATGTATATATAGCAAAATAAAAACTTACTTTGTCATGTCTCTGATTGCCAAAGGTCCATAATCTGCCCTGTAGATATTCAATGCGTTTTGCAATGAATACATATTTGAGGCAGACTGGCTCCAGGCCTGGGTGGTCTACCATACACGGTGGTGGGTCAGGAAGCTGTTCACATCTGCTTCTGACCTATATAAAACATTAGATAGACCACAAAATTATAGAAGACAATAGCTAACAATGTGCAACGATGTGGCTACAGTGATAAACAGCCGACACGTTACCTGGTGTATCTCCCTGCAGCACACATTCTCCACCTCTGTGGGCATCGTTTCACAATGTCCACAAGTGCACCTGCAGAAAGGTTAAACAGCTGATGATTGAAACGAGAAAAGTAGCCGCTCACATCTTGCACTGACTTCATGCCAGACTGCGCATGATGTGTGATGTGCGATGTGTGATGTGCGGCTGGTGTGCTCGGTCTCACCTGTTAACAAGGACGCTGAAATGGAACTGCCTCCATGCTGCGTTGCTTCAACGTAGCTTTTGCGTATGGTGTGTTTGGGCTGTATGGCCCCCAACACTGTAAAAGAACACGCAAAATAACTTACATTGATAAGAAGTGACAACTAACACATCGATCCATTGCAACACCAGCACATACCAAACCTGACATTTTTGGCCTGGAGGAGACACCTCTGATTGGCTGTCACGGTTCTGTGCTGTTGTCCCATTGGCCAAAGCAGCGCTGTCAAATAGCAAATTACCGTAAATTCCGGACTATAAGACGCACCGGTCTATAAGCCGCAGCACCAAAATTTACTATTTTTTTCTTCTATAAGCCGCATCGGTCTATAAGCCGCGGGTGTTTTGATGTTTAATTACCATATGAAAGGGTTCGTGCACAGAGAGGAATGTCGGGAAAGAGATGGCTGTTTGGGGAAGCTCCCATTTATTAACATTTCAACAAAACAAGCATTACGGTAGGCTATAGGCTATAAGAAGCTCCCATTTATTAACATTTCAACAAAATAAATACCGTAGCTATAAAAAATAAAACAATAATAATAATAATAAAACAATCCTCAAAAGGATAATGTGCTGTAAACAATAAAACAATCCTCAAAAGGATAAAGTGCTGTAAACAATAAAACAATTCTCAAAAGGTTAAGGTAAGGTGCAGTAAATAACTGGAAAACAATAATATAACAATCCTCAAAAGGATAAGGTGCTGCCAACAATGAAACCAGGTACCGTAATCCTTGTCTTCATCTTTTAGGTGAAGGTGCAGCAAACGGCTGTAAACAGAGTCAAAGTCAAGTCTAATCCTCGTCTTCCTCTTCTTCCTCCGTACTGAAACCAGCAAAGTCCTCAACTTCAGTGTCGGAAACGAACAGGTTCAGGGTGGCTTCGTCAACCACTCTCCTCTCTCCTTCGTTGTCGCTCTCAAAACCAACGAACTCCTCTTCGTCACTGTCGGAATCGAACAGCCTCTGAAGGCCCTCAGCTGTGGCGGCGTCCTCCTCTTCATCACGCAGCAGTCCAGCGTTTCGGAACCCGTTGGTGATCGTGGATGTCTTAACACTCCTCCACGCTGTCAGGACCCACTGGCAAACTTGTGCGAAAGTTGCTTTCCGCATGCGCCCTGTTTTTGTGAATGACTTGTCGCCGCTCGTCATCCACGTCTCCCACTCAATGCGCAGTGCCACTTTGAATGCGCGATTCACACTTATGTCGAGTGGCTGGAGATGCTTGGTCGTGCCCCCAGGAATCACAGCTGGAATGCTGTTTGTGGTCTTGATGGCTGCTTTCACCGAATCGGTTATATGAGCCCTCATGCTGTCCAGAACGAGCAACGCTTTCTTTTGGTGAAAGAATCCTCCAGGGCGCTTGACGTAGCACTGAGCCAACCACTCCTTCATGACACTTTCCATCATCCACCCTTTCTTGTTGACTCTGACGCATATCCCACTGGGCATTTTCTCTTTCGGCATCGTAATCCGCTTGAAAATCACCATTGGCGGCAGCTTGGCTCCAGATGCTGTGCAGCCGAGAACACAAGTGAAATTGGTTCTCTCGTGCCCAGTGGTTCTCAATGTGATCGACGATTCACCTTTCTTGTTCACAGTGCGAGTGAGTGGCAGGTCGAACGTCAAACGCAGATCATGTTTATGATCTGCTCCGGTTCGATGGAATAATCCTTGATCTTCCTTTGTGTGTATTCGCCGAAGTTTGCGATTTTCTCCTGGTAGTCGGGAGGGAGTTGTTGGCACACAGTCGTCCGCGCCCTGACAGACAGTCCCTTTCGTCTCATGAAACGGAAGCACCAAGATGGCCCACCTCTGAAATGTTCAATTTTCATCTCGGTGGCGACTGTTTTGGCCTTCAGTCGGATCTGCACCGTGGAAACGCCTCGGCCGTCTGCTCTCTGGGTCAACACCCAGTCCTCAAGGGAATCTTCAAGCTCCGGCCATCTGCTTTTGTGGCCTCTGAAGGACTTTTTTGTCTTCTTACACTGAGACAGTTCCTCCTGCTGCTTCTTCCAACGTCTCACCATCGACTCATTGATGCCCAGAGTACGCGCGGCTGCTCTGTTTCCCTCTTTTAGTGCGAGTTCGACTGCTTTCAGCTTGAAAGCTGCGTCGTGTGAATTTCTGCGTACCTTCCCCATGGTAAGTGAGAGAGAGACTGCTCGTCTTGTTGTGATTCCGGGCGCTGATGAACTTTGAACCGGTAGGAGTAACCGGTTGATTTCCGCCAATGATGTCAAGTCTTTAATACACAAAGGCAATTCAAGGTGCTTTACAAAAAAATAATCGAAAAAACAAGCAGCAAAGCAATGCACATAAAATGTGCTGATGAAGCTGTGTAACCTGTAAAATCCATCGATTTTGGAGGTCACCGAGTGGCCGTTTGCTTACCGTAATTACCATATGTAAGGGTTCACGCACAGAGGGGATTGTTGGCTGTTTGAGGAAGCTCCCATTTACCGTATTACCGTAACATTTCAACAAAACAACATAACACAGCACCTTTGTTTATTTCGACAGTGCACACAGTGTCCGCGGTGTGGTGAAAAGAGGGCAACAGAGGAAATTAAAACAGAAGTGGATTTATAGGTAGAAAGAGTGCTAAAAAAGAGAGATTTTATTTGTATTTGGAATTTTTTTTCTGAAAAAATCCATAGATTAGCCGCACCGTTATATAAGCCGCAGGGGCCAAAAAACGGGAAAAAAGCCGCGGCTTATAGTCCGGAATTTACGGTATGTCAATTGTTGCCTCACTCATTGGCCGCCCTCGCCTGCCCCATGTTTAGCGTGCATCAATGTAAACAGTACTACAGGTCAAGTTTGCTGACTGACTGCTGAAAGATGAAGTGGATTTATCCCTCTGGAAATGAAAAAAGAAGAAAAACGTGAAAGTGAACTGCGACAAGAGGACCGCCTTCCATTCCGAAACACCACCGTTCCGACACCCCCCCACTCAGAAACCCCCCCACTCCAAAATTGAAATTGATTTAACCCCCGACTCCGAAATTGATTTTCAAGTCCATATTTCTCAGAGTTTCCTGCATTCCTGCAACTTGAAATAAACGTTTCAACTCATTGTTTTTTTTATTATATGCAGTGGGCAACAGAATTAGGTAATGTATGAAGCCAGTCGTGAAATTCCATTAATTCGAAAAGTCCGCAGGGGGGCGCACGTCAGGTCCGGAAGTGACGACACGTACATTGGCTCCAATGTAAAAATGAGCCGACTTCTCTCTCGTTCTGTGTCTTAAATAAACATTTTCCGAATGAGCTTATGGTCTGAATAAACAATTTCAAGTCTTTTTCATGCTCTCCTGGGCTCCGTTTTCTAAATTATGGTCCCATTTCGAGTAAAAGAGCCGATAAAAATTATAACTTTGGGGGCGGGATTTTCTTTGACACCAGCCAGCCCAACCAGTTGCCAAGGCAGGCTAGCTAGCTAGCTAGCAACGTAGCCAGAGATTAAAAGTAAAATAACAGAAACAGCGTTACCCTTATGATATTTTAATGATGTTAGTAGACACACGTAATAGTATAGATCCCCGTTATGAGGTATGTTGATCAAAAGAACACCTAAAACGCTATATCGAAATCGGGTTTTAGTGGACGGGCAGCTCTGAAGTTGGGGCTTCAGAGCTGATCTGCGGCTAGCTAGCTAGCAACGTAGCAACAGTATAGAGCCCCCGAGGTCTGTTGATCAAAAGAACACCTAACGCTATATCGTTATGTAATGTGACTTGTGACATGATCACCACATTTCAATAAATATAACGTTTTTGCACATTTGAATGCTGCTGGTCGTTTGTTTAATGCTGTATATATTGGACATTTAAAGCTGATACACAATTGTGTTGAGGTATTCCGCAAAGCTCAGTTAAAAATATAACGTGTAACACTTGAAACAATCAAATTTAACTTTTTCACAGCAATACATACAGTCCAGCCCACCATGGTATGGTTAAGGATTGGAACCATTGTTTGAATTATATCGAAATATATTTGCATGGTGTAGCATGTAATGCAGTCTGTTAAGATACTGTAAACATGCTAGATACTCTGTGACACAGAAAGGCAGACGAGCTAGCAGCAGGGATCTTGTCACCCTGATTTCAGATAAACTTGTCTGTCTAGTAGCTAGACAATATTACTGTACCATAATACCACAAGCTAAAGGCAGCATACACCAATGGAAGGATGGGTAGCATTTGTCATCCAGGCTATACAGTAACGTTAGGCTATTATAAAGTTATGAAACGCTGATTCAGACGTTACAATAATATGACATAATATGAGCCAGTTAGCCTAGCTAGAGAGAGTAATTTCAGACCACCAGATATCACCATATTTCATTTCAATAAATATAAAGCATTCGTTGATTGAAGCAGACTGCTGATCGCTTGTTTCTCCGTCGTCATGTCCTCATGGTCCAATCTTCGGTTCGTAGTTCGTGTTCACTCGACATCAACAATCTTTATATCACATCTGATCATTTTATCCAACCTGCCTCTGACCAGACAACTAATGGATCGTTCTGCGCGATCATATTTGCGACATTCAGATACATGATAATATACAACAAGGCTATCTTTGTTGACAATGTTTATTGACAAAAGCATTAAAACAAGCAAATATAACAATATTCTAATCCTCTGTTGTTTGTCCCATCGGTACTGGACGGCGCCTACCCCTGGAAGAAACGAATTAGACACTGTTAATCACTGTATAACGTTAATGTTTGCTTACCCAACACTACGTGCGATTGGTAAATACTGTAAATGCAGAGGTGGATAAAGTATCCAGAGGAGTTTAACCCCCTTGTTCCCCCTCATTGATTGATAGTTGATCTAACGTTAGCTAGATATATAACGCTATAGCTGGTAGATCATATGAGTATGCTTTGAGTCTGCCTCATCTCAAAGAGGTAACCTAGGTAAACAGAACTGCGTTTGTTTTCTGTCTACGTCCGAATATGTGCAGCATGCAATACTAGACACTGTTAATCACTGTATAACGTTAACGTTTGCTTACCCAACACTACGTGCAATTGGTAAATACTGTAAATGCAGAGGTGGATAAACTATCCAGAGGAGTTTAACCCCCTTGTTCCCTCTCATTGATTGATAGTTGATCTAACGTTAGCTAGATATATAACGCTATAGCTGGTAGATCATGAGTATGCTTTGAGTCTGCCTCATCTCAAAGAGGTAACCTAGGTAAACAGAACTGCGTTTGTTTTCTGTCTACGTCCGAATCTGTGCAGCATGCAATACTGTTTAACGTTGTATAACGTTAACTTATGCTACTCTAGTCTAACGTAGCTAGCGTTAATGTCATGCTATGTAATTAGCGTTACGTTAGAAAATAAGATTACCTCGATTTTGTGGAAGATGCAAGCGGCAGGCTGGTGACGCCGCGCGAGGTCTGGAGGAAATATAGCAATAGCAACTAACGTTAGCAACATTTGTTAGCCAAGCTAACGGCTAGCAGGGAAAATAACATGAACAAGATGGATGCCGTGGCGGAGGAAACCCTCCCCCGAGTCCCGTCCACGCTCACGCCCTTTCCTGTTTTCCCGGCTCCAGGTTTGAACAGATTTCCCACAATGCAACAGGAAAATCCATTCATCCAATCAAACGAAATCAAACAATATCGGGAAGTGAGCTTAATTTTGCCGTGTCAAAATCATATAGCTAAGGTGGTCCAGATATTATGTACAGTCTATGATTATATGTCACTGTCTTCATATAATTTCGCTATAGCAGTAAACACGAGCCTGCTGCATTCAGATAGATACAGGAACGTGAACGTTGGATACATCCTAAATCAGCTGTGGATCACAGATCTGTGTTTGCACTCTGTGTTGTTCAGAATCGCGCGAGCCGCTGCTCAGGGACTGGGCACAGCAGTCCCGCTTGCTTTCTCCCCCACTCCGCAAAGAAATAGGCTACACCTTGACAACGCACACTCTAGTTAAGCGCGTATCGGGCCCGGAGCAGTGTTTTTATTTTTATTTTTTGGCACACAGACTTTCCACTCTGCTGGTCTAAATACCAGGTGTGGTCTTGCGCATTCCTGGCTCGCAGTTTTCTGCAGGTGCACAGAGATATCTCTACAATCACTAAACATTGTTCATTTATGTTGTCTTGCCATACAGTTTGTTAAGTTTGTCAAATGCGTAATCCAAGAGCGCGAGGATCTGTTCCACAGCAGCATATTCAACTGATTATTTATATCTCCTGACACGCCGACAGGATCTAATCATAAATGATGAAAGGTGAGCTGTTACACATGCCCACGTTCATACCGTGAAAAGTGTTTGAAAAAAGGTAATTGTAACTTTGAGTCAAATGCTCACAGTTGAATAAGGTTCATTGAGTCATATATTAGCAAGATGAGGACGTTCTTATTTGTGAATGCCAGTCGATTTGTGATTTTGTTTTATGAAAATCTGATGAAATTTAGCTTCCCCATTCCCGATGGTCTAGAGCCGCCTATGCATATTTTGAATACAAAACAATGAGTTGCAGTGTTTGATGCAGGAAACTCGAAGAAATATGGACTTGAAAATCGATTTCGGAGTGGGGGGGTTTCGAAATGGAGGGGATGTCCCCATTCGGAATAAAAAAAATGGGAAAACCCTCCATTACGAAGAATGGAGGTCGATCTTCGGAGTGGGGGGGTTTCGAAAAGGCAGGGTGTAACCCTGCGACAACAGCAGTCAGCTAGGCGAAACGTGTTCACAAAATCACCTCTGTTGCACTGTCAATGGTTTGTTGTCACTAACTAGCAAGTTAGGTTGATGTGCTAACATAGTTTGCAAAGCATATCTCTCTCTGTATTCTGTCTGTCTATAACAGTGTTTGTTTGCTAGCTAACCTAGCTAGCTGCACAGTGCTTGCCACTGCCAGTCACTTGGGTCTGGTCTCTGTGACTGGTACATTTGATAAATGTCAATTTGCAACAGTGTTTATAGACTGCTATAAATAACCGTGTCGCACGTGCACAAAATGATAAAAAAGAATACTTTAGAGATAGAAGATCAAACAAGACCCTCGCAACTTCTGCTATTACTATCACAGAGACTTCAGAGGATTACATATATGAACACCTATCCTGTCGGGAATAAAATATGAATAAAGAATTGAATAATAGCCTACGGAGGGGGCATGGTGGCTCAGGGGGTCAGCTCGCCATTCCGAAGTGTCGGCATTCCGATCATTGACTTCTATGCTTTCGGAGAGGCGGCCCTTTTTATCTCCAAAAAATGTTTCGCCGAGAGGTTAGGTTCTGGGGGAGGTTAGGCTTAGGCGTGGGGGGTGGGAGAGGTTAGGGTTAGGGTCTGGGGGAGGGTTCTTTCGCAATGGCGAGACAGATCTCAATTTTGTCGGAATGCCGGTATTTCGGAGTGCCGACATTTCGGAATGCCGAGGTGTCCCCGTGGCTCAGTGGTAGAGCTGTCGCCTCACAGCTAGAAGGTCCAGGGTTCGATTCTCACCTGGGACGCTGTGAGCGCTGAAGGAATGCGTGCCCGTCCGCATGTCCTCGAGTGCCCACCGCCTGGGTGGGGTCGTCAAAAGGGCCTTTCTGTGTGGAGTTTGCATGTTCTCCCCATGCCCCCTGGGGGTTTCCTTCATATAGGAACCCCTCACAAAAGGAACATGCAATATCCTGTTTGCTAATGTGGTGCCTCCTCTGGTCGTTAGGGGCGCCTGTTCGGAGGGAGGGGAACTGGTTGGAATAGCGTGAACCTCCCACGTGCTATGTCCCACCGGTGATGCTTCCCCTGTCAGGTGAAAAGAAGCGGCTGGCTAACTGCCCATGTCTCGGAGGAAGCATGGAGCCAGTTTCGGCTCTCCCCAGATCGACAGAGTGTGGAGCAGCAACCAGGATAAATAAATTAAATTAGCACTAATGGGGGATAAAAAATAAAATAATAATAGCCTACGGACATTTCGAGGAAGACATACGATCAGTCTGATTGTCTGATTGAATCAGAATCTTATTACAAAGAAGGCTCGCTCTGATGACCACGACTTGTTTTCATTTACCAGATCAAACGCTAGTTTCACAAGTTGTCAAAACAGGATCTGAAGAATGAAGATGCTGATAAAAATGCTCGTTCTTCAGGCTATTACGCACAGTGCAGCTGACTATGGCAGCTGGTTTATCCAAAAATGCGTACTGTTTCCTGCAGTTGTGTCGGATCACCACCACAAAGAACCGCTCCAGAGGTCACTTGGAAACGGACCGAGACCACCCTTTCTTGGCGATCTCGGCCCGCTTGTTTTGTCCAGGATCCGAGTGCGATTGCTGTGTTCACACTCCCCCAAACGAACTAGCCTGGTAAACCAGCCCGTCACGTGAACTCAAATTTCATTTGGTTCTGCGTGACGGTCTGGCCCCGACACCAGTGGGGGGGGGGGGGTTTTAGCAGAAGTGGAAGAGCCAATCAGCGACTCCGCTGTGATTGCGCAAGTTGGCCAATCAGGAACGCCACTAGCACTGCACTAACAAAACAGTAATGGCTGCCTCCTTGCCTGATCGTCTCGAGGAGTCATGTCAGCGTTTGTCTAGTTTAAACAGCCATAAAGTGCAGTTATTGCAGAAATAGACTCAATAACAACAATTAAACAAGTACAGGAGTATCGCCGGAACCGCAGAGTTTCTCGGCGGAAAATATGTTTTTGCCATTCTCCCGAGTGGATTTGGGTTTGATTGGATCCGACGCTGATTGGCTGAAGGAGTTGTCTGTCAAGGCAACTACGCCCGCCCATGCTCCCGCCCCTGCTAAACCCCACCCCCATGGCGTCGGGGCCAGACCGTCATGCAGAACCAAATTAAATTTGAGTTCACGTGACGGGCTGGTTTACCAGGCTACAAACGAACCACACCAAGGGGGAAAACGCTCCCTGTTTCGGGAACTGCTCCAAACGAGACAGGTGTGAATACACCCATAGACTCCCTGACCTGTGTCTACTGTATCTAGCAGAGGAACAGAGAGATGTCTATTTCTGTCTCTGATATAGCCATGCAGCACTAGTCCACACACACACACACACACACACACACGGGGTCTGTGCGAGGCAAACGGGCCGTCGCGCGGCTGCATTCCTGCGTGGAGGTTTTGTGTTGAAGCGGCGCAGCGCGGCTGTCTGGGCTCCCGGCCTGTGTATCCAAACACGGAGGGGTCGCGACCTCGCCATATTGGTTTAAAGCTGAGATAGGTGTCACGGCGACGGGCATAACTGGCTCCGGAATGACAACAAACACAGCCGGACTGTTGTTACAGCTAATTTTGCTAATGTCTTCCCGAAGCCCGGGCTTAAGCCGACAACACAGGACGTTTAACTCGATCAGTGTTCCCGATTTCTGTTTTTCTTCTTCCTCACATAATGTGTTGTTGCCTTCGCTACCCCACCCACCCATACACCCACCCACCCATACACACACATAACCCACCCCCCTTCCAACACGACCCGACCGAGCCCGGCCTGGCCCTGGTTCTGTTTTAATAGCTTCCTTTCTTTTCATGGGCTTCAAACAGTGATGATAGGCCATCCTAATTCACAAGGCTTTTCTGATAAGCTCCGAACAGAACCACGGAGGGCAGCGAGGATGAAAACAAAAAAGGACATGAACTGAGCGCCGCCGGAGCGGACAGGAGCTGTTGTTTTATGATGGGAATTTGACTTCAACAACCTAAAGGAGATGTTTCATTCTTTCCTTCGGGCGTCTTCTTCTTGGGGATGGATGAGTAAGTCAATTCTGACTTGGAATCAAGTCAGGTTCCAAATGAAAATCTAAAACAAAACTAATTAATTACATTATCACAAAATACTGTAGTAAAACAAGACACGGGAGTCTTGGGCTTGGTGGATGCTCCATGTTGTTAAGACACGGGGGGCCCTATCTTCCGACAGGCGCTAGCGCTTGCGCACCTGTTTGTGCGTGCCTTAATGCAGGGAAGATAGCAGTCCGCCTTGCGCGGTCCGGCAGGTGTTATGCCGAGTTTTGCACCCCAGCGCCGGCAGCATACCCACCTCCCGGGAGCATATTGTAATGATTTATACAGAAATGTAACTGTTTAAAAGTTATATAATTGTCTGGTAGACGTGACCTCCCTGATTTCTAAGTTAAAACAGCCCCGAAATATGTTGGGGATGCAATTCTCGGCGGGCATGCGGAAACGTTCATGGCACCTGTCGCAGACGCAAATTAGAGCCGTGCCAAAATCACCTGCGCCCCAAAATGCCTGCGCAAACGGGATTTGGGCGGTCTTAACTACCAGAATTATTCACAGACGTGGCCAGGCAATAATGCTGGGCATTACGTCAATCAAAACTAATCAGATTCCCGTCTCGCAATGGCTGTTTGCGCGAGGCAATATGCTGTAATTCTCTCCATGTGTAATAGAGTGTACTCACTCAGTGCGAGGACAGAGAGCTTATTGACAGATCGTCTGTGGTGCCAATGACCCTCCGCGTTATGAAGGTAAATAGCCTATGTCCATTGTCCAACAAGTTTTCTCAATTAATTTCCCTCTTTGCGATGTGATAAAAGTTTCTCAGTGAGTTATAGTTGATTGCCTCACTGAATTATCTGCTAAGACCCAATTTTAGCAGCATAATTTGATGTCTAGGCGTGGCAAGGCTGTGCGTAATGACATATCCAAAAGGAATTCTACTTTGCGCTGTGCTGCACGGAGATTACGGGTGCGCTCCAATCGCAGCGAGGTATTTGCACGTAAGAGGTCCTTTTCAAAGCTCTTAGCGCAAAGTAATTGCGTGCTGCTGACGATAGCATAATGCCATCTATCCCACATTTTAGCGCTGAAACGCTTGCTTTGGCATGTGGCAGCCAATGCCCAGTACAATTATCACAGGCATGCGCTTGTGTCCGCCCCCAGTTTGCATTGTGCATGGTGTTAAACGAGCGCAAATGCTAAATTTGCGCTTTTGGGAAGATAGGGCCCGGGGAGTCTTGGGCTTGGTTGATGCTCTATGTTGTTAAGACACGGTAGTAAAATGGTTCCAACGTCCCTGCCCATGACCATGCTCAATGCCCATGGGCATTGATGTACGTCTGGGAACAGGCATGCCACTCAAACGACTGTGATGTCATCGTCGAAGATGTCATCAGTGATGTCACTCAAGCAATTGTGTGTTATCGGTGATGTCATCAGTGATGTCATCGGTGTGACAGCATTGGTGACCTGGCCTCTTTCTTTCGTGGGGACAAACATACACACATACATAAGACCCTCTTATAGATGCCTCGGCCCCGATAGTGGTCACACCGGAAAAATATGGTAGAAATATTTTATAGTCTGATTAGCTCGATGTGTTTTATAGCAACTGTCCAATTGATGAATGAATTAGAAATGTGTTTAAACAGTTTCTTTGATTCCAGAGTTTAGAGTCAAGATTACAACAAGAGTCAGATCAAATTCAGTTCATTAGTCTTCTCAGAATCTTGTGGAATTTCATGGAGTCAAGAATAGACTCTTTTGGAGTTGACTGTTCATCCGTACTTCTTGTCCCTCTCTCGGTCTGTGACTGTGGAGTGGAAGACAATGACATTCCAGCAAATACCCAGTGTCAATCAATTTGATGAATGTGTGGCCAGACATGGATCAATAAACGTGAGCACGCGGGGGACATTGTATGAGCAAACTCATAAATAACCATACAATAACCGAGCAGCTGCCTACTAACGAGTCGTTTTCTGTCCAAGTGAAAAAGTCCTCATCCAGCATCTTGAAATGAGGCAGAAAATATTCCATCAAAAAAGTTTGATTCTACCTTCATCCGTTATTTTTTTTCTGATTTCCCCCCCATTTGTACTTGGCCAATTTTTCCCCCTGCTGCCCCGGTCGCTGCTCCACCCTCTGCCGATCTGGGAAGAGCCGTAGACTAGCACCATGCTCCCTCCTACACATGCGCAGTTGCCAGCCGCTCTTTTCACCTGACAGTGGGGAGCTTCACCGGCAGGACCTAGCACGTGGGAGGATTATGCTATTCCCACCCAGTTCCCTTCTGCCCCGAACAAGCACCCCAATTGATCAGAGGTGCTAGTGCAGTGACCAGGACACATACCCCTACCCACCCGCAGGCACAGCCAATCGTGCCTGTATGGACACCCGACCAAGCCGGAGGTAAACACGGGCGCGCGAACCTGCGACCCTCATGTTGGTAGGCAGGGAATCTACCGCTACACTACCCGGACGCCCACCTTCATCCGTTCTTTAGTTATTGACACTTGCATGTAGGTACAGTAGTCTTCACCGAAAACGCCCGTCTGTCCCCAGAAAGCAGAGAAAAATGCATTTTTGTACCAGCAGAGCGAAGGAGAGATTCACCCCACACTCAGAGAGGGGGTGTGTGGATCACGCCTCTCGTCTTGCCCGGGGGGGTGGAGGCTTCTGGTGCTCGAGGTCTGGGGGCAAATCTGACAGCTGAAATGTCAACACGTTCTCACTCTGAGCGCGTAGCATATTGACGCTTTGTCCCGTCCCTTGTGCGTCGCTTGTTACTAACACGGTAGTTTAGACCTCCCCCCAGGTTAGCTCCTCCCCCAGACCCTAATGGGGGAGCAGTTGACTAATGGGGGAGCAGACCTCAGGTTAGGTTAGGTTAGGTTTAGGCGTGGGGGATGGGAGAGGTTAGGGTCTGGGGGAGGTTAGGTTTAGGCATGGGGGGTGGGAGAGGTTAGGTTTAGGGTCTGGGGGAGGTTAGGTTTAGGCATGGGGGGTGGGAGAGGTTAGGTTTAGGGTCTGGGGGAGGTTAGGTTTAGGCGTGGGGGGTGGGAGAGGTTAGGTTTAGGGTCTGGGGGAGGTTAGGTTTAGGCGTGGGGGCTGGGAGAGGTTAGCTCCTCCCCCAGACCCTAATGGGGGAGCAGTTGACTAATGGGGGAGCAGTTGCCATGAGCGTCAAAGATGACTTCCATGGGTTTACATTGAGTTTAGTCGGAAAGCCCAAGTCGTTTCATGGGTCGCTCAAGGGTACCGTGTTAGTAACAAGCGACGCACAAGGGACGGGACAAAGCGTCAATATGCTACGCGCTCGGAGTGAGACTGGGTTGGAAATGTACACGATGTGAGGGCTCACAAACCGGATTACTAACCTACTGACAGAAGTTTACGTTTACCAGCGTCTGGTGAAAAAAAATCCTTCAGCTTTGAGTGACGAGTCACGAGTCCGTCTGAGCCCGGGTAAAGCTGCTCGTTGCAGCGCTTTGAGGCACCAGGCTGGATAACAATAACCGTTGCTTCTGTGTAGCATTTCATAAGGTGGCCAAGAGCGCCATCACATGATGCTGAAAACACGGATTGATGTGAAATAACGTTCTGACATGAAGTGTTTATTTTGAACATGTAACAACAAATATATACGAGTAAATGATTAAAGAAACAAAATGAGAAAATCCATCAAATATATAACAACCAAAAAACACGGCAGATTATTTGTTTTAAAGCAGAGAGATAGAGAGAGAGAGAGAAGGAAGCCAATATTACAAGTTTGAAAACTTGGAACTAGAAGGAGAAAACCTATCCGACTCGTCTCAGATATGTGAAATACGAGTGAGATGAGATGATCGACTGCCTGAACAACTTGTTAATTTGGACATTTTTGTCTGTCTGTCTGTCGCTGCTGTAAAAGCAGGAGGAGGCTGTCTGTGTGTCTGTCAATGTTGTTGCTGAGTGCAGTGACCTGGGGTCACACACACACACACACACACACACACACACACTTGCTGTCTCTCTCTCTCTCCCTCTCCCCCCCCGCCCCCTCTCTCTGTTAGGGTAAATATCTCTCTATTAGCACCAAGTGGTCTGAAAGCTGTTTCTCTCTGAGCTGCTGGCTGCCCGGAAGCTTTTAGAGAGGGAACAGGTTCCTCTCTGAGCTGCCTGGGAGCTTTTAGAGAGGAAACAGGTTCCTCTCTGAGCTGCCCGGGAGCTTTTAGAGAGGGAACAGGTTCCTCTCTGAGCTGCCTGGGAGCTTTTAGAGAGGGAACAGGTTCCTCTCTGAGCTGCCTGGAAGCTTTTAGAGAGGGAACAGGTTCCTCTCTGAGCTGCCTGGGAGCTTTTAGAGAGGGAACAGGTTCCTCTCTGAGCTGCCCGGGAGCTTTTAGAGAGGGAACAGGTTCCTCTCTGAGCTGCCCGGGAGCTTTTAGAGAGGGAACAGGTTCCTCTCTGAGCTGCCCGGGAGCTTTTAGAGAGGGAACAGGTTCCTCTCTGAGCTGCCTGGAAGCTTTTAGAGAGAGAACAGGTTCCTCTCTGAGCTGCCTGGAAGCTTTTAGAGAGAGAACAGGTTCCTCTCTGAGCTGCCCGGGAGCTTTTAGAGAGGGAACAGGTTCCTCTCTGAGCTGCCTGGAAGCTTTTAGAGAGAGAACAGGTTCCTCTCTGAGCTGATGGCTGCCTGGAAGCTTTTAGAGAGGGAACAGGTTCCTCTCTGAGCTGCCTGGAAGCTTTTAGGGAACAGGTTCCTCTCTGAGCTGCCCGGGAGCTTTTAGAGAGGGAACAGGTTCCTCTCTGAGCTGCCTGGGAGCTTTTAGAGAGGGAACAGGTTCCTCTCTGAGCTGCCTGGGAGCTTTTAGAGAGGGAACAGGTTCCTCTCTGAGCTGCCTGGAAGCTTTTAGAGAGGGAACAGGTTCCTCTCTGAGCTGCCTGGGAGCTTTTAGAGAGGGAACAGGTTCCTCTCTGAGCTGCCTGGAAGCTTTTAGAGAGAGAACAGGTTCCTCTCTGAGCTGCCTGGAAGCTTTTAGAGAGGGAACAGGTTCCTCTCTGAGCTGCCTGGAAGCTTTTAGAGAGGGAACAGGTTCCTCTCTGGAAGAGAGGTGAACCGGGGACGGATTCTCACCGGCAGCTCAAATCGGCCTAATCACAATCTGTTTAACCCTTACAGGCCGTCGTCATTGGTTGAGATGCTCTGTTCTGACCCTTTTGAACGGTCAAATCCTGTCTTTTTACTGCTCTGCAGCATAACATGACATTGTTTTAATGAGTTAACATAGCCAGCTGGAAATCAATGAGGTACCATTGATAAAAGGGCCAACACTGATCTCTCTGTTCACTTCCATTCATTTTCAAGACAGCTGTCAAGTCAAGTCATGTTTATTTGTATAGCACATTTCATACACAAGGGCAATTCAAAGTGTTTCACATAAAATGGTTGACACAAGAAAATAAAAGAATGAAAGAAGAGAATAAAATAGGCATTTAAAAACATCACAACAGAACTTTAAGAAAGAGCATAAAAAGTGCATTAAGCGACAGGTGCAGCAGTTACAGAAATAGCTAAAAACTGACAAAGGACTCATTTGTTTGCATAATAGAATAAATCACCATTCTAGAAGACAGCTGCAGCAGTCACCTTGTTGTTTATAGGAAGGCATCTTCTAGAAGACAGCTGCAGCAGTCACCTTGTTGTTTATAGGAAGGCATCTTCTAGAAGACAGCTGCAGCAGTCACCTTGTTGTTTATAGGAAGGCATCTTCTAGAAGACAGCTGCAGCAGTCACCTTGCTGTTTATAGGAAGGCATCTTCTAGAAGACAGCTGCAGCAGTCACCTTGCTGTTTATAGGAAGGCATCTTCTAGAAGACAGCTGCAGCAGTCACCTTGCTGTTTATAGGAAGGCATCTTCTAGAAGACAGCTGCAGCAGTCACCTTGTTGTTTATAGGAAGGCATCTTCTAGAAGACAGCTGCAGCAGTCACCTTGCTGTTTATAGGAAGGCATCTTCTAGAAGACAGCTGCAGCAGTCACCTTGTTGTTTATAGGAAGGCGTCACACCATTCTAGAAGACAGCTGCAGCAGTCACCTTGCTGTTTATAGGAAGGCGTCACACCATTCTAGAAGACAGCTGCAGCAGTCACCTTGCTGTTTATAGGAAGGCGTCACACCATTCTAGAAGACAGCTGCAGCAGTCACCTTGCTGTTTATAGGAAGGCGTCACACCATTCTAGAAGACAGCTGCAGCAGACACCTTGTTGTTTATAGGAAGGCATCACACCATTCTAGAAGACAGCTGCAGCAGTCACCTTGCTGTTTATAGGAAGGCGTCACACCATTCTAGAAGACAGCTGCAGCAGTCACCTTGCTGTTTATAGGAAGGCGTCACACCATTCTAGAAGACAGCTGCAGCAGTCACCTTGCTGTTTATAGGCAGGCGTCACACCATTCTAGAAGACAGCTGCAGCAGTCACCTTGCTGTTTATAGGCAGGCGTCACACCATTCTAGAAGACAGCTGCAGCAGTCACCTTGCTGTTTATAGGAAGGCGTCACACCATTCTAGAAGACAGCTGCAGCAGTCACCTTGCTGTTTATAGGAAGGCGTCACACCATTCTAGAAGACAGCTGCAGCAGTCACCTTGCTGTTTATAGGAAGGCGTCACACCATTCTAGAAGACAGCTGCAGCAGTCACCTTGCTGTTTATAGGAAGGCGTCACACCATTCTAGAAGACAGCTGCAGCAGTCACCTTGTTGTTTATAGGAAGGCGTCACACCATTCTAGAAGACAGCTGCAGCAGTCACCTTGTTGTTAGGCGTCACACCATTCTAGAAGACAGCTGCAGCAGTCACCTTGCTGTTTATAGGAAGGCATCTTCTAGAAGACAGCTGCAGCAGTCACCTTGTTGTTTATAGGAAGGCATCTTCTAGAAGACAGCTGCAGCAGTCACCTTGTTGTTTATAGGAAGGCGTCACACCATTCTAGAAGACAGCTGCAGCAGTCACCTTGTTGTTTATAGGAAGGCGTCACACCATTCTAGAAGACAGCTGCAGCAGTCACGTTGCTGTTTGGCATTCGCGCCGCAAGTGTCCTTCAGCCAGTCCTGGAACAGCTCCTGTTCTTTCTTTAGCAGCAGCAGCTGCCCCAGAACAACATAGGCCTTGTCAAAGCCTTTGTCCTCCAGTCTTTTGCCGAGAACGTCTCCGATGCCTGCCAGAGCCATCACACCCTTCTCCCCCATGGGCTCTGCCACAAAGTCTTTGTGTTTCTGGGATGTCGACGACATTTTGCTGTGTAGATGTTTGCAGATCACCTGGGTGTTGTCCAATTTATAATCTCACCAGGGAAGGATTTATGACATCAGTGATGATGTCATAGACATTGTGACATCATCAGTGATGTCACAATGTCTGACATCATCAGTGTGTGTCACAAATCACAGGCTCTCACTAACGTAAAGAGCCATTGTGACATCATCAGTGATTAACATTTTGTCGATTCACTAACACAGATCACACCATGGTTAGAATGAATATATGTTTATTGATAAGTGAGTGTGGTGCGATTGCTTGGAGACTCTTCTAGTACACGGCACGGCCGTGTCCGGAACCAGGATTGCTTGGAGACTCATCTAGTACGCGGCACGGCCGTGTCAGGATAACGTGTGATCTCCACCTACCCCCAAAAGAGCTTCAACACAGCAGGAGATGGGCTCGTCGGATGTCGTCGAGGTCGTCGCGGATGTAGCTGTGGTATGCTTGGGAGGACCAGCGGCCCAAGGTTTGGACCGTGTGCTCGGAGAGGCCCTTGCTGGATGCGGTCGTGGCCGCGCCGATGCGGAACGAGTGGCCGGAATACAGCTCCGGGGAGATGCCCGACCTGAGGAGGATTTGGCGAAGGTGAAGGTGGAACCAGAACCGAGTGGCGACGCCGCCTGTCTCGGTGGTGAAAAGGGGATCTTGGGGAGAGGAGTGTTGCGCCCGTCTGCTGAGGACGTAGTTCAGAATAGGGTCGTACGGGCTCAGGAACGTGTTTAAACGAAATAGAAATATGGGATGTGTGAGTCCGGTTTGGTCGGTCTTGCTTCTTTTGAGGTTGAAGCGCAGGGTGTCCGGGGCATGGACGGAGATATCGGAGAGACTGGCGTGTCGTGAGGGGTCATAAGACGAGGTGTCGCACGTGAATTCAGAGCAGCGCAGGAAGCCGAAGAAGGCCAGTAGGAACATGGACTCCAATGTGGAGTCGATTGCGGGGGTAGAGTACCCTGCTCGGAGGGTTTGGATGCACCGAGTGAGGAGATCGGACGTTAGTGGGAGGCGTTTAGGTGGAAGCTTGGGTTCGTTTTTACGGAGTCCTTTCAGGAGCATGGTGACGTGAGAGTGAGACATGGAGGGGGCTGGCGCTCCGGTGAGCAGCTTGATGAAGAAGTGGATGCCACTGAGGTAGACTTGGATAGTGGACGTCCTGATCCTGAGTACGGAATGGGCGTAGGTTAAGACGTCGATGGAAGGAAATGAGAGGTGGTGTGCCGTATGGAAGGCTTTGAAGGCGCACCAGCCGGTGTAGTATGATGACAGGGTTTTGGGGGCTAGACTGTTCAGGATGGTCTGTTGAGTGGTTGCGACCAGATGAAGGAGCCGGGGGTTTAGGGATGAATGGTTGCCGAAAACGGAGGGACCGGAGTTGGATGGGGGTCTGATGCTGGCGCCAAGGCTCTGAATTTCTGGAATGAGAAACGTGAAAGAGCGTCAGCTATGGCATTTTGATGTCCGGGAATGTGGGCTGCGCGGATGATGAATTGGTGGTTGGCTGCGGTCAATGTGAGCCGGCGGATGAATTGCATGATGTGTAATGACTGAGAGCGACCCTTATTGATGATGTCGACTGTGGATTGGTTGTCTGAATGGATGAGGATGACCTTAGTGGACCATTCTTGACCCCAAAGGAGTGCTGCGACCACCACCGGGTACAGCTCGAAGAGCGCCGAGGACAGACAAGGGACAAGGGAAAAACAACATAGGGGTGATGGGGAAAGGGAGGAGGGGGGGGGGGGAGGGTATCCGGTAGGGGAAGAACAGGAGGAAAGGGGATGACGCCGGTAGCCGCGGAGGCCGTGGCGGAAAGAGGGGCCGCGGAGGCCACGGAGGGAGGGGGGTAAGCCGCGGAGGCAGAAAGAAGAGGTTGAGCGGGGAGGGAGGGGTGGGATGCGTGTGCGTGGGGACCCGGGAGAGCGGGTGGTGGACAGAGAAAGGCAAGAAAGGTAGACAATGCATTGTAAACTACGGTTTGATGGGGGGGAGGGGGTGGGAGGGCATCGAGGGGGGGTAGAATAGTGGGAATGTTGCGGTGGGCTGCGCTGGCAACTGGGGGGGGGGGGAAAGACTGGCCGCTGGCGCTGAAGGAAGAGACTGTGAGGGGAGAGGAAAAGAGGATGCGTGTGCACAGGAGTCTATAGGTGCGCCCCCGCCGCGCTGCGGCTGGAGGGCGGAAAGGAGGTTGAGCAGGAGGAGGGAAGGGGAGGCTGCGGCCGTGGTGGCATGAGCCTGCTGGCTGTGGCCACGTTGGCGTGAGCCTGCTGGCTGTGGCCACAGTGCCATGAGCCTGATGGGAGGGGAGGGGGGGAAGGGGAGGCTGTGGCCGCGGTGGCGTGAGCCTGCTGGCTGTGGCCACAGTGCCATGAGCCTGATGGGAGGGGAGGGGGGGAAGGGGAGGCTGTGGCCGCGGTGGCGTGAGCCTGCTGGGAAGGGAGGGGAGGCGGGATCGATACCTGAGGTGCCTGCTGCTGCGGCGCCGAGGAGGTGTATAGGCGGTGCAAAGTTGCCTTGTTGTCCGCCCGACGGAAGTAGACCCCTCGGCTTCGGAGCTCCTGCTAGAGGCGGGGGATGGTCCAACGCAGGTTGGGAGGTGGACGGCGGCCCGGAGGAGCGTCGCGTGACGAGGCGCGGCTGTCGTCGTTGCCCCGTTCTCCGTGAGGACTCCTGGAGCGGCGAAGGCGGGGAGCTGGGTCGCGGTGCGGGGAGCGCCCCCTGGGGCTCTGCGACAATCGGGAACGCTGGCCGGATCCCGGGGAAGGCTGCCTGGATCCTGGGCGAACCCGAAGCAGCGCGCCCGGGAGAGCGTGGATCTCTGAGCGCACTCGGCTGGACCGGCTCTGTCCCGACGAGGGCAAGCTGTGCTGAGCCTCGACTGACTCGGGAATTAAATCAGGAAACAAATCCTCGTCCGACAACCCGATGAACAACTCGTCTCGGTTTGCCATTGCTTGGCGAACGCGCGAGCGGCCAGGTAAGGGAAAAAAAAACACAAGACGATTTAAACTAATACTTTTCCTGCTTTTCTTTCTCTCTCTTCTTTTCTTTCTCTCTCTTTTCTCTTTCTTCTGTGATAATTTTGTAACTTGTATTTGAGCTATTTTGAATGTCGGGGTCGTGAAGACATGACAAACGGGAGAGAAGTGGTATGACAGTGAGTATATATAGGCTACAGGTGATTGAGCTGATAGAAAGCCGGTGTGGCTCGGTGATTGGATTGGAGGAGCGCGGGTGAATGAGTGATGGATTAGAGTAGGTGGTGAGATATGATGCGGACATGGTGTGATCTTGTGTTCCTGAACCTCAGTTATCAAGCTAACTCCATTTAACCAATCATGAAGCAGAGACCCGCCGTCTCCCACAGTAACAACTGTAATAGCAAAATAAATGAAATGCCTTGTTGATCCATCAATAATGAGTTGCTCGTTAAAAGTGTATATAAGGAGGATTTTATTCCGAAAGTTCCATCTGTGCACAGAGTCTCTCCGACAGTCAAAACGCTTAAGTCAAGAGAGCCCCAAGCTCTCATCTGCACCTTCTCATATAGTGATAGTAGGGTGCCCTCCCCACCCTGATCTCTGCTGTGAAATTCCATTAGCCCAGTACATTTCCACAGCTACCTTGATCTTTCATAAGAGACAATACAACCTTGGTCTGGTCACAAGACAAAATACATGTTATCTCCCTTCAGGAATGCTCTGCATGATGGAGAGCAGAGTCCACAAAAGACATCTTAGAAGAGAGCCATAGATCATTATGGAACAGAGTCAATAATGATCAACAACCAATTAATAAGCAATCAATCAATAATTTTGCTCTCACACAACAATGGAGAAAGTGCCAGTAAATAAGTTGGCTTCGCCCTGCGCTTCCTCGACAAACACCCAGTGGGCCATTGGATTATGGATTATTGCAAAAAAAAAAAAGTTCATGATGTTTTTTTTCACCCAAGATAAACTTCACAAATGAACACCACTTGTATCATTTTTGAAGCGTAAATGCGATCACCAGGGATCACGAGTGCCATAAAACACTCCGTTAATCATAAAAGTGCTGCCTTTGTGAAGACTATCTTGTGCAAAAAAGTGCAAAGTATCATGAACCTTATGACCTTATTTCAGGCATCTAACCAAAAACCGCATTCACAACATGTACATAGAGCTTTTTGGCGCTGTTAGAAATGTGTGTTTTTGGTGACTTTGAACGGCCGTACCGTTTCCCCCAATACTAACTAACTGGACGAGTGTATGGAGACCGCGACCCGCGTGACGCGGTCTGCGGTCTTAAAGGGATACACACACAAATGCTGCATCAGATATCAAACATCAGACACAAAGTTAAAATGCTCCGACTCTGGAATAGACTGGTGAGAATGTCTGACCAGCGAGGAACTAAAAAGATTTTTAACTGGGACATCGCTCATGGTCATCCATGGCCAAATGAATTGAAAGCCTTGTTTTACTCAAACGATCGGTCATTTATTTTTCATAACAGGCCCAATCCGTCAATACTCACTATTACTGACGCCGGTGGCCGTTAGTGTAACTGCAGGCAGGGTGTGAACGAGCTGACGCGCGGGCACCATACTCGCGCGCGCACAAGCAGTTGCCTGGCAACAGCAGACTGTGATGGTTGCTTTGTAACGTTAACTCATAAAAGTCACTTGAAAACGGCAACCTGGAAAATGTATCAGTCAGATCAGCCTCGAGAGGCCCAGGAAGGATTCTGGATGAATTAGGGGATGTTATTGTGGCATGTTTGGCCGTGTTTTGGCTTGCGTTGACTGCGGACAAGTCGATACTCACGTTAGCACAAGCCAGGAAATAGCCTGCTCATCCTGTATGTACGGTACAGTGTAATGCCTGGAGTTGACCAAACTAAACAATCAAACAATGTTTCATAAGCATAACAGTAACGTTAGGCATATTTACGACTGTTAAATTCATTATCCACACAAGACGTAACGTTATTAGTGGTAATTTCTATAAATGTAAATTAATATTAGTTAGCCACAATTAGCATCAAGCTAACGTTAACTAGAGCTTGCTGGCTGCGGGACAAGCCAGGAAATAGCCTGCTCCCCTGAACTGAACTCAAACAATGTACCGTAAGCATAACAGACAGTAGGCTAATGTTAGGCATATTTCCGACTGTTAGATTCATTATCAACACAAGACAGTAACGTTATTAGTGGGGCTGGTGGTAATTTCTATAAATATAGCTAAATCTATTAGTTAGCCGCGTATAGCATCAAGCTAACGTTATGGTTCTAATAGCAGCTGCAGGTTCACCACCGCAGCTAAATGCAGTCAAACAATAATGTTCCATGACCATAAGCATAACGGTAGTAACGTTAGGGTTGCATTACTTCACACAAGACGGTAATGTTAGCAGAGTTTCTGACCAGGTGGTCAGATACTTGTACTACGGAGTGACAGTGAAAATCTTGAATGTTGAAAATCCATTAGCAAGCAGCTAACGTTATCTGGTCAAAACGGGGTCATCCCTATGTTCCCCGGGTCCTATGTTCCCCGTTTTTCCCAAATGGTGTCCACCCGCTATGCCGACCACCCGCAATGCCGACCTTAGGTTTAGGTGTGGGGGTGGGAGAGGTTAGGTTTTGGGTTAGGGTCTGGGGGAGGTTAGGTTTAGGCATGGGGGGAGGTTAGGTTTGGCGTGGGCGGGGGCTGGGAGAGGTTAGTGAAAAATGGGGAATATAGAACCCGGGGAACATAGACATGATCCCGTCAAAACCACATTACAGTAGCTACAAGCAGCAAGTTTCCTTCATGAACCGAAAACACAGTCCTGACTCTAGTTTCCCCCCGATGTCGGTCACATTGCTGCTGTCTGGCCAGACGGGCTTCATTAGATAAATATTTATTTATTTATTTAGTGTGGACTTTTTCTGGAGTCTGTGTTGTTGTTTCCTGTAGCTAGCAGCTAGCGACGAACGTAACGTTAAAAGCTACTTTAGCCATTTCCTGTTAGCAGTCTAGGACAAGAGGCGAAGCTCATGAACGCACGCAGACGTCACATCCTCTAGCTGTGGCGGGAGATGCTATCCACTTCGAAACTGCGGTTTTTCCATGTATCTTCTGAACGGCTGGTCGGAGAGAAACGCCCCTGGTCGCCATTTTTAAGTTACGTCAAGGCGCATTCACTCAGTGCCAATAATAAACACTTTGTGCACATTTATTTCTCGCCAGAACCAACGGAATGGGCCTTTAATCTGTGACACACGTGTGACTATGAGTAACTATGAGGTCTGCCGACCTATGGCATAAACCAAAACTAAGAGCCTATCGCCTCATAAAAGACAGTTACTGTGTGGAACCCTATGTGAAATTTGACTTAAACGGACGAAAAAGATCTCTGTGTGCACAGTTATGCTCGGGAACTCTTCCCTTAGCACTAGAAACTGGTAGACTCAAAGCTACCCCTGAAGAAGATAGACTTTGTCTAGTATGTGAACTACAGGAAATTGAAAACGAGACTCATTTCTTGTTCTACTGTACTGGTTATGATGAGGCAAGGGTCGTACCTTTTAGTCAAATGTCTTCAATTTATGCTGACTTTTTTGAGTTGGACGACTACGAGAAACTCGAGTTATGTTTTAAAAAAGGTATCTTTCTCACTGCAAACTTTATCTGCCAGGCATGGGAGCAAAGACAAAACATTTTGTTTGGAGAATGATGTACGGATCTGTTTCTGTGGGTCTGAGCAATATGTTGCTCCGCGTCTTATGTTGTTTTGAATGTACTGTTGCTGTAATGTTTTTATTGTATTATTTTATACGTTGTTCTTACTGCTGTATTCTCTGTGTGTCCTGTAAGCCCATGTGGGCTGGGCACAGCAATGTGCATGACACCTTAATAAATCAATCAATCAATAAATCAATGGGTTAAAATGAAGAATCAACACCTGTTTGATACTCCCTGGAGTGCACATTAAAAAATAAGATTATTGGGCTGATTTATGTGACAATTATCAGGTGAAAATGTTTGAATTATGATCAATAATACAAATGGAATGTGTCCGCTTATTCTCCACTTTACTGTGTCCTTGGTCTTGTTAAAGAAACAAATCAATAAACTGCTGATCATTCTGACCCAGGCTAAATAAATGAGGTTGTGTGTGATTTTGATTCTGATGCCAGTGTGGAAACGTTACCACGTCACCTGTTTGCACAATTAAAAGCTGCAAATCTCAGATGTTTTCAAAAGTGTTATTGGTATATCTATGATGTAGGCCCTATACAGTGTAGGCCCTACACAGTGTAGGCCCTACACAGTGTAGGCCCTACAGTGTAGGCCCTATACAGTGTAGGCCCTATACAGTGTAGGCCCTATACAGTGTAGGCCCTACACAGTGTAGGCCCTATACAGTGTAGGCCCTACAGTGTAGGCCCTATACAGTGTAGGCCCTATACAGTGTAGGCCCTATACAGTGTAGGCCCTACAGTGTAGGCCCTATACAGTGTAGGCCCTATACAGTGTAGGCCCTATACAGTGTAGGCCCTACAGTGTAGGCCCTATACAGTGTAGGCCCTACAGTGTAGGCCCTATACAGTGTAGGCCCTATACAGTGTAGGCCCTACAGTGTAGGCCCTATACAGTGTAGGCCCTATACAGTGTAGGCCCTATACAGTGTAGGCCCTATACAGTGTAGGCCCTACAGTGTAGGCCCTATACAGTGTAGGCCCTATACAGTGTAGGCCCTACAGTGTAGGCCCTATACAGTGTAGGCCCTATACAGTGTAGGCCCTACAGTGTAGGCCCTACAGTGTAGGCCCTATACAGTGTAGGCCCTACAGTGTAGGCCCTATACAGTGTAGGCCCTATACAGTGTAGACCCTACAGTGTAGGCCCTATACAGTGTAGGCCCTACAGTGTAGGCCCTATATAGTGTAGGCCCTATACAGTGTAGGCCCTATACAGTGTAGACCCTATACAGTGTAGACCCTACAGTGTAGGCCCTATACAGTGTAGGCCCTACAGTGTAGGCCCTATACAGTGTAGGCCCTATACAGTGTAGGCCCTACAGTGTAGGCCCTATACAGTGTAGGCCCTATACAGTGTAGTCCCTATACAGTGTAGGCCCTATACAGTGTAGGCCCTACAGTGTAGGCCCTATACAGTGTAGGCCCTACAGTGTATGCCCTACACAGTGTAGGCCCTACAGCAGGGGTGGGCAATTATTTTTCATGGGGGGCCACATGAGAAACCCAGATTGTTGCCGGGGGCCGAACAAATATTGTCATGCCGTAACCCATGGATGGGTAACTTTGATGATAGAGAGGGCCACAAAAAATGTCCTCGCTACCAGGTTTTGCTGAGGGCCGAACGGCGCCAGCATGAAGAATTTGGTGCATTTGAAGCCACGTTTAGAGGAATAACTCATTTTAAATTAACAGTTGTGATGTCATTATTCAGTCTTAACCACCAATATTTCATCCTTTTCTCACTCACTTATATGTCACCACCTGCTCTCAGGTCTTGAAATTAACTTTTTTGACCACCTGCCAATATGGCTGCTAGATTTTAAAGTTACCAGCCAATTAGAATTTCCACTAGCCAAAATGTTTTTCTTGAAATAAATCAGAATATGAGTGGGTTAATTTAAGTAAGTGGCCCGGGATGATCAAAGCCTGGGTTGAGGGTCACACGAACAAAAATGCAGTCTTGAAGCTAAATAAATCCAAAACCAATGAGTTAATTATTAAAATTTCTAATTCAATGTAGCCTTTTAGACATAAAGATTATTGAAAGATGTTCCATATTCCAGACTGAAATGCTATAACAGAAGTGGAGTATTGGCCACAATGACATGAACATTTGGACACTTATTCAGCGGGTATCTTGCATGTTGCGTTCAGGTGCACTGTGTAAAAAGAAAAAAAAATTGCAATTCCATCGCGGGCCACACAGGTGGCGCCCGCGGGCCGTATTTTGCCCATGTATGCCCTACAGTGTAGGCCCTATACACTGTAGGCCCTATACAGTGTAGGGAAAAAGAAACAATCCGCACACCGAGGAGCTCCCGTTTAGGTTTTTATTATTAACACAGCGTGACGTTTCGGGCCACACCGGCCCTTCCTCAGACGCTTTCAAAACGAGAAAGAGAAAGCGTCTGAGGAAGGGCCGGTGTGGCCCGAAACGTCACGCTGTGTTAATAATAAAAACCTAAACGGGAGCTCCTCGGTGTGCGGATTGTTTCTTTTTCACTGTAAGTACTCTATTGATCCAGCACCCAGGCCCAGTGTGGCCTTTTTTGGATGTGCGTGTCCCTACCTACTTTTTGCCCTATACAGTGTAGGCCCTACAGCAGTGGTGCCCAATTTGGGGCCCGCGGGCCAAGTTTGGCCTGCGCTCTTTTTTTTTTTGGCCCGCCACGGATTTGGGGGTGATTTTTTTTTTTTTTTTTTTTTTTTGCAGGCCAGGCCACCGGGCAGTTGCCCGACGTGCCCGATTATGCAGTCCGCGCCTGAATGGAGATGTCGGGACTCTTCTATCTACAATTAACATTAATTTTGTGCAGCTGGTATTCTCTCTCCCCGACTCTATCACACGGGTGTGAGGCATTGCTATCTGAGGATTGATTGCTCCTGATTGGTTGGCTGAATCACCTGGTTGGGGGGTGAGCTCTGATATTTGATCCCTCCCCAGTCACTGGCTTTACACCAGCTCAGCAAGATGGAGAGATCATCATCACAGCAGTGGCACACTGACAAAATAAAGTTTAGGACGGAGTGGCAAGAAGAGTATTTTTTTACCAAAGTAAATTCAACAGCGGTTTGTCTCATTTGCAGACAGAGAGTGGCTGTTTTGAAAGAGTACAATATACGTCGCCACTACGAAACTGATTTTCAAAGTACCTTGAGGATTTTTCAACTTGTGAATTAAGTCAAATTTCTCTCTTGATTACAAAGGTGGAAAATACAACTGTTTTTAACTGGGTGTTTACTGATTAAATGTTTAAGCTCCACACAAATGCAGATGTTTTTTTAAATATATATAACCAATTGCAAATTATTACAATTACCAAACAGATAAAAAGTAGATTATTATATTGAAATGTTATTTTAGATTTAGAATGTTAATTTTCTATAAAACAATACATTTTAATGTAATTCCACAACGTTTATTTTTGGCCCTCGGCCCTCCAGCCAGATTGAGTTTTGGCCCTTCATGCGAAAGAGTTTGGGCACCCCTGCCCTACACAGTGTAGGCCCTACAGTGTAGGCCCTACACAGTGTAGGCCCTATACTGTATAGGGCCTACACAGTGTAGGCCCTACAGTGTAGGCCCTATACAGTGTAGGCCCTACACTGTAGGCGTAGACCCTTCTTGTGACCTCTTGTTTACACATATATTTTCCTACCCGCCAACCCCACCATCCTACAGACAGACAGCCTACACGCGCACACACACACACACACCATCCTGCAGACAGATAGCCTACACGCACACACACACACACACCATCCTACAGACAGACAGCCTACACGCACACACACACCATCCTACAGACAGACAGCCTACACGCACACACACACACACACACACCATCCTACAGACAGATAGCCTACACGCACACACACACACACACACACCATCCTACAGACAGACAGCCTACACGCACACACACACACACACACACACACACCATCCTACAGACAGACAGTCTACACGCACACACACACACACACACACACACCATCCTGCAGACAGATAGCCTACACGCACACACACACACACACACCTTCCTGCAGACAGATAGCCTACACGCACACACACACACACACACACCATCCTACAGACAGACAGCCTACACGCACACACACACACACACACACACCATCCTGCAGACAGATAGCCTACACGCACACACACACCATCCTGCAGACAGATAGCCTACACGCACACACACACACACACACACACACACCATCCTACAGACAGACAGCCTACACGCACACACACAGACACACACCATCCTACAGACAGACAGCCTACACACACACACACACACACACACACACCATCCTACAGACAGACAGCCTACACACACACACACACACCATCCTACAGACAGACAGGCACACACACACACACACACCATCCTGCAGACAGATAGACTACAGGCACACACACACCACCATCCTGCAGACAACCTACAGGCACACACACACACACACACACACAACCTACAGGCACACACACACACACACACACACCCACTCACACTCTCTTTGGCCCTCTGCTCGTTGTCTTTTTAATCCCTATGACAATAACACAATCACAGATCCAAAATGGCTGCCGGCGGTTCTTACTGTAAATATTTATGACTGTGCTTTCCTTGTCTTCCTGCTGCTGCCGGGTCAGACAAACTAAAAGCTCTCGCTCGCTCTGCTCAGACTCCGCTCTGCCACTTCACTGGGACAGCCTCCCTCCCACTCTCCCCCTCAGCCTCCCTCTCTCTCCCTCTCCCTCTCTCTGAGCCTCCCTCCCACTCTCCCCCTCAGCCTCCCTCTCTCTCCCTCTCTCTGAGCCTCCCTCCCACTCTCCCCCTCAGCCTCCCTCTCTCTCTCTCTCTCTCCCTCTCTCTGAGCCTCCCAAACACTCTCTCAACCCCCCTTTCTCTCTCCCTCTCCCTCTCTCTGAGCCTCCCAACCACTCTCTCTCCCTCTCAACCCCCCTCCCTCTCTCTCAGCCTCCCAACCACTCTCTCTCCCTCTCAGCCCCCCTCTCTCTCTCCCTCTCTCTGAGCCTCCCAACCACTCTCTCTCCCTCTCAACCTCCCTCTCTCTAAGCCTCCCAACCACTCTCTCTCCCTCTCAACCCCCCTTTCTCTCTCTCCTTCTCCCTCTCCCTCCCCCCATCACCTGTGCTCCCACTGTCTCTCTCTCGCCTCAATTTTCTGTCTTAGCAGAGCTGGGCGACAAATTGATTTTTATGGCGTGGCAACTAGGGGGGCGATCGCGCGTTTTGTGTGTGTGTGTATGTGTGTGTGTATGTAGGGTATATAGAGCTCAACAGGCACGTGACTTTTCGTGACGTATCATCCCGCCCCAGAGGTGAGTTCCCCATTAATTTTCTCCATAGACATTTCGAAAAAATCCTTATATGACGAGTTTTAAGGCTGGAACAAAGCCGACCCCTTCACCAACTGAATCGTGCGCGAGTGACCATAAGACACTCGGTTTGAGCAAAAACAAAAAAAAATAACAAAATTGGGGTTTCCCCCGTATCTGAGGCGGGATACGTCACGAAAGGTCACGTGCCTGTGGAGCTCTTCATTTGCCCATATCAGGAGGCTTCTGCATAACGTCATTTTGTAATCGTTATTCCGTTTTAGACCCGGAAGTAGATCACTCCCACCTTTATCATGTTTAGACTTTGCCAAAAAGCTGTTTTGTGTGTTTCTGGGCGACTGAACGGCAGTAGCATAGACTGCCACTGTACTGCTATCTAACTAGCATTAGCTGTAGCAGCCCTCAGTAGGCAACGTTTCACTTTCTCACGCACGCACAGTGAAGATGTTAAAGACGTATCCCGTGCCTTTAACGTTAGCCACGTGGCTTTTCAGTCAGCAAAATAAAGAAAAATAACAGAAAATGTGGATTTATTTTTTATTACAAACTTTCTTGGCAAGGATCATTGAATGGATGATGCATTACATCAGGGCTTGAAATTCGGTGCGCGATTGCGGGAATCCCGCACATTTTCCCGAATTCCCGCATATTTTCAATTTATAAAGGGGGAGTAATCCCGCAATGGTTTGTGTGGACCGATCTGTGTTTGTGCGGAACGTTGCTGCATTCAAACGACCAAATTTCACTTCCCTTGGCCAGTTGACACCAAACATTAGCACGCTAGCTCTGTCCACTCAGTCCTCTCTCGACATCGACGCTCCTCTGCTGGTTTCTCGTGGATACAGACAGCTGCTTGCAAACGTGATTGATCGCTGGCTAAAAAGGAAAACTCCGTCGTCAGAAGGGGGTGCCGCTCAGAAAGAACAAACGGTCGAACAACAAGGCACTTCTAGTGGTAACGTTAACGTAACACCGAGTAACGTCAGTGCCAGTGATGTTTACGTTATTGACGATGAAGAAATCGATAGTGACAATGACATTAATAACGTTAATTATGGTGCTGTGTGAATTACATAGTGAATTCAGCTGCTTAACATTCTGTAACTATGTACTTTTATAATATGAGTTGAGTAGGCTAAAGGATTTGAACCCCTACTTCAACTCCTACCTGAGTCTATTTTTACTTGAGTATTTGCACTTTTACTAGGAACTCGGGTTAGTGTCTCACCACAAAGTTAGATCCCCCCCAAAATGTATAAATCCCCCCTATCTGAAGAACATAAGGGGAGAATTGCCTTCCTAGTTTGCAAAGTGAATTTTAAGCCCTGCATGACGTCACGGTCAGGCACTGTCTGGCAGCAGCAGCCAGGGGAGAACGCTACATTAACGTTAACGTTAGGTAAGAAAGATGCACTAAAGTTCCATTTATACAACTTGTAATTGCAGTTATAGGAAGCAACTTTAACATTGGCACCACTAGTCTCTGCCTCGGTATTTCTCGGTTCTGTACGGGTCCAGTATGCTCGGATCTATACGGGTCCGGGTCCGACATTTAACGGTTCTGAACGGGGCCGGGTCTCAGATTTCTAATAATAGATGGCTCCACTCCGGGTCCCTGCACAAATTTCCCGGGTCCATTACGGTCCTGGTCCGTCTTTTTGGACCCGTGACGACGTCTAATAGCAGGTCTGGACGTTGTCTCAACTTTTTTAGGACCCTTCAATGAGGGCAAAGCATGAATGGCCGAGGAAGTTTGAGAATTTTGGAGTTTACTGTTGATTACGCTCCTCTTTAAAAGGGGCTCATTCAATCAGAAGCTCAGTCATCCCCGAGGTATACTCAGAGTAGAGCTGCTGCTCCTTCATGTAGAAAGGAGCCAGTTGAGGTGGTTCGGGCATCTGATAAGGATGCCACCTGGTCGCCTCCCTAGGGAGGTTGTTCCAGGCACGTCCAGCTGAGAGGAGACCACAGGGCAGACCCAGAGATGGGGACTTGAACTTGGGACTTGACTTGGACTTGCAAAAAATGACTTGTGAGCATCTCTGGGCAGACCCAGGTGGACAGATTATATCTCCACGCTGGCCTGGGAAGGGCTCGGGATCCCCCA
>NC_139633.1:29733454-29805954 GCF_964638095.1 Poromitra crassiceps
TCATGACACGGTTCTCCTGTTTGGTTAATTCCAGTGCAAATCCTAGAGGGTCACCGGCCACTCCCTGCCGTGTACTCATCTTATGCAGGAATTTGGCCTGTTTGTCTCTTATCAGGGCTTGCACTGACGGAAGCCCTGCTTCTAGAAGGCAGGTCAGGTTTGGTGTGGTAGTCCTTACTCCGAGCATGATTTTGACTCCTGTCATGTAAAGGGTCTCTACAGTCTTTAGGGGGACTTTCAGCCAAGTCTCACACCCATACAAGATGGCTGACGAGAAGGCAGCTTCGAATACTTTCTTTTTCACACTGAAGGGGGCATCATAGTTAGCAGTCAGAAAGATTATTAATCTGTTCAGTTGTTTCATTTTGTCATTCACATGCATTTTCAGTGAGGATAGGGCACTCCCATCCGCTGTGAAGATGGCACCAAGGTATGTGTAGCTATCACAATGGTGGACTGTAAAGGAGCCAAGGTCTATCTGCTGCCTATCTTTCTCAGAGCCTAATATCACCATAAATTTAGTTTTACTTTCATTTACAGCCATACCATATTCTATGCAATATAATTCTAGATACTTTAGTTTCTCGATTAATTTCTCCTTAGATGTTACATGCCAAAGTAGCAGAGAGCAGATGAAAATGTTGGCGCGAAAGACAATGTCAGGTCCTCCATCTAATAAACCTCGGGCACACTGATTGACAAGCAAATTTGGAAATGGCACTTCATAGCAAAAAGGTTGCCTACCTGGACTATAGGATTCACACCAAGGCCCGTATCTCAAAGCCAGATTAGCGGGTTAGCGAGCTAACTTCAGCTTGAATCCTGCAGGCTTTTCAGTCTCATGAAGGTGCGATGTGTCAAAATAACACACAATGTGTTGTCTCTGAGCTGATTCATTCACGTGTTAAAATGGTGTTAAAATTGTCAAAAATTGTGTCAAAAACAACACATGATGTAATCATTGCTTTTGCTGCGTAAGAATCTAATTTCCCCACGGGGGTCAATAGTTTCATCTTATCCTTTCCAGATGGTCTGATCTGGGTCTGTCCACACTGCATGTGATTAGTCTCTTAGAACAGACGAGTTGGCTTCCGCAATTTTCAAATGCTTCCGCCATACGTCTGTACTTCTTGGGGGAGAATCATGCACCAACCGGAATGGGAAGCAGAAAGGCGGGTCTTCCGCTCATTAGTCCAATCAGAATTTTTTAAGGCGGGTCTTCCGCTCATTAGTCCAATCAGAATTTTTTTTCGTGGACACACGTGTCGTGATTGGTCGGATTTTGTCGAACTTCCTTCCAGTCTGAAGGTTTTTTTCCCAACTTCCTTGTGCATGTTCTGGGGGTGTAACGTACAGACTGTATAGCTGCATTCGCCGGATGTAGATGAGACAGTCTGTTTTAAGAGACTAGCATGCGATTGGCTATTTGTTACAAACCACACCTCTTCCATGCACACGGCTGGATAGGTAAATCCTGGGTTGACATCGCCAGTTGATAACCAGCTATGTAGGAGTGGCTATGGCAAACTCAGATACCCTGACTTTGTTGAGCTTGCTTCATGAGACAGGCCTCAGGTGAGTGCTGTTCAGTCCAGCTCAGTTCAGATACACTGACTCCAGACCAGCTTCTCCAGTCTGTGTGACAAAATCACCACACATACACTGACTCCAGACCAGCTTCTCCAGTCTGTGTGACACAAAGGCACCACACATACAGTACACTGACTCTAGACCAGCTTCTCCAGTCTGTGTGACACAAAGGCACCACACATACACTGACTCTAGACCAGCTTCTCCAGTCTGTGTGACACAAAAGCACCACACATAGACTGACTCCAGACCAGCTTCTCCAGTCTGTGTGACAAAATCACCACACAAACACTGACTCCAGACCAGCTTCTCCAGTCTGTGTGACAAAATCACACATACACTCTCCCTCTCTCTCCATTACTGCCATTGTTTAGAGCAGGGGTGGGCAAATTTGTTTTTCCAGAGTCAGCCATACTGACTTACATCAAGTAAGCGAAGGGCCACATATTGGACATCATGCCTGCCAACACTCGATTGATAATTTCTCCTGTTAATCCCCTTATATAATATAATATATACTGTGATACAAATCCAATGGCTGTATAGCAGATGAGATGTATTAACATGATTCTGCCTTTTATTGAGTTTTTGGGGGTTGTTTGTTTTTCTTTTGAGGATGTTGAGGGCCGGATTGAGATGGTCCAGGGGCCGGGTCTGGCCCTGGGGCCGCATTTTGCCCATGTGTGGTCTAGAGCAGGGGTTCCCAACCTTTTTTGTGCCGCGGACCAGCAGATAGATCGGAAAAAAAAGTTGCGGACCAGTTGTCAATTTTAATAATTATTATTATTTGTATTTTTAGGCCGGTGCTTGCACTGGCCTATAGGAGCACGTGTGTCCCAATCACTGCATACACGACTCCTGGCACCCTTCCTGGCACCCTTTCATCAAGATGGGCTTTTACTTGAAATTTGTTTTATTTGACGAATGTCCGGTTTCGGACTTCCTGTCTGCCCTGATCTGATCTTGTTTAGCTTGACAGAGTCGCTCACCGCGCCCATGTTAACGTTACACGCGACGCAACAAATAAACAAACACACATTTCCCAGTGTCTCTGGACATCAACAGTAGCGGGAGACGTCTCCCCTTCCAGCAAATATACATGAATGTTATGCGTAAGGAACATGAACATCTTACCGCGAGGCAGAGAGCTAAGATAAGTAGCTAACAGCTGAGCTAAGTAGGTTATAACTAGCGTGTTAGCCGATCGGAAAAGCATGTAAACAGCGGTGAGATCTCCTTTATTAAAGTATGCAACCATTTCCAATGAACAAATGGCATGTAGCCTTCAACTTTAAAACAAAACAATGTGCTTCTGCTTACTTCTTACATTCAACTCTGTATGGCAGTGAGTGCAGACAGTGCAACACCAGTGGCATGTAGCCCTCAAGTATTTAAAACAAAAACAATAGTGCTTCTGCTGCTTACTTAGCCTCCATTCAACTTTTTATGGCAGACCTGTTCAAAGAATTCAAGGTGGGTTCATTCTTTCAAATGGTGTAAAATAACACGTTTAACAACATATCAAACGGACCTTATCCTGTCACATTAGTTTTTGAGATAGCTGGCAATGCATTGTGTAACCAAAAAAACGTTTGGCTAACGTTAACGTTAACGTGTTTTGTAATGGAATCTTTATGGGTCACGGCTAATACCTGGCACAGCGTTAGCTAGCATAGTGTAGCACGTGTGCAATGCAAATGGAATCATTATGGAACTATGGCTAAATTTGGCTCTTAGCCGTGTCCCATAATAATTCCATTACAAATATTGCATTGCACACGTGACATGTTATTTTACTAAAAATAATACATTTTACCATCATTTCAAGTAGCATGATACCACCCAAGTAAGAATATTTCAAGTGTTTCAAGTGCTTTACTGAAATATTTGGACCATATAATGATAATACAATTATCTCAACCTTAAAAGGTTACATATAGGTGCCAAAAAGCCATAAATTCACATCAAACAACAAAGAAAAACAACAATTATAATTCAAGTTTAAACAGTAAGTGTGCAGCTGCAGCATTTATTTAAAAAAAAAAAAAATCTTTATCCTGCATCCCTAAACACAAACAGGGAAAAAAGGTGGAAAATCAGATGACGGCTTATATGTGTTCTGTTGATTGTTAAAATGTGTATGGGTATACATGGGTGATCCCATGCACCGGCCATATGCCAGGTTTCGACCCCTGGCCTTGTTATTTTTTTTATAAACATAGGCTATAATATTATAGGCTGTGTGGTAGTTGAATCATAGTTTCAAGTTGACGTTTATTTATGTTTGTAGTTTGTAATTTTTTTTTTTTTTTTAGGTACCGGTCCGCGGCCCGGTGGTTGGGAACCACTGGTCTAGACTCTAGAGGAACAGTCTTAGAATCAAATTCGCAGACTTTCCCACCTCTCTAAATTCTGTGATATTCCTGTAAAATTCCAGCAGCAATGGGAAAGTTGAAAATAGCACGTACTGTACATGTGTTCAGCAGACATTTCCAGTTTCAATTAGGGTTAAAAATGATTAAAAGGCTCACTCATACTTGCACTGAGACTGGTCACTGTGTTTTTCAGAGCATGAGGACAGAAGAACAGACAGACGGCGCCATCTGGTGTCGTGACTGGGGAAATGGAGATGTCAGCGTGCAAGAGAAATTCTGTTGCACCAGATGTTAAATCTAGTTCAAGAGCTGAGTTAAGTCTACACATTTGTTTTTACTTTAAACCTAGATTTCACATTTTCATATTTTGTTTAAGTTCTGTGAATTTACTGAACTTTTATTTCACCAGACCACAACCCAAATAAAGTAACATTATAGTGGGCCACTATCTGGATATTTTTTCCTTTATTTTGCCATTTTGTGAAATTAACACACTTTTCAAAACTACAAATTTGCATTTACATAATTTGTTTTCCGGGTACTCTTCCAGACTTATCGCACCTACCCTGGAACCCTGGAACCAGCCAAGATGTAACCATAGACCAGACTTTTACATATGTTTCGTATTTTGGACAGTCCCATTCCATAGATGATAGGATTTAGAAGCATTAAAACATTCCCCCATAGGTTTGCATACACAAATATAAAATCTTCCAACACACGGGGCCAACTGCTGGTGTCAATTCTTTTGATGCCAACCAAAAATAAGCCAGCAAAGGAATAGCTCAGAAGAGAAACCAGCTGAGGTGAGCAGGTACTAAGAGCTTTTTGTCTGGTCTCTTTTGAACCTGCAAAACAAATGTGAAGAATCTTCATGTAAGAAAAAAGGATTGGAAATAGAGGGACTAAGACGGCTAGACCAAGGGCAGCAAGTCCATAAATGCTATTTACTCTGGTGTCAGAGAGTGAACATGCCAGCCGGACGACTTCATAGTTGACACACCTCCAATAGCCTGTGTAGTTTCCACACAGTGTCAAACGCCTGCTCAAGGATAAAAGGATCAGGACTTTGAAAGAAGCGTACAACCATGCCACAACAACAAAAACAGCCACCTTGTTCGATGTCATGTGTGTATTATATTGTAGAGGATGACAGATAGCAAGGTATCGATCATAAGCCATGAGGGCTAAAGTGAGATATTGCATATTTACATATGTATATAAACAGAACATCTGCAAATAACAATATGGGACAGAAACTGTGTGAGTGTCAGAGATTATCTGAACCAGAAGGAATGGAAAAATCCCTGCAGAACGATTGAGCTCATTTACAAACAGGCTGCACAGAAAAAGATACATAGGTTCATGTAAGCTTCTATTCATACAAATGATCACAATGAGCGCTGTGTTGGAAAAAACAACCGCAATGTACAACAATGCTATAATCGTAAAATACAAGTATTTCAAAGGTCCAAAATGCGGATAAGCTGCAAGAATGAAATAAGATACAGTAAAATTGGCCATTATCTTTGGAGTAGTTCACAAAACAATAATTAGTGTGCACACGATGAAATGATTTGGCTTAATGCTCTAGCAATGATCATCAAGTGTAAAGAAGATTAACAAACGTGAGAAGCAACCCAAAATTACAATTCACTCCCCTACCCTCGCAGAAGATCCAGGAACCTAAAAAGAAAGAAAGAAAAGTTATGAATGACACAACTTGGAATTAGAAGGAACAAGACGCTTAGAGCAGTGCCAACAAATCCCCAAATGTGATTTCCTCAGAGGCTGAGCATGCCAGACTGATGATGAGATAGTTGGCACAATAGCCTCTGTAGTTTCCACACAGTGTCAAATGCCTGCTCAAGCATACAGTGATCAGGTCTTTGAGAAAAGCGTACGACCACATCACAACAATAAAGGCAGCCACCGTGTTCGATGTCATGTGTGTATTATATTGTAGAGGATGACAGATAGCAAGGTATCAGTCATAAGACATGAGGGCTAAAGTGAGAAATTGCATTCTTCCATATACAGAACATCTGCAAAAAAACCAATACGGGACAGAAAGTGTGTGAGTGTCATAGATTAGCTGAATCAGTCAATGGAAAAATCCCTGCAGGAGGAAAAAACAACAGGCTGCACAGAAAAAGATACATAGACAGTCCCAGACAGTAAGCTTCTATTCATACAAAAAAAAACAATGAGTGCTGTGTTGGGAAAAAACAACCACAATGTACAACAATGTTATTATCATAAAATACAAGTATTTCAAAGGTCCAAGATGCGGATAATAACCAAGAATGAAATAAGATACAGTAAAATTGGCCATTATCCTTGGATTAGTTCACAAAACAATAATTAGTGTGCACATGGTGAAATAATTATTATGAAGTAATACAATTACAATTCACTCCCCTACCAATGCCGGAGGATCCAGGAATCTTAAAAGAAGAAGAAGAATACAAGTTATGAATGACACAATTTTACATTCTAATCTGCTGTCATGTACACAGCTGTAATCCTCCCTCCCTACCTGTAGAGAGCAGCGATGTGCGCTGCTTTATATCGGTTCAGGCCACTCCCACAGGTCCTTTACCTGTCCATCACATATTCATCCAGTGTAAACAACTTTGACTCAGGCACTTTTGGATTATTTTCTTACTGCTAACTTTTCACTGGCTGAAGTTTACATTGGAGCAAAATAACTGAAAAATGTGTTTGGGCAACTGCAATGTACAACAATGCTATTATCACAAAATACAAGTATTTCAAAGGTCCAAAATGCGGATAACCGCCAAGAATGAAATAAGATACAGTAAAATTGGCCATTATCATTGGATTACTGTCATGTACAGTACACAGCTGTAATCCTCCCTCCCTAACTGTAGAGAGCAGCGATGTGCGCTGCTTTATATCGGTTCAGGCCACTCCCACAGGTCCTTTACCTGTCCATCACATATTCATCCAGTGTAAACAACTCTGACTCAGAGTTTATTAGTCCCTCGAGGGGCGATTTGAGGCAGGTATGTTGCAAACAAATAGTTGTGCCGTACAGCAGCAATCACAGTATGTTGTTGCCACTCTTTATTCTTATGATTCTGTACATTTTTTCAGCACCCATCTCCTCCCACAGACTGACATGTAGAGACACCATTCACACTTTAAAACGGTACAGCTGGGTGAGGGATAGATCGCGTGTATTCAACTTTTCGAAATCTTTTGTAGATTTTTTTTCAGAAACACGATATTTTTAACATGGGAGTGAATGGGCAGGAGGATGTGACGGACTGACTGGTGGTGACAGAGACAGAGAGGCTGGCCACACACACAGGCACACACAGTGCCACGGGCATTCAACATGAGGTCTGCAGCCCTCCTACAGGCACTTTATAAACCATTAATGTCCCTGTGCTATTTAATAATTTGGTAACGCTTTATATTAAAGCCCCATTCAGCAAGTTTTCCAAGTTTTGCTATTGGAGAAACTGCGCCCTCTGGGTGCAATAGTATCGATAACGATATCGCCGTTCAAAGTCAACAAAACACAGCGCCAGAAAGCTCTATGTACATGTTGTGACATCAGGTACTCACCACGTGATTAAATAATAATCCATAGTTCCGTGAAACATCATTTTCGTAGCAAATCCAAATCGAGTTACTTCCTTGTTTTCATGAAGACAGCGCTTCCGCTGTACAGCGCATGCGCGCATCCTTTTCTTTTTCTTTTTTTTATTGCCACGGGACGTGGCAGACAACCTGCTTAGTCCCAGGGCTGGCCAATGGAGGGCGGTGTGGGATAAATAAAGTCGAGAGTCTCCCTATTACAAGTCAATCTACCATGTCCTAAGACTAAAAAGCTCTTATATTACAGTCAAAAATTTCAAAAATCTTACTGATTGGGGCTTTAAGGTTCTATTAATAAGCGTTAATTAATAGGTAATAAGGCTCTTATAAGGTGCTTATTAACACTATTATTATGTTAATAATAATATATAAGTGTTCATAATTGCATTATAAACATATTTATTGGTAGCTTATAAGACATTTATAAGCACTTTATAACCACCTTTATTAGCTGGTTTTGTTACTTCATTAAGCTTAATAAATAGTTTGTTATTACCTTATTAGCAGTTAACTATGCACTTATTAACAGTTAACTATGCTTTTTGCAGGTACCGGATCTAAAGCGAGAACAATGCCTTATTAAGGTTAATAAATGCTTTATTATAATAATAATAATAATAATAATGCATTTTATTTAAAAGCGCCTTTCAGGTCACTCAAGGACACTTTACAGGGTTAAAATCAGATGCAGAACAACAGATACAAGCAAACAGTATAAAATATAAGAGAGTGCAAGGGAAATAAGATAAAACAAATCCTTTATTACGCACTTATTATGCTTTTTGCAGGTACCGGATCTAAAGCGAGAACAATGCCTTATTAAGGTTAATAAATGCTTTATTATAATAATAATAATAATAATAATGCATTTTATTTAAAAGCGCCTTTCAGGTCACTCAAGGACACTTTACAGGGTTAAAATCAGATGCAGAACAACAGATACAAGCAAACAGTATAAAATATAAGAGAGTGCAAGGGAAATAAGATAAAACAGAAACAAAAGAAACTAAACAGTAAACAAAGAAAACACCATGGAAATTACAGGGAGTATGCTAATTTGAAAAGGTGAGTTTTGAGGCTGGATTTGAACAGAGGGGAGGGTGTCAATATTGCGGATGTCAGGAGGGAGTGAGTTCCAGAGTTTGGGAGCAGAGCGGCTGAAACCTCTGCTCCCCATGGTGGTGAGCCGGGCAGAAGGGACTTAATATGCTTTTTGCTAAAGCGAGAACAATGCCTTATTAAGGTTAGGTTAAGCGGCTGTGTGCATTCACCTTGAACAATTACTATGCAGGAACAAGATACAGATATAGACCCGGAAAGTAATTTCTTTGACTATGTAACCAGTAATTGTTGTTATTACACTGAAAACCAGTTCAAGGAGAAATTCAACTTAGAGCACTGTACATCATACAAATCATACACTTCAACAGTAGGAGTTTATACGCAAATTTTCAAAAGATCAAAGACTATCTACAGCAAAACACCATGCAATTTAATATAATCGCTATTTCAGAGAGCTGGCTCAGCCAAGACAAAGGGACCGATTTTGAATTAGAAGGATATAACTTTAACTTTGTGAATAGAGCAAACAAAAAGGGTGGAGGAGTTGCGCTGTTTGTAGACAGCAGGTTAAAGTATAAGATTGTAGAAAGTATGACGACTGTTATTGATGACATCTGTGAATGCATTACTGTTGAACTTGATATGGGTAAAATGAACACAAACAGGGAAAAAACGTGGAAAATCAGATGACGGCTTATATGTGTTCTGTTGATTGTTAAAATGTGTATGGGTATACATGGGTGATCCCATGCACCGGCCATATGCCAGGTTTCGACCCCTGGCCTTGTTATTTTTTTTATAAACATAGGCTATAATATTATAGGCTGTGTGGTAGTTGAATCATAGTTTCAAGTTGACGTTTATTTATGTTTGTAGTTTGTAATTTTTTTTTTTTTTTTAGGTACCGGTCCGCGGCCCGGTGGTTGGGAACCACTGGTCTAGACTCTAGAGGAACAGTCTTAGAATCAAATTCGCAGACTTTCCCACCTCTCTAAATTCTGTGATATTCCTGTAAAATTCCAGCAGCAATGGGAAAGTTGAAAATAGCACGTACTGTACATGTGTTCAGCAGACATTTCCAGTTTCAATTAGGGTTAAAAATGATTAAAAGGCTCACTCATACTTGCACTGAGACTGGTCACTGTGTTTTTCAGAGCATGAGGACAGAAGAACAGACAGACGGCGCCATCTGGTGTCGTGACTGGGGAAATGGAGATGTCAGCGTGCAAGAGAAATTCTGTTGCACCAGATGTTAAATCTAGTTCAAGAGCTGAGTTAAGTCTACACATTTGTTTTTACTTTAAACCTAGATTTCACATTTTCATATTTTGTTTAAGTTCTGTGAATTTACTGAACTTTTATTTCACCAGACCACAACCCAAATAAAGTAACATTATAGTGGGCCACTATCTGGATATTTTTTCCTTTATTTTGCCATTTTGTGAAATTAACACACTTTTCAAAACTACAAATTTGCATTTACATAATTTGTTTTCCGGGTACTCTTCCAGACTTATCGCACCTACCCTGGAACCCTGGAACCAGCCAAGATGTAACCATAGACCAGACTTTTACATATGTTTCGTATTTTGGACAGTCCCATTCCATAGATGATAGGATTTAGAAGCATTAAAACATTCCCCCATAGGTTTGCATACACAAATATAAAATCTTCCAACACACGGGGCCAACTGCTGGTGTCAATTCTTTTGATGCCAACCAAAAATAAGCCAGCAAAGGAATAGCTCAGAAGAGAAACCAGCTGAGGTGAGCAGGTACTAAGAGCTTTTTGTCTGGTCTCTTTTGAACCTGCAAAACAAATGTGAAGAATCTTCATGTAAGAAAAAAGGATTGGAAATAGAGGGACTAAGACGGCTAGACCAAGGGCAGCAAGTCCATAAATGCTATTTACTCTGGTGTCAGAGAGTGAACATGCCAGCCGGACGACTTCATAGTTGACACACCTCCAATAGCCTGTGTAGTTTCCACACAGTGTCAAACGCCTGCTCAAGGATAAAAGGATCAGGACTTTGAAAGAAGCGTACAACCATGCCACAACAACAAAGACAGCCACCTTGTTCGATGTCATGTGTGTATTATATTGTAGAGGATGACAGATAGCAAGGTATCGATCATAAGCCATGAGGGCTAAAGTGAGATATTGCATATTTACATATGTATATAAACAGAACATCTGCAAATAACAATATGGGACAGAAACTGTGTGAGTGTCAGAGATTATCTGAACCAGAAGGAATGGAAAAATCCCTGCAGAACGATTGAGCTCATTTACAAACAGGCTGCACAGAAAAAGATACATAGGTTCATGTAAGCTTCTATTCATACAAATGATCACAATGAGCGCTGTGTTGGAAAAAACAACCGCAATGTACAACAATGCTATAATCGTAAAATACAAGTATTTCAAAGGTCCAAAATGCGGATAAGCTGCAAGAATGAAATAAGATACAGTAAAATTGGCCATTATCTTTGGAGTAGTTCACAAAACAATAATTAGTGTGCACACGATGAAATGATTTGGCTTAATGCTCTAGCAATGATCATCAAGTGTAAAGAAGATTAACAAACGTGAGAAGCAACCCAAAATTACAATTCACTCCCCTACCCTCGCAGAAGGTCCAGGAACCTAAAAAGAAAGAAAGAAAAGTTATGAATGACACAACTTGGAATTAGAGGGAACAAGACGCTTAGAGCAGTGCCAACAAATCCCCAAATGTGATTTCCTCAGAGGCTGAGCATGCCAGACTGATGATGAGATAGTTGGCACAATAGCCTCTGTAGTTTCCACACAGTGTCAAATGCCTGCTCAAGCATACAGTGATCAGGTCTTTGAGAAAAGCGTACGACCACATCACAACAATAAAGGCAGCCACCGTGTTCGATGTCATGTGTGTATTATATTGTAGAGGATGACAGATAGCAAGGTATCAGTCATAAGACAAAGACATGAGGGCTAAAGTGAGAAATTGCATTCTTCCATATACAGAACATCTGCAAGAAAACAATACGGGACAGAAAGTGTGTGAGTGTCATAGATTAGCTGAATCAGTCAATGGAAAAATCCCTGCAGGAGGAAAAAACAACAGGCTGCACAGAAAAAGATACATAGACAGTCCCAGACAGTAAGCTTCTATTCATACAAAAAAAAAACAATGAGTGCTGTGTTGGGAAAAAACAACCACAATGTACAACAATGTTATTATCATAAAATACAAGTATGTCAAAGGTCCAAGATGCGGATAATAACCAAGAATGAAATAAGATACAGTAAAATTGGCCATTATCCTTGGATTAGTTCACAAAACAATAATTAGTGTGCACATGGTGAAATAATTATTATGAAGTAATACAATTACAATTCACTCCCCTACCAATGCCGGAGGATCCAGGAATCTTAAAAGAAGAAGAAGAATACAAGTTATGAATGACACAATTTTACATTCTAATCTGCTGTCATGTACACAGCTGTAATCCTCCCTCCCTACCTGTAGAGAGCAGCGATGTGCGCTGCTTTATATCGGTTCAGGCCACTCCCACAGGTCCTTTACCTGTCCATCACATATTCATCCAGTGTAAACAACTTTGACTCAGGCACTTTTGGATTATTTTCTTACTGCTAACTTTTCACTGGCTGAAGTTTACATTGGAGCAAAATAACTGAAAAATGTGTTTGGGCAACTGCAATGTACAACAATGCTATTATCACAAAATACAAGTATTTCAAAGGTCCAAAATGCGGATAACCGCCAAGAATGAAATAAGATACAGTAAAATTGGCCATTATCATCGGATTACTGTCATGTACAGTACAAAGCTGTAATCCTCCCTCCCTAACTGTAGAGAGCAGCGATGTGCGCTGCTTTATATCGGTTCAGGCCACTCCCACAGGTCCTTTACCTGTCCATCACATATTCATCCAGTGTAAACAACTCTGACTCAGAGTTTATTAGTCCCTCGAGGGGCGATTTGAGGCAAGTATGTTGCAAACAAATAGTTGTGCCGTACAGCAGCAATCACAGTATGTTGTTGCCACTCTTTATTCTTATGATTCTGTACATTTTGTCAGCACCCATCTCCTCCCACATACTGACATGTAGAGACACCATTCACACTTTAAAACGGTACAGCTGGGTGAGGGATCGATCGCGTGTATTCAACTTTTCGAAATCTTTTGTAGTTTTTTTTTCAGAAACACGATATTTTTAACATGGGAGTGAATGGGCAGGAGGATGTGACGGACTGACTGGTGGTGACAGAGACAGAGAGGCTGGCCACACACACAGGCACACACAGTGCCACGGGCATTCAACATGAGGTCTGCAGCCCTCCTACAGGCACTTTATAAACCATTAATGTCCCTGTGCTATTTAATAATTTGGTAACGCTTTATATTAAAGCCCCATTCAGCAAGTTTTCCAAGTTTTGCTATTGGAGAAACTGCGCCCTCTGGGTGCAATAGTATCGATAACGATATCGCTGTTCAAAGTCAACAAAACACAGCGCCAGAAAGCTCTATGTACATGTTGTGACATCAGGTACTCACCACGTGATGAAATAATAATCCATAGTTCCGTGAAACATCATTTTCGTAGCAAATCCGAATCGAGTTACTTCCTTGTTTTCATGAAGACAGCGCTTCCGCTGTACAGCGCATGCGCGCATCCTTTTCTTTTTCTTTTTTTTATTGCCACGGGACGTGGCAGACAACCTGCTTAGTCCCAGGGCTGGCCAATGGAGGGCGGTGTGGGATAAATAAAGTTGAGAGTCTCCCTATTACAAGTCAATCTACCATGTCCTAAGACTAAAAAGCTCTTATATTACAGTCAAAAATGTCAAAAATCTTACTGATTGGGGCTTTAAGGTTCTATTAATAAGCGTTAATTAATAGGTAATAAGGCTCTTATAAGGTGCTTATTAACACTATTATTATGTTAATAATAATATATAAGTGTTCATAATCGCATTATAAACATATTTATTGGTAGCTTATAAGACATTTATAAGCACTTTATAACCACCTTTATTAGCTGGTTTTGTTACTTCATTAAGCTTAATAAATAGTTTGTTATTACCTTATTAGCAGTTAACTATGCACTTATTAACAGTTAACTATGCTTTTTGCAGGTACCGGATCTAAAGCGAGAACAATGCCTTATTAAGGTTAATAAATGCTTTATTATAATAATAATAATAATAATGCATTTTATTTAAAAGCGCCTTTCAGGTCACTCAAGGACACTTTACAGGGTTAAAATCAGATGCAGAACAACAGATACAAGCAAACAGTATAAAATATAAGAGAGTGCAAGGGAAATAAGATAAAACAAATCCTTTATTACGCACTTATTATGCTTTTTGCAGGTACCGGATCTAAAGCGAGAACAATGCCTTATTAAGGTTAATAAATGCATTATTATAATAATAATAATAATAATGCATTTTATTTAAAAGCGCCTTTCAGGTCACTCAAGGACACTTTACAGGGTTAAAATCAGATGCAGAACAACAGATACAAGCAAACAGTATAAAATATAAGAGAGTGCAAGGGAAATAAGATAAAACAGAAACAAAAGAAACTAAACAGTAAACAAAGAAAACACCATGGAAATTACAGGGAGTATGCTAATTTGAAAAGGTGAGTTTTGAGGCTGGATTTGAACAGAGGGGAGGGTGTCAATATTGCGGATGTCAGGAGGGAGTGAGTTCCAGAGTTTGGGAGCAGAGCGGCTGAAAGCTCTGCTCCACATGGTGGTGAGCCGGGCAGAAGGGACTTAATATGCTTTTTGCAGGTACCGGATCTAAAGCGAGAACAATGCCTTATTAAGGTTAGGTTAAGCGACTGTGTGCATTCACCTTGAACAATTACTATGCAGGAACAAGATACAGATATAGACCCGGAAAGTAATTTCTTTGACTATGTAACCAGTAATTGTTGTTATTACACTGAAAACCAGTTCAAGGAGAAATTCAACTTAGAGCACTGTATATCAATCATACACTTCAACAGTAGGAGTTTATACGCAAATTTTCAAAAGATCAAAGACTATCTACAGCAAAACACCATGCAATTTAATATAATCGCTATTTCAGAGAGCTGGCTCAGCCAAGACAAAGGGACCGATTTTGAATTAGAAGGATATAACTTTAACTTTGTGAATAGAGCAAACAAAAAGGGTGGAGGAGTTGCGCTGTTTGTAGACAGCAGGTTAAAGTATAAGATTGTAGAAAGTATGACGACTGTTATTGATGACATCTGTGAATGCATTACTGTTGAACTTGATATGGGTAAAATGAAGAACGTCATTGTTCGCTGTGTATAGAGCACCCAACTCTAGCATCAAAAACTTCAGAGATGTGTTTGAGGTAATGGTTTCAAACACAGAGCAAAAGGTAGCCTTTTTATGCAGGGACTATAATATAGACTTCTTAAATCCAAACAAATCACCAGCGATAGATGAATTTATAGATGCAATGTACAGTAAGAGCCTATATCCTAGTATAACCAAACCAGAATTACCACCCACTCGGCAACAGTGATAGATAATATACTTACTAATAATATGACCAATAATTTAGGAAGTGGATTATTAATAAATGATATCACTGACCATCTGCCAGTGTTTGTTATCTATGAATGTGAACACAAGAATTTAGATAGTAACAAAATAAACATGCAGAGGAAATTAAGAACGGGTGACACTTTAAATGAATTCAAAAATTATTTGTTAGCTCAAGATTGGAGGAATGTTTATGAAAAAGAGGATGTCGATTCAGCTTATAACTCTTTCCTAAATACTTTTCTGACTTTATATCACAACAACTGTCCAATACAGCATTCAAAGAAAACATCAAAACGTCCAGATAACCCCTGGTTTACAAGGGGTCTGTCGAATGCCTGCAAAAAAAAGAATAATTTATATAAACACTTTATTAAGCACAGAACTGAGGAGAAATAAACTAAATATAAAAGATATAAAAATAAACTAACTGAAATTCTTAGAAAATGTAAGAAAGATTATTATAGTAAATTGCTGGAAACTAATAAAAATAACATAAAGGGCACCTGGAATATCTTACATTCAATTATTAGAAAGAAAAAAATGAGTGCTGGATTCCCAAATTAATTATTTGACAATGGTGGCAGGCTTCAACAGATTCTTTGTAAATGTTGGGCCCAAGCTGGCTGATGAGATAATCCCTCCACAAGGGGGAGGTGTCTCACAATTTTTTGGGGAAAGAAACCCAGCTACTATTTATTTGAGAGACACAGACAGAACCGAAATAATTGACATTAGCCGTTTTCCCACATGCGTACCGGAAAATTACCTGTAAGTCAATATCGGACATTTCCCTTCACACCTCTCCTCTGCATGTCGGAATCTAGCAGCGAAATTGCCTGTATGTTGGGGGGCGGGGCAGCACTGCAGAGCGGGTGGGGAGTGACGTGTCGGCAAAACTCTTGATGGTGAAATAAGTTTGCTTGTTTATCCGTTCACCTGCGTCGCGTTGAAGCACTTTTTACAGACTGGCTTCGTTTGATGTGTCCGGGCTTGCCTTCGCTGTCGGCAACGTAAGCAAAATACTTCCACATTTCGCTTCGTGCATTTGCTTCGTCTGTGTCCCTGTCGGGCTGTCACTGAAGGAGGAGGACGGACTGTGGCCAGAGAGCGAGCAGGCAGCAGAGAGGAGGGGGGGAAAATCAGCACACCCACACATGAAGCTGACATAGGCTACTGCTCTTATTATCACAAGATAATTTCGCCAGTTTACTTTAATGTGCGCGAATGATTAGATTATGCCCGCTGGAACATTAAGCAACGTGTGTACACCTCGCCCATGAGAGTGTCGCGGGAAATGACTGGACCCGTTCTACACTTGAGTCCGCTATCGCGCATACCGCTCTTCTGACTGGCTCGAAACTGGTGAAATCTCCGCGATGACGGGGTCGCGCTTATACCGGCACGACAACTTTCACACATGCAGGCATTAGACCACGTTCCGGTCATTTAGCGGTACAAAGCGCATGTGGGAAAATGGCTATTGTTAAAAAAATTAAGAACAAAACTTCAAGGGATTGTGATGATATTGATATATGTTTAATTAAACAAGTAATTGTAGCTATAGCAGATCCCTTAGCTGCTAAGGGATTTTTTTTTTTTTTTTTTTTTTTTTTTACACAGTGCACCTGAACGCAACATGCAAGATACCCGCTGAATAAGTGTCAAAATGTTCATGTCATTCTGGCCAATACTCCACTTCTGTTATAGCATTTCAGTCTGTAATATGGAATATCTTTCAATAATCTTTATGACTAAAAGGCTACATTGAATTAGAAATTTAAATAATTAACTCATTGGTTTTGGATTTATTTAGCTTCAAGACTGCATTTTTGTTCGTGTGACCCACGGGCTTTGATCATCCCGGGCCACTTACTGATACTTATGCGTAAATTAACCCACTCATATTCTGATTTATTTCAAGAAAAACATTTTGGCTAGTGGAAATTCTAATTGGCTGGTAACTTTAAAATCTGGGAAGACATTTTTTGTGGCCCTCTCTATCATCAAAGTTACCCATCCATGGGTTATGGCATGACAATATTTGTTCGGCCCCCGGCAACAATCTGGGTTTCTCATGTGGCCCCCCATGAAAAATAATTGCCCACCCCTACCTTAGCACATATCTGCAACCTCTCACTGAAGCTGGGCTCCTTTCCCACCAAGATGAAAACAGCTAAAGTCATACCCATCTTTAAAGCCGGTGAGCAGAACCTTTTCACCAACTACAGGCCAATCTCACTGCTTCCCCAATTTTCTAAAATCTTAGAGAAGATATTTTCAACCAGATTAGACAGTTTTGTTGATAAGTATGAGATACTAACTGATAGTCAATATGGTTTCAGACCAAATCGATCTACATCTTTGGCACTAATTGACCTTGTAGAAGAACTAACAAGCAGCATTGACGATAAGAAGTTCGCTGTGGGTGTATTCATTGACCTTAAAAAGGCCTTTGACACAATTAATCATGACATTTTGCTTCAAAAATTGGAAAGGTATGGGATCAGGGGAATGAGGCTCAATTGGATAAAAAGTTATTTAGAACATAGGCAACAGTTTGCAGATGGGAGAGAAAAGATCAACGCTGTCAAACATAACCTGCGGTGTACCACAAGGTTCAATTTTGGGTCCAAAATTATTTATATTATATATAAATGACATTATTAATACCTCTAATATATTTAAATTCGTAATATTTGCCTATGACACAAATGTTTGTTGTGAAGGAGAGAACCTTCAACAGCTTTTGAAGATTGTCTCTGATGAGCTAACCAAGTTGAGAATGTGGTTTGATTCTAATAAGTTATCGCTCAACATAAAGAAAACCAAATTTATGGTTTTTGGGAAACGTAAGATTCCAGAACATTTAGCTATTGAAGTACTGTGTGATAACACCAAGTTAGATAGAGTTTATGAAAACTCCTTCTTGGGAGTATTAATTGACCACAGTCTCAACTGGAAACCACAAGTCAAGCACATCTGTTCTAAACTGGCAAAGACCGTTGGTATACTATGCAAAGTCAGACACATACTGAACCAGAAAACAATGTACACACTCTATTGCTCGCTTTTTCTTCCCTATTTGTCCTATTGTGCTGAGGTGTGGGGCAATACCTACAAAACCACCCTAAAGACAATATGCACCATGCAAAAAAAGGCAATAAGAATAGTTAACAATGTTGGCTATTATGAGCATACCAATGATTTATTTTTTAATTTACAAACATTAAAATTTATGGATTTAGTTGATTTCAAGACCACACTAATCATTTACAAAGCTAAAAACAAATTACTCCGTAACAATATACAAAAATGGTTCAAAGAAAGAGAAAGTGGTTATAATCTAAGAAGGAGAGGGAATCTCTTGCAATCCAAGGTGCGCACCACACTCAAAAGCATGTGCATATCCGTCAATGGGGTGAGGCTGTGGAACAACTTACCTGAAGTGATCAAAGAAAGTTTACACATCGCTCAATTCAAAAAGCACATATGAATTAATCATTCACGCAATCATATATATATATATATATATATATATATATATATATATATATATATATATATATATATACAAATTATGTATATATGTTTTGAAGTGTTTAATAAAAATCACCTTTAAAAATAAACAAATTTACGTTCCAAAAGTCATAAAAGTTATTCACATTTGTGAAGATTATCATGTCATGTTCCAGACCAGGGGGGCCTAACTCACAGGGTGGTCCCCACGGGTCCGCTACTATATACAGTACATTTGGCAATGTGGGTCTCTATCTTGGTACAGGCGCTATCTGCTTTTTGTGCTTCACGCACCTGTTTGCGCCTGCCTTGTACTATCGTCTCTGCAGGACGATAGCAGTCCGCCATGCGGAAGTGTCCAGGTGTTATGCCGAGTTTTGCACCCCCGCCGCCAAATGCATCCCCACCTCACGGGAGCATATTGTAATGATTTATACAGAAACATAATTGTTTAAAAATGATATAATTGTTTATAGACGTGACCTACCTGTATAATTGTGACAAAAACACTGGGTTTGTCCGTCATGTACCTTTTACAAGAAAAGATAAAACGTGTGCAGTTTTATGTCGGGTTTTCAATTAATGTTGTAATAAAGGTAAAAGCATTTTGATTGGCAGATTTGTGATTTTCACCCTTTAGTCCAAACCCCAATAACAGTGAGTCATCCTCACAGCCACAAGCACCTTAAATGCCCCACTATTATCATCAGTAGCACAGACATGATTAGATTAGATTAGACTATGAAATGAACTGAGAATTCATGTTTCTTCACCACTGCAATTTAATTTTCCTTCCAACAACCCATTGACTGAAAATCACTATGTAACTGCATGAAATAATTGCATATTTTTCTGGAGTGAACTGTTATGTGATTACATTTAGACTTCTTTCACATGACATATTTCCAGTTTGTTTTGTTTTATGTGCATCTTTACGATTGTATTTATTTATTTATTTATTTATTTATTTATTTATTTATTTATTTATTTATTTATGTATTTACTTATTTATTTCTGTTAGCAGTAATAAATGATCTGTTAGCATTCAATGAAGAGAACAAGAGTGTCAGATGGGGTTTGGAATTTCAGACCATCCCTTTGTTCAAAATGAAAGATGTGACATAGACCTACTTGTGGAAACAAATTGAAACAACCTTATAACAGTTCCTACCCTGACATTTGCATCAATGTTCACTGATAACAAAATGGTAATGTACCCTGACTTGTTGGACAGATATAAATTGCTTCTAATGTTTGTTTGTTGTTTTTTAAAGGACGGCCTTCCCGTGGGGAATATGAATATATTAAATCTCACGCCCCTAAGGTTTTCAAATCCGTTGAAATTTTTGAAATTGGTTGTTCACAGCCTGAGCAATCAACCATCTCTCACATATTTTTTGGCCTCGCCGATGCGTTTTACGTCAGAGAGGCCAAGTCCGCCTTGCGGAAGTTGAGCACCTATGAACTACAAGTGTTGTGGGGGTGTGCCGCCATGGTTCCGCCTCTAGAGGTCCTCCACGCCCCTTCAGAGGTCCTGAAGAAAAACAAAAGGCAGCCATCTTTTTTCACCGCATAGCCTAGGCTAGCTATTGTTAGCTCCCCATAGCTCCTTGCAAAGAACCATATCTTGGGAACGGAAGCACCTACAGACACGGGACTGGCGGCATTGGAAAGCTCGTCAAATTTTACATCTAGTAGAAGGTGCGTTGAAGTTACGAAATCAACGCTGAGCGTTGATTTTGATTTTTGATTTTTTTACATGAAATAGTTACAACATCAGATGCTCATAACTCCTAGGCAAATGCCTTAAAATGCATGAATTTTTTTTTATGAAGACATCTCCCGACATATATACTACCATTTAAATTTGGTGCAATTTGGAGGCAATTTTCTTTTTTTATTATTCTTGTTCTACTAATGTTTTTATGTCGAAGCCTTCTTCTTCTTCTTCTTCTTTGAGTTTTATGATGGTCTCGACCTAGTTTCAAGATGAAGACGAAAGTCAGGTTGCAAGCACACTCGAAAATATTTAAAAACTCACTGGGTGCAGGGCAAGCACGAGATATGAAAAAGAGAAAAAGCCAGCACTCCAAATGTCTTTTTTGTTGATTTATTTCCTCATACACCTGGGCAGCAGCAACGAACGTTTCAGTCAAAGACCTTCCTCAGATGAAGACCAGTCACGCTGCCTCACGCCACACGTAATCTAGAGACATAGCGACCTCAGCATCACATGTAATCCTAGCGTGACGACAAGTGCAGTAATCCCAGCATGACGTCGTTAATGTCGTCAGTGCAGTAGTGACGCACTTGCCTAGGGGACGGCGTTAATGTCGTCAGTGCCGAGGCCATGACGTGGCAGTATTTATAGCCACGCCGGGCGCACCACGGTCCTTGTTCCCTGTCCCCTAGCGCTGCACTAAGCTGATCTAATTCCTTCTCTGGAAGCCGCGTTTCACTTCTCTGAAAGTCGTGTTTCGCCATTCTCAAGCTGCCTCATCCCTTCCGATTCTGCCATCAAGCCATTCGCGTTCGCGGTACCACTCACCCCCGTTCGCTCTCTCAGCACGACGAGCTTCGAAGACATGGACCTCGAGGCGCAGTACCAATTCGAGGTCGAGACATCCAGCGCCGACGAGGAGACGCACTACGAAACATCCCAGCCCGGGTACGGGATGCAGCAGGCTTCCCAGCCGCCAGCCCCGTGCGCTCATCAGACGGGGGGCAGACGGCATCAGGCAGCAGGCTCCGGCGGCACCGAGTGCATCTCGAACGGCGGATCTCGTCGACGAGAGCGCGCAAGCGGGCCCGCGCGAGGACGGCAATAACTCGCAGTCGGGGGGAGAGCGCGCTCCGGGCCCGGAGCTGGCCGCAGCCATGCAATCCTCTGTTTCAAGTCTCATCCATCCGCGGCCCCGTTCTGTTCGGGCCATCAAGCCATTCAGTCTCCAAGCGTCCGCCGTTCTGATCCTGCTAACGGTACGTGCACATCATGAAACGCTCGGCGGCTTGCCTCCTGTGAAAGCCGCTTTGACGCTGCATCTTGATAGGCTGTCTTGCTCTATTTCCGTGTCTGATTGGTCCATTTACCTCGCGCCCCCTGCCGCTGGAACCGCCCACAGCGTTTCACTGTCGCAGACTAGAGGCGGCTTGTCTCCGAGCGGCTTCACGCTCGCGGGGCGGGACTAGGGCGGGACCTTTCGTTGAAGCTACCCAATGACAGCTCTTCCTACACATTTCCTCCCCCCACCCTCCTGTGTACAACGTTTCTACAGGCTACAGCTCCAAGCTGGAAGCTGGTTTCCACGCCCACAAAACGCTGCGACGAGGCGGAAAAGCGATTTTGCCATTGTAGATGTGCACGAGGCGTAATCAAGCCATCGTAAGCGCAGGTCCTGCTCCATCATCGTTCTCAGCACGTCCACGCTCGAGGCAGACGCAGTTCCACGACGTGGTCGGGGAATTCGGCTCCCACGATTAAATGCTATCCAGCCGGGACGGCTTGCAGCATCGTCAGCCCCCAGCGCAGGGAACGCCCGCGGAGCGCGTCCCGGACAGCAGTCGAGCGCAACGGTAATGTAATCACCTCTTTAATACATAACAGTGCCATATAATTTTAGCAACCAAATCTTAATTTCAAATCATTTTGGCGTGCTTCAAAACAATCACCTAACCATTCCCTGCGGTCCGCACGTCGGGCGCGAAGGAAACGAACTGGGCATAAGTAGCAATGCATTTATCATAGTGAATGAATGATCTCTTGACAATCTCCGTGAACTGGTCGTTATATCCTCGCCTACAGCTAAAGAAAGACGGCGGAGCTACACTAAATGTCTCTTCATCCAATAACGTGAAATTAAATAACCTGGTGCATTCGAGAGCAAAATGAAGAGGCTAAATCTATGGAGAACTACACACATCTCTAACGTGTTAAATAATTAGGCCTAAACAATTAACATTAAACGTATTCACACATCGTGCTCAAATTGCATTCATTGCATTTATTGCACAATTTACAATAGTTAATAGCCAGCCAGAATCATTGCAAATGGACGTTCAAAGCATCAGTTAGCAATAGCGTTCAGTTAATCAATGTCTAATGACAGCCAGATTCCGTTTTAATTTAAAAAAAAAAAAAAAAAAAAAAACGTTTCCCTTTCTCCGAGTCGATGCTCCAGCCACCCAGTCAAATTAACAGAAGCCGTGCTGCTCACTGAATATACATATATATACATATAACATACATATATATATGATTTGGACATTTAACCGTGCGGCGGGCGATGCCCATCATCGGTATACGGCTCCACATATAGGCCTACTCTCATTCCACGGTAATAATGCTGCAAGTTAAAAATATCCGTTCAGCGACTATTGGTGTCCAGGCTTCTCCAGGCATCGCCGGGCCGTCATCACCGTGCGTCACCGCATCCTTGCATCACTCATAATAATAATGCTTCTTGGTATCATGCCGCTTGCGGATTGTCAGTCATATCAATCAGGCTGAGAGACCTCCTGCGTCCCTCTATCTCCGTATCAATCACATGTCAATGCCATAGCTTCAGCACCGGGTTGCCTCGGAAAAGTCATTAACACGTTCACTGCCATTGACGTATTAATACGTCAAAAATAATCCAACGGTTGACTGCCAATGACGTATTAATACGTCAAAAAAATGATTTTTTTTTTTTTGACCGTGGGATGTGCATCTAACCCTTTTACATCTCTTATATAATTATTGGAGCCACCGAACGTTTACAACCCATTCCACCGAGCCACTAAGTGGCGACAGTGCCCTCCTGACTAGAGGAAGGCAAGCAAAAAGCAGCCATTCTCATGAAAATGGATGGGGGAAAACGCTTTCGTTTTCGCGCTGATTGCTGGCGATGCGGGATTGCAAATTTGCATAATAGATTACAGGTGGAACACACTTTGAAACACGCAGCATAAATATGACCAGAATCGCAAAAGCTTCTCTCAACCAAAACTCCAAGAAGCGAGCGAGTCCATCCAGACTTCCTCAAACAGCGGCCGCGCAGACAGGCACAGGACAGCAGCAAAGCAGTGAGACTGGTGACAAGCTTGTGACGGCCGCTGCAGCCAAGAAGAACGCCCACGGAGGGAGGAGTTGGAAGCAACTCTCCCTCTCGCTCTCTCCCTCTCTCTCTCTCTCTCTCTCTCTCTCTCTCTCTCTCTCCCTCCCTCCCTCCCTCTCTCTCTCTCTCTCTCTCTCTCTCCCTCTCCCCCTCTCACTAGGATTAAACCTAGTGCGTCTCCGGGAGGGAGAGAGAGAGGGAGGGAGAGCGAGAGGGAGGGAGAGAGAGAGAGAGAGAGAGGGAGGGAGAGTGAGAGGGAGGGAGAGAGAGAGAGAGAGAGCGAGAGGGGGAGGGAGAGAGAGAGAGAGAGAGCCAAAAATGAATGGTTAAAGTGACTGTTCTATCGAATTTCACAAAAAGCCGTTTATCTCTGAATAATTTTTCTGACGCTGAAACCATGCTGTATTCAACTGCTAATGCTTACATAACTACTAACTCTACAAACTAACTCTTTTAGACAGAGAAAGCACACATTCTATTAGTTCTTTTGAGATATTGTGTGTTCACAAAATCTTAGCAGAAAAGAATCCTCGGGTCTTGAAAGATGAGCCAGAATCCTCAAAAAAACCCTCTGGCAGAAGCTAACTACAGTAAAAAAAAAACGTCTGGCAGTGAATGTGTTAATCGCATTCCGGCATTAATCCCATTCATTTAGCGAATCGAGCTTCTAGCGTCCATAATGCTGTATGCCGGAAGGGGCGTTGGGGCGTTAGTTCATGCACGCCTACAATTGCTAATATTAGAACGTGCTATCCTGCTGGCCAAGATTTCCAGAGCTCAAGTGTTAAATAGCCTAAGCGTCATTGATTCATTCCGTCGCGTAAGCAGGACTGGTCACAAGCAGCACTTTAGAAGGCCTACATGGGATTATCCCCACAATTATTGGCCCGTAATATCCAGCTCAAGGCAGACCTAGTCACATGGTGCATTCGCATTTAGCTCTGCCCACTCATTCAGTTCTGGTCCTTGCAACACAACACGGCTGAGGGGGCTAGAAATTAAATTCATTGTCTCTGACTACAAGCTGAATGCTTAGTGTCGCTGTCGACGAAACCGGAAATCAAATCCAGTGCCACTGTCTAGGCCGAAATCAAGTCACGTCTCTGATTAAGCTGAATGCGGAGTCATGGCCGGTGACGAAGCCGGAACCAAATCCATCGTCTTCAAACGGACGTTCCAAAAACGCAACCGCCTTAAGCAGCATGGCAAAGGCAAACCCGCGCAGTAGCACCCTTTCATCGCATTTCATTGGTGCTGGTCTCCCCACAATTATAGCGCCAGCAGTAAGCCGCCGTAAGTCGCTCGTTGCGCAGGGGCGAGTCTAAAGTCATAGCGCAGCAGTAGCAATGCTCCGAAGTAAGTCGGTGGAACAAGTGTGGTCTCCCCGAAATTATAGTGCCAGCAGTAAGCCGCCGCATGTCGCTCGTTGCGCAGGGGCGAGTCTAAAGTCACCGTCCAGCAGTAGCAATGCTCCGGAGTAAGTCGGCGGAGCGCGGAACAAGTGTTCCTTTCCAGCGCTCTCCCCGAAGTTATAGCGCAAGGGGGCGCTAAAGTCATATACATAAACTTTATTCCAGACTCGGGTCCATATAAAATACGTACACAAACACAGACAGCACAATAAGAAAGAATTAAAATAAAATAAAACCACACAACAAATGGATTTAAAACACATACAAGCAGCTATTGCAGTGCTTCCAGAAGTGCATCATAAATTTTGCTCACTTCGTGCAGGCACCCGCTAGTGCCATAATAACTCCATTCTCCGACTGGCTAGTCGACGCATAAAACTGTAAATAAACTGTCTCAGAACAGCACGGAAAGCGAGCACATTACTGCTCACAAACACATGGCTAGCACTTGTCCATCTCGGATGCCGGAGTAAAATCCTAAAGGCACCATTATATTATATACTATCCTGAGCAAAATCCTAAATGCATCATTATATTATATATTATATTATAGCGCCAGGGGGTGCTAAAGCTATAGCGCCAGCAGTAGTTATGCTCCGAAGTAAGTCAGGTGCAACAGTAGTAAGGCTGCGCAGTAAGCCGGTCGAACATGCGTTCCTCGTCCAGAGTCACGCAGCAGTAGTAATGCTCAGAATTAAGCCAGGTGCAGCAGTGGTAACGCTCCGCAGTAAGCCGGTCGAACAAGCGTTCCCCTTCCAGTGCCGCGTGCGCGTAAGTCACTGGAGCCTGTCTAGGTTGTAGGAGTCCAAAAATGTTAATACAGCGCGCCGCAGTAAACCGGCTCCTTCCAGCGCCCGCTGGATCGCTGAGGCCAAGCCGGCCAGCGGTTTTCGTAAGTCGCTGTAGAGACTGAGTGCGCCGACGTAAGCTGCTTGGCGAACAATCGCTCGTTCTATCCAGCGCCCGCCGTATCGCCGAGGCCAAGCCGGCCGGTGGTTTTCGTAAGTCGCTAAAAGCCCGGAAGCCCGGAGTTGTCTCATAAAATCCTAAGTCACTGAAGTAATTAGGGGCGAAAAAGTGCCAGCGGTAGTAACGATTCCAATAGGCCAAGGCCGGGTTCTTGGGGGGTTTTGCTAAGTCACCGCGCCGAAGCTCGCCGGATTGGTCGATCACCCAGCGCCTGCTGTAGCGCTGCGGCCACGCCCGGGGGGCGTCGTAAGTCGCCGTGGCGATGCCGCTGGTCCTCGTCAGCCCACGCGGCCTACATCCGACCAGAGCAGGCCGCCATATTGTCTGCCCAAAGATCTTTCCTCCCCTAGGCGTCACATGGTAAGCACATGGCATCCATTCCTGCATTCCTCGCAATAGCCGTTACTTCGCATTTCATTGGTGGTGGACTCCCCGAATCGGTGTCGATCTAATTGATTAAGCGTTCCAGGTGTCGAGCAGCCTGCAAGTGCTCGGCGTTGAACAGCCCGCAACAAATCACTAATTCCGACCACGGTAGACTACTCGAAGTGTTCTAGGTGCCGAGCAGCCTGCAAGTGTTCTAGGTGCCGAGCAGCCTGTAGTCGCACCACTAATTCAGACCCCAGCAGACTACTCAAAGTGTTCTACGTGTCGAGCAGCCTGTGAATGTTCTAGGTGCCGAGCAGCCTGCAAGTGTTCCGGGTGTCGAGCAGCCCGTAGTCTCCCCACTAATTCAGACCCCAGTGGACTACTCGAAGTGTTCTAGGTGCTGAGCAGCCTGCAAGTGTTCCAGGTGCCGAGCAGCCTGTAGTCAGGGGGGGGGTCGATCTAATTGATTAAGCGTTCTAGGTGTCGAGCAGCCTGCAAGTGTTCGGCGTTGAACAGCCCGCAACAAATCACTAATTCCGACCACGGTAGACTACTCAAAGTGTTCTAGGTGCCGAGCAGCCTGCAAGTGTTCTAGGTGCCGAGCAGCCTGTAGTCACACCACTAATCCAGACCCCAGCAGACTACTCAAAGTGTTCTACGTGTCGAGCAGCCTGTGAATGTTCTAGGTGCCGAGCAGCCTGCAAGTGTTCCGGGTGTCGAGCAGCCCGTAGTCTCCCCACTAATTCATACCCCAGTGGACTACTCGAAGTGTTCTAGGTGTCGAGCAGCCTGCAAGTGTTCCAGGTGTCGAGCAGCCTGTAGTCACATAACTAATTCAGCAAGACCTCAGTAGACGACTCGAAGTGTTCTAGGTGTCGAGCAGCCTGCAAGTGTTCTAGGTGTCGAGCAGCCTGTAGTCACATAACTAATTCAGCATCACTAATTCAGACCTCAGCAGACTACTCGAAGTGTTCTAGGCGTCGAGCAGCCTGTCAATGTTCTAGGTGTCGAGCAGCCTGCAAGTGTTCTAGGTGTCGAGCAGCCTGTAGTCACATAACTAATTCAGCATCACTAATTCAGACCTCAGCAGACTACTCGAAGTGTTCTAGGCGTCGAGCAGCCTGTCAATGTTCTAGGTGTCGAGCAGCCTGCAAGTGTTCTAGGTGTCGAGCAGCCTGTAGTCTCCCCACTAATTCAGACCCCAGTAATCTACTCGAAGTGTTCTAGGTGTCGACCAGCCTGCAAGTATTCTAGGTGCAGTGTGGGCGGGGTTCGAGCCAACCGGTCGGCGACAAGCGTCGCCTTCCGCCCAGCGCCCGCTGTATCGCGAGGCGAGCAGACCGGTTGGCCTTTCAGGTTTCTCTCTTTTGGGGGGTTCTCCGAGCAGATGCCCTCCCGCCTCAAGAAGAGAGGCATCCTGCCTCGGAGTCACTACGCCAAAGAATCAGTTGCCATGCTGCCACGCCATCAGAATTAATGCCATACCGCTTCAGGCCATGAATCCTATCGCCATGCCATACTTTAATAAAGCTTGCTGATTAACCTTACCCTCTGGTCTCTCATGATTGAAATGGCGGTTGGCAAGCATATATGTGCATTACCGCCACCTACTGGAGTTTGATATCAGCCAAATGCCTGAGGGGTGGCCGTGGAATGGAAGGCCACGCGAGCCCAGTGCATTGTGGGAACTGTAGGATTTCGGCTCCCCCCCCCCCCCCCCCACACACACACAGAGTGGATTTTGGTTGATTGCCCAGGCTCTGAACAACCAATTTCAAAAATGTCAACGGATTCAAACTCCTTAGTGCGTTAGATTTAATATATCTTCATATTCCCCACGGGAAAGCCTTCCTTTAAGATTATTTTGTGCTATTATTTTCATCTTATTACTGCGGTAGTAAACAGCTTCTGTTCATTCAGCTTTTTTTTCATTGTCTTTCAGTTGTAAAAAGACACAATGATTGATTGATTGATTGATTGATTGGTTGGTTTTTATTCAGCACTCAATATCAACATACAATGTAAATACAAAGTACAGGAATTACTTATTTCCACTGTGGTCCTAAGGATATAAGGACAAGTCACAGACACCAAAATCGCAGCAATAAATACAGCCACCTTGTCATGGATGTGTGTGTGTTACAGTATATTGTGGAGGACAACAGATAGCAAGGTAGCTGTCATAAGACATGAGGGCTAAGTGACTAAATTCATCATTCAAGACTTTTATTGTCAGTCCGTTAATTGCACGAGTACCCACGTGTGAAATTCTTAAGCTGTGGGCTCCGTTACAGACAAGGTGCAGTAGGTAAATAGTGCAAAATCACAGCAAACAACAAATAGGGCACAAAAACACAGCAAGCAACAAATAGACAATGAAGCAATAGTTAAACAGGGCAACAATGTAACAGTGTGTGAAGGGCAATTAAGGCAACAGTTAAATAGGAGAGGTAATAAAGTAGAAGTGATAAAGTATTAAATATAATAAGATGAAAGTGTTCACAGTGTCCATGAGTGTCCAAGAGTGTCCAAGAGTGTGCAAATGACAATAACACAGGTTTACTGCATGCACTGCACTTCGGGACCCTGTATCTTCTCCCTGAGGGCAGCAGGGAGAACAGGCTGTTGTGCGGGTGGGTCACGTCCTTGATGATCTTCTGGGACTTCCTGAGGCACCGCTGAGTGTACAGATCCTGCAGTTTTGGGAGCTCACATCCTGTCACGTGCTGGGCCGCGCGCCTCACCCTTCTCAGCGCCTTGCTGTCCATGGTGGTACAGTTCCCGTACCAGCACTCGGCACATGCATAAGAGTACAAACAGAAACATCATGAAGCAGAAACTGTGAGTGTCAGAGATGATCTGAAGCAGAAGGAATGGAAACGTGCGGCACTATCATACAGTTCATTTACAAACAGGCTGCACAGAAACAGACACATAGGTCCATGTCAAAATCTTGACTTTTGGTGTATTTGATTAGAATGATTACTCGAAAAGAATATGAACAGGGTTGTTAATAGTTTGACATGTCATTGTAAAAATGGGAGATGGTAAGATATTAATGCAAGAAGTGGAGTAAAAAAAAAGAAAAAGTTTCTGTCATTTCCTAATTTCCTTGAAAGGAACTTTTAAGTCTCCGTTAAACTTTCAAGTTTCCTGAAAAGAAGCATGACATTATGGATTAATTCTAGGGGAAATACAGGAAGAAGAAAAACATGAAGTTAAGTTGTATTTATTTACACTGCCTACACTCACTCACGCTGGAAAACGAGGAGAAAAAAGGGGGAAAAACGTTACCCAACGTTTTCACATTTTGTTTAAATTTACTGAACTTTTATTTCACCAGACCACGACCCAAATAAAGTAACATTATAGTGGGCCACTATCTGAATATTGTTTCCTTCATTTTTCCCGTTTTGTGAAATTAACACACTTTTCAAGACTACACATTTTTCATTTACATAGTTGGTTTTCCGGTACTCTTCCAGACTTACTGGACTCACACCTACCCTGGAACCCTGGAACCAGCCAATATGTAACAATAGACCAGACTTTTACATATGTTTCGTATTTTGGACAGTCCCATTCCATACATGATAGGATTTAGAAGCATTAAAACATTCCCCCATAGGTTTGCATACACAAATATAAAATCTTCCAACACACGGGGCCAACTGCTGGTGTCAATTCTTTTGAACCCAAATAAAAATAAGCCAGCAAAGGAATAGCTCAGAAGAGAAACCAGCTGAGGTGAGCAGGTACTAACAGCTTTTTGTCTGGTCTCTTTTGAACCTGCAAAACAAATATGAAGAATCCTCATGTAAGAAAAAAGGATTGGAAATAGAGGGACTGAGACAGCTAGACCAAGGGCAGCAAGTCCATAAATGCTATTTACTCTGGTGTCAGAGCGTGAACATGCCAGCCTGACGATTTCAAAGTTGACACACCTCCAATAGCCTGTGTAGTTTCCACACAGTGTCAAACGCCTGCTCAAGGATAAAAGGATCAGGACTTTGAGAGAAGCGTACAACCATGCCACAACAACAAAGACAGCCACCTTGTTCGATGTCATGTGTGTATTATATTGTAGAGGATGACAGATAGCAAGGTATCGATCATAAGCCATGAGGGCTAAAGTGAGAAATTGCATATCTACATATGTATATAAACAGAACATCTGCAAATAACAATATGGGACAGCAATTGTGTGAGTGTCAGAGATTATCTGAACCAGAAGGAATGGAAAAATCGCTGTAGAACGATTCAGCTCATTTACAAACAGGCTGCACAGAAAAAGATACATAGGTTCATGTAAGCTTCTATTCATACAAATGATCACAATGAGTGCTGTGTTGGAAAAAAGAACCGCAATGTACAACAATGCTATAATCGTAAAATACAAGTATTTCAAAGGTCCAAAATGCGGATAAGCCGCAAGAATGAAATAAGATACAGTAAAATTGGCCATTATCCTTGGATTAGTTCACAAAAGAATAATTAGTGTGCACACGATGAAATGATTTGGCTTAATGCTCTAGCAATGATCATCAAGTGTAAAGAAGATTAACAAACGTGAAGCAACCCAAAATTACAATTCACTCCCCTACCCTCGCAGAAGATCCAGGAACCTAAAAAGAAAGAAAGAAAAGTTATGAATGACACAACTTGGAATTAGAGGGAACAAGACGCTTAGAGCAGTGCCAACGAATGCCCAAATGTGATTTCCTCAGAGGCTGAGCATGCCACCCTGATGATGAGATAGTTGGCACAATAGCCTCTGTAGTTTCCACACAGTGTCAAATGCCTGCTCAAGCATACAGTGATCAGGTCTTTGAGAAAAGCGTACGACCACATCACAACAATAAAGGCAGCCACCGTGTTCGATGTCATGTGTGTATTATATTGTAGAGGATGACAGATAGCAAGGTATCAGTCATAAGACAAAGACATGAGGGCTAAAGTGAGAAATTGCATTCTTCCATATACAGAACATCTGTAAAAAAACAATACGGGACAGAAAGTGTGTGAGTGTCATAGATTAGCTGAATCAGTCAATGGAAAAATCCCTGCAGGAGGAAAAAACAACAGGCTGCACAGAAAAAGATACATAGACAGTCCCATACAAAAAACCACAATGCTATTATCATAAAATACAAGTATTTTTAAAAGGTCCAAGATGCAGATAATAACCAAGAATGAAATAAGATACAGTAAAATTGGCCATTATCCTTGGATTAGTTCACAAAACAATAATTAGTGTGCACATGATGAAATAATTATTATGAAGTAATACAATTACAATTCACTCCCCTACCAATGCCGGAGGATCCAGGAATCTTAAAAGAAGAAGAAGAATACAAGTTATGAATGACACAATTTTACATTCTAATCTGCTGTCATGTACACAGCTGTAATCCTCCCTCCCAAACTGTAGAGAGCAGCGATGTGCGCTGCTTTATATCGGTTCAGGCCACTCCCACAGGTCCTTTACCTGTCCATCACATATTCATCCAGTGTAAACAACTCTGACTCAGGCACTTTTGGATTATTTTCTTACTGCTAACTTTTCACTGGCTGAAGTTTACATTGGAGCAAAATAACTGAAAAATGTGTTTTGGCAACTGCAATGTACAACAATGCTATTATCACAAAATACAAGTATTTCAAAGGTCCAAAATGCGGATAACCGCCAAGAATGAAATAAGATACAGTAAAATTGGCCATTATCATTGGAGTACTGCCATGTACACAGCTGTAATCCTCCCTCCCTAACTGTAGAGAGCAGCGATGTGCGCTGCTTTATATCGGTTCAGGCCACTCCCACAGGTCCTTTTACGGTGGCCCTGAAGTGCAAATCACAACCGCAAATCAGAAAACACAACGACAAATAAGAAAACACAACGACATATTACTAAACACAACGACAAATAAGAAAACACAACGACAAATCAGAAAACACAACGACATTAACCAAAACACAACCACATTAACCAAAACACAACCACATTAACCAAAACACAACCACATTAACCAAAACACAACCACATTAACCAAAACACAACCACATTAACCAAAGCACAACCACATTAAAGGAGAATTTCGTTTTTTTTTAACCTGGACCCATCTCCTGGCATTAATTATGATCTGACGACTCACCCAGTGATCTCCGCAGCGTTTCTGGCCGTCCTAGCGTTGTTTTGAGATCAATAGCGTCCAAGTCAGTTGTAAAATGGAGCTGATTTGGGGCCAAGTGTGAGCCTGTCTTTACTGCATCTAAATAGCTATTTTTACTCCCGTTTTCGCCAAATATCGTCAGAATCTGATCCCTCAAGAAGCACCACAGTGATATTTCGCCAAAGGCTGTTTCCTGGAGTCCCACAGGGATCAAATTACCTCAAACGTGATCTCAGTCACCAAGTCTCGTGAAGTCCCGCGATACTTTCCTGCTGACTGGCCAAGTACAGGCAGGACGCTTTGCGGTGGTGGTTTTAGCGTAACCTATGTGGGGTTTGGCATAACCTTCGTTATTTCGAATCCCACATAGGTTACATAGGTGCTTACACAACCACATTAACCAAAGCACAACACATTAACCAAAGCACAACACATTAACCAAAACACAACACATTAACCACAACACAACACATTAACCAAAACACAACCACATTAACCAAAACACAACACATTAACCAAAGCACAACACATTAACCAAAACACAACCACATTAACCAAAGCACAACACATTAACCAAAGCACAACACATTAACCAAAACACAACACATTAACCACAACACAACACATTAACCAAAACACAACCACATTAACCAAAACACAACCACATTAACCAAACCACAACCACATTAACCAAAACACAACCACATTAACCAAAGCACAACACATTAACCAAAACACAACCACATTAACCAAAACACAACCACATTAACCAAAACACAACACATTAACCAAAGCACAACACATTAACCAAAGCACAACACATTAACCAAAACACAACCACATTAACCAAAGCACAACACATTAACCAAAACACAACCACATTAACCAAAGCACAACACATTAACCAAAACACAACCACATTAACCAAAGCACAACACATTAACCAAAGCACAACACATTAACCAAAACACAACCACATTAACCAAAGCACAACCACATTAACCAAAACACAACACATTAACCAAAGCACAACACATTAACCAAAACACAACACATTAACCAAAGCACAACACATTAACCAAAACACAACCACATTAACCAAAGCACAACACATTAACCAAAACACAACCACATTAACCAAAGCACAACCACATTAACCAAAACACAACCACATTAACCAAAGCACAACACATTAACCAAAACACAACACATTAACCAAAACACAACACATTAACCAAAACACAACCACATTAACCAAAACACAACCACATTAACCAAAACACAACACATTAACCAAAGCACAACACATTAACCAAAGCACAACACATTAACCAAACCGGAAAAGGTAGGTACTCTCAGGTGACATGAATCGTCGCTGATTGGACGAAGGAACTGGTGAGATGTGAACTGGTGAGCCCGTGCCTCTGTCTCTGTGCCTCCCTCTCCCAACCATATACATGTTCGTCCACTAAAATTATTGATTCTCTGCATAGCAACATCTTGACCAGCTGTCATCATGTCCATGTATGGATGTATGGATTTCCCTCTGGCGTGTTTTAGAAAAAGTAAAATAAAAGAAGCGAGTCGAAAACTGCTTCTCAGCTGACGATCCACGCCAGACAGGTGCCTTTCGTATGTGCGTTTCAGAAGAGGGACTGAGTCAACACGTGAAAAAAGTAATCTGGAGCGGTCAAAGTTTAGGCAATTTAATATGTACAAGTGCAACAAGCAGACTACGTTTCGACACGCAAAGTGTCCTCAGTAAAAAAAGAAAAGGAGAAAAGCGAGTGTTTGTCATCTGTCAGTTTTGGCAGGCTGTGAAGTGACAGGACTTGTCTTAAAGTAACCATAAATTTGCGCAATGAAGGCATTGCTCGTCTTTTAAATTAAATTCCTGTTAGAGGTGCAACCAGACAGCAATTGGAGAGCTAATTTCAGATTATTTCACCACTCCCTTAGCTTTTGATGAGGGAGAGGTGACTGGTGCGCGACTCTGACACTGACAGCCGCTCCACCTCACAATCGGGCTGTCAGGGGGCGGGGGCTAGCTCCGATGAAGGTCGTGATGATGATGATGAGAGCGGGGATCAAGATACCACTCGTTTCTGACCCAATGGCGAAATGCAATCTCAGATTAAACTGAGAAAAGCACGGGAGTAGCCTACAAGTGTGACTGCAAACTTTACAACAGAAGCCCTTAGCGCTTCACCCCGGACAGATGGTGAGAACTGAAGAGCAACCAAATTAAAGACATTAGTAATGCTATAGACTACATAATTAATTGATTAATTAATTAATGTATTTATTTGTTTGTTTGTAAAGGCTATAGTAGGCATAGTGTTTTCCTGATAATCAATGGACATGAGAAAACCACAGCTAAATGTTTGTGTGTTCATGAGCATCTTGAGAGACAATGTGAGGGAAATTATTTCAGCAAAATAGCCTATAATAATGTTAGAGAGAGAGAGAGAGGTACAGGAGATTATAAAACAGGTGGTTTCGCGTGTGTGTGTGTCCAGGACTTTCCAGGCAGTAAACCACCTGGAAATTCGAAAGGCACCTGTCTGGCGTGGATCGTCAGCTGAGAAGCAGTTTTCTACTCGCTTCTTTTATTTAAATTTTTCTAAAACACGCCAGAGGGAAATCCATACATCCATACATGGACATGATGACAGCTGGTCAAGATGTTGCTATGCAGAGAATCAATAATTTTAGTGGACGAACATGTATATGGTTGGGAGAGGGAGGCACAGAGACAGAGGCACGGGCTCACCAGTTCACATCTCACCAGTTCCTTCGTCCAAACAGCGACGATTCATGTCACCTGAGAGTACCTACCTTTTCCGGTTTGGTTAATGTGTTGTGCTTTGGTTAATGTGTTGTGCTTTGGTTAATGTGTTGTGCTTTGGTTAATGTGGTTGTATTTTGGTTAATGTGGTTGTGTTGTGGTTAATGTGGTTGTGTTTTGGTTAATGTGTTGTGCTTTGGTTAATGTGGTTGTGTTTTGGTTAATGTGGTTGTGTTGTGGTTAATGTGGTTGTGTTTTGGTTAATGTGGTTGTGTTTTGGTTAATGTGGTTGTGTTTTGGTTAATGTGGTTGTGTTTTGGTTAATGTGGTTGTGTTTTGGTTAATGTGTTGTGTTTTGGTTAATGTGGTTGTGTTTTGGTTAATGTGGTTGTGTTTTGGTTAATGTGGTTGTGTTTTGGTTAATGTGTTGTGCTTTGGTTAATGTGTTGTGTTTTGGTTAATGTGGTTGTGTTTTGGTTAATGTGGTTGTGTTTTGGTTAATGTGGTTGTGTTTTGGTTAATGTGGTTGTGTTTTGGTTAATGTGTTGTGCTTTGGTTAATGTGGTTGTGTTTTGGTTAATGTGGTTGTGTTTTGGTTAATGTGGTTGTGTTTTGGTTAATGTGGTTGTGTTTTGGTTAATGTGGTTGTGTTTTGGTTAATGTGGTTGTGTTTTGGTTAATGTGGTTGTGTTTTGGTTAATGTGGTTGTGTTTTGGTTAATGTGGTTGTGTTTTGGTTAATGTGGTTGTGTTTTGGTTAATGTGGTTGTGTTTTGGTTAATGTGTTGTGTTTTGGTTAATGTGGTTGTGTTTTGGTTAATGTGGTTGTGTTTTGGTTAATGTGGTTGTGTTTTGGTTAATGTGGTTGTGTTTTGGTTAATGTGGTTGTGTTTTGGTTAATGTGGTTGTGTTTTGGTTAATGTGGTTGTGTTTTGGTTAATGTGTTGTGCTTTGGTTAATGTGGTTGTGCTTTGGTTAATGTGTTGTGCTTTGGTTAATGTGTTGTGCTTTGGTTAATGTGTTGTGTTTTGGTTAATGTGTTGTGTTTTGGTTAATGTGGTTGTGTTTTGGTTAATGTGTTGTGCTTTGGTTAATGTGTTGTGCTTTGGTTAATGTGTTGTGTTTTGGTTAATGTGTTGTGTTTTGGTTAATGTGGTTGTGTTTTGGTTAATGTGGTTGTGTTTTGGTTAATGTGGTTGTGTTTTGGTTAATGTGGTTGTGTTTTGGTTAATGTGGTTGTGTTTTGGTTAATGTGGTTGTGTTTTGGTTAATGTGGTTGTGTTTTGGTTAATGTGGTTGTGTTTTGGTTAATGTGGTTGTGCTTTGGTTAATGTGGTTGTGTTTTGGTTAATGTGTTGTGCTTTGGTTAATGTGGTTGTGTTTTGGTTAATGTGGTTGTGCTTTGGTTAATGTGGTTGTGCTTTGGTTAATGTGGTTGTGCTTTGGTTAATGTGTTGTGCTTTGGTTAATGTGGTTGTGTTTTGGTTAATGTGGTTGTGTTTTGGTTAATGTGTTGTGCTTTGGTTAATGTGGTTGTGTTTTGGTTAATGTGTTGTGCTTTGGTTAATGTGGTTGTGCTTTGGTTAATGTGTTGTGCTTTGGTTAATGTGGTTGTGTTTTGGTTAATGTGGTTGTGCTTTGGTTAATGTGGTTGTGTTTTGGTTAATGTGGTTGTGCTTTGGTTAATGTGGTTGTGTTTTGGTTAATGTGGTTGTGCTTTGGTTAATGTGGTTGTGCTTTGGTTAATGTGGTTGTGCTTTGGTTAATGTGTTGTGCTTTGGTTAATGTGGTTGTGTTTTGGTTAATGTGGTTGTGCTTTGGTTAATGTGGTTGTGTTTTGGTTAATGTGGTTGTGCTTTGGTTAATGTGGTTGTGCTTTGGTTAATGTGGTTGTGCTTTGGTTAATGTGGTTGTGCTTTGGTTAATGTGGTTGTGTTTTGGTTAATGTGGTTGTGTTTTGGTTAATGTGGTTGTGTTTTGGTTAATGTGGTTGTGTTTTGGTTAATGTGTTATGCTTTGGTTAATGTGGTTGTGTTTTGGTTAATGTGTTGTGTTTTGGTTAATGTGTTGTGCTTTGGTTAATGTGTTGTGCTTTGGTTAATGTGGTTGTGTTTTGGTTAAAGTGGTTGTGCTTTGGTTAATGTGGTTGTGTTTTGGTTAATGTGGTTGTGTTGTGGTTAATGTGGTTGTGTTTTGGTTAATGTGGTTGTGTTTTGGTTAATGTGGTTGTGCTTTGGTTAATGTGGTTGTGCTTTGGTTAATGTGGTTGTGTTTTGGTTAATGTGGTTGTGCTTTGGTTAATGTGGTTGTGTTTTGGTTAATGTGGTTGTGTTTTGGTTAATGTGTTGTGCTTTGGTTAATGTGGTTGTGTTTTGGTTAATGTGTTGTGCTTTGGTTAATGTGGTTGTGTTTTGGTTAATGTGGTTGTGTTTTGGTTAATGTGGTTGTGCTTTGGTTAATGTGGTTGTGCTTTGGTTAAAGTGGTTGTGTTTTGGTTAATGTGTTGTGCTTTGGTTAATGTGGTTGTGTTTTGGTTAATGTGGTTGTGTTTTGGTTAATGTGTTGTGCTTTGGTTAATGTGTTGTGCTTTGGTTAATGTGTTGTGCTTTGGTTAATGTGGTTGTGTTTTGGTTAATGTGGTTGTGTTTTGGTTAATGTGGTTGTGTTTTGGTTAATGTGTTGTGTTGTGGTTAATGTGTTGTGTTTTGGTTAATGTGTTGTGCTTTGGTTAATGTGTTGTGCTTTGGTTAATGTGGTTGTGTTTTGGTTAATGTGTTGTGCTTTGGTTAATGTGGTTGTGCTTTGGTTAATGTGTTGTGCTTTGGTTAATGTGGTTGTGTTTTGGTTAATGTGTTGTGCTTTGGTTAATGTGGTTGTGTTTTGGTTAATGTGGTTGTGTTTTGGTTAATGTGTTGTGCTTTGGTTAATGTGGTTGTGTTTTGGTTAATGTGTTGTGCTTTGGTTAATGTGGTTGTGCTTTGGTTAATGTGTTGTGCTTTGGTTAATGTGGTTGTGTTTTGGTTAATGTGTTGTGCTTTGGTTAATGTGGTTGTGTTTTGGTTAATGTGGTTGTGTTTTGGTTAATGTGTTGTGCTTTGGTTAATGTGGTTGTGTTTTGGTTAAAGTGGTTGTGTTTTGGTTAATGTGTTGTGCTTTGGTTAATGTGGTTGTGTTTTGGTTAATGTGGTTGTGTTTTGGTTAATGTGTTGTGCTTTGGTTAATGTGTTGTGCTTTGGTTAATGTGTTGTGCTTTGGTTAATGTGGTTGTGCTTTGGTTAATGTGGTTGTGTTTTGGTTAATGTGTTGTGTTTTGGTTAATGTGTTGTGCTTTGGTTAATGTGGTTGTGTTTTGGTTAATGTGTTGTGTTTTGGTTAATGTGGTTGTGTTTTGGTTAATGTGGTTGTGTTTTGGTTAATGTGGTTGTGTTTTGGTTAATGTGGTTGTGTTTTGGTTAATGTGGTTGTGTTTTGGTTAATGTCGTTGTGTTTTGGTTAATGTGTTGTGCTTTGGTTAATGTGGTTGTGTTTTGGTTAATGTGTTGTGTTTTGGTTAATGTGGTTGTGTTTTGGTTAATGTGTTGTGTTTTGGTTAATGTGTTGTGCTTTGGTTAATGTGGTTGTGCTTTGGTTAATGTGTTGTGTTTTGGTTAATGTGTTGTGTTTTGGTTAATGTGTTGTGCTTTGGTTAATGTGGTTGTGTTTTGGTTAATGTGTTGTGGTTTGGTTAATGTGGTTGTGTTTTGGTTAATGTGGTTGTGCTTTGGTTAATGTGGTTGTGTTTTGGTTAATGTGTTGTGTTTTGGTTAATGTGTTGTGTTTTGGTTAATGTGTTGTGCTTTGGTTAATGTGGTTGTGTTTTGGTTAATGTGTTGTGGTTTGGTTAATGTGGTTGTGCTTTGGTTAATGTGGTTGTGTTTTGGTTAATGTGGTTGTGTTTTGGTTAATGTGGTTGTGTTTTGGTTAATGTGGTTGTGTTTTGGTTAATGTGGTTGTGTTGTGGTTAATGTCGTTGTGTTTTCTGATTTGTTGTTGTGTTTTCTGATTTGTCGTTGTGTTTTCTTATTTGTCATTGTGTTTTCTTATTTGTCGTTGTGTTTTCTGATTTGCGGTTGTGATTTGCACTTCAGGGCCACCGTATCCTTTACCTGTCCATCACATATTCATCCAGTGTAAACAACTCTGACTCAGAGTTTATTAGTCCCTCGAGGGGCGATTTGAGGCAGGTATGTTGCAAACAAATAGTTGTGCCGTACAGCAGCAATCACAGTATGTTGTTGCCACTCTTTATTCTTATGATTCTGTACGTTTTTCCAGCACCCATCTCCTCCCACAGACTGACATGTAGAGACACCATTCACACTTTAAAACGGTACAGCTGGGTGAGGGATCGATCGCGTGTATTCAACTTTTCGAAATCTTTTGTAGATTTTTTTTCGGAAACACGATATTTTTAACATGGGAGTGAATGGGCAGGAGGATGTGACGCACTGACAGGTGGTGACAGAGACAGAGAGGCTGGCCACACACACATGCACACACAGTGCCACGGGCATTCAACATGAGGTCTGCAGCCCTCCTACAGGCACTTTATAAACCATTAATATCCCTATGCTATTTAACAATTTGGTAACGCTTTATATTAAGGTTCTATTAATAAGCGTTAATTAATAGGTAATAAGGCTCTTATAAGGTGCTTATTAACACTATTATTATGTTAATAATACTATATAAGTGCTCATAATCGCATTATAAACATATTTATTGATAGCTTATAAGACATTAAGCACTTTATAACCACCTTTATTAGCTGGTTTTGTTACTTCATTAAAGTCCCTGGAAACCAAAATCCACAAAAACGTTCTACCTATGTTATTTAGGGTCTTATGTTAGTAATTGTGTGCCTCCGAAATTATTATACATTACTTTCAACCCAAAGCCTTAAAATCGACACTTTTCTACAAGATTCTACAAGGTAGCCTACTTCCTCATTGAAGAGAGCAGTGCGCGAGGTGCCCAAATGCAGAATCTTATGACGTCATAAGCTCTATATAACCTTTGTACACGCGCGCAATCCGCCCTTCTCCTTTTGTCCGTTCTTTGCCCCACAGCGCTCGCTCAGTGTCGTCTCCCTCCCACTCTGTGTGCTGTGTGTCAGCGCTATCTGCCTCCTCTCTCTCTCTCTCTCTCTCTCTCTCTCTCGGGAGTAGTGAGAGAGAGAGAGAGAGAGCAGGCAGTGTGTGCGAGGTTACTCACACACACACACACTAACTCACAGTAGTGCTGTGCACTCGCAGAACAGAGATCTCTTCCTATCAGTACGCTATGCGCGGGGCAACGTGTGAACACACACACACACACACACACACACACACACACTCACCGCATGTATGTCTCTTTTCTTCTCTCTCTCTCCTTCAAGGTTCAAGTTCAAGGTTACTTTATTTTGTCTCCCAAGGGAGAAATTTGTCTTGGACACGGACCAGCAGCAAACATACACAGTACAGTGCACTACAAACATTAACAATGTGGCACACAGTGACACGTAAATCCCGTCACTCACCGACGTAATAAATAAGACACCTTAACTCCACCTCAGAGCCTTCTACCCCTCTGTCTGCCTTCCGCAAGGAGTCCATTGAGGAGTGTAATTGACAGAGGGACAAAAGAATACTTGTACCTATTATATTTCCACTTATGGACCCCATACCTCCTGCCTGACGGCAGTAACCTATCCTTATCTCCCTCTCCGAGAGAGAGAGAAGGAGAGAGACATTTCCCTGCTGCAAACGGGACACGCCCACACAGTCCGCGGGAGAAAATACACTCTAAAACACTCTTTTGCCATGACTGTCAAACCTAAATTTATATACTTTGCGACGTTCATCATCGTTCAAATTTGGCTGGTGGCTTATTAACATAGGGTCCTGTGATGTGATTAACTCAAAATGCTAAATAATAAAGAAATATTTCTGGTTTCCAGGGACTTTAAGCTTAATAAATAGTTTGTTATTACCTTATTAGCAGTTCACTATGCACTTTTTAACAGTTAACTATGCTTTTTGCAGGTACCGGATCTAAAGCGAGAACAGTGCCTTATTAAGGTTAATAAATCCTTTATTATGCACTTATTATGCTTTTTGCAGGTACCGGATCTAAAGCGAGAACAATGCCTTATTAAGGTTAATAAATCCTTTATTATGCACTTACTTATTATGCACTCTCCCACCCTCCTCCCCTCTCCTGCTCTCTCCCCTTCCCCCACTATTCTAAAGCATAGTACCCATTCTACTCCAAAGCATGGCACCCATTCTATCCACTCCCACTATTCCGCCACTATTTAAAGCATGGCACCCATTCTACCCTAAAGCAAGGCACCCATAAGCTCTATATGTGAACATGTGTTTATTTGGCAAAGGGATTCACTACTAAAGGCTTGCAGCCAATTAAATTAAGCATAGTTTGGTTGCTAAGAAATCGAAAATGTCCATTTGCAAAATGTGTGTCTATATTTCTCTATCATATAATTGTTCGATGTGTTATTATGAAATTGTTACTGTTGTGTCAGCTAGCCCTCCTTTCCCTGTTCTCTCCATATACTCTCTCTATACTCCCATACTCTCCCATATGCTCTCTCCTCCCCCACATTTCCCATTCTCTCCCCACCTCCTCCCTCTCCCTGCTCTCTTCTCCCCCACACCCCCCGCTCCCCCTCCCCCTTCCCATCTCCTGCTCTCTCCTCTTGCTCCTTCCCCACCTCCTATACTCTCCAACATTTCCCATTCCCTCCCCACCCCATCACTCTCTCTCATTCCCCCTGCTCTCCTCCCTTCTCCTGCTCTCTCCTCTGCTGTATCCTATATTTCTATATTTCTCTATCAATTGTTCAATGTGTTGTCTTTATTCTGTAATTTGCTACTGTTGTGTCAGCTAGAATTAGCTAGACATTCTCTGTGAAGCCCTCTGAGACATGCTTGTGAATTAGGGCTATATAAATAAACTTGACTTGACTTGACTTGACTTGACTTATTATGCTTTTTGAAGGTACCGGATCTAAAGCGAGAACAGTGCCTTATTAAGGTTAATAAATATTTTATTATGCACTTATTATGCTGCCTCAATGGAGGCAGATGTCTGAATGGCCAAACGGCCAGGGGAATGATTCTGAGAGATGTCTGTTTCACTCAGGGTTTGTGTCTCTAAGAGGGGCAGAATTGCATGATGGGACACAAATTCAAATTAAGCCTCTGAGAGCCTTCTAAACAGCCAGTAAGAGGTTTTTCTTGAATAACTCTGGAACCGACGCTTGGATCTTTCTGAAATTTTCATCGCTTATCCAGGAAGTGGGCATGGGCTCATGAGGTACCTGCAAAAAGCATAGTTAACTGTTGATAAGTGCATAGTTAACTGCTAATAAGGTCATAACAAACTATTTATTAGACTTAATAAAGTAACAAAACCAGCTAGTAAAGGTGGTTATAAAGTGCTTATAAGCTACCAATAAATGTTTATAATGCGATTATTAACACTTATATAGTATTATTAACATAATAATAGTGTTAATAAGCACCTTATAAGAGCCTTATTACCTATTAATTAACGCTAATTAATATAACCTTAATATAAAGCGTTACCAATAATTTCATGAATGGACTTAGTTACTTAGTTGAATCGTTTCTTTTCCCCCATCTGCCAGTTTGACAATGCAACAAGGAGATGATAGCCTACTACTGCATTAGGCTATTGGGTGATAAGTGTCCACATATGAATTAATCATATATATATATATATATATGATATCATATATGATATCATATATACATGATATCATATATACATATATTATGTATATAAGTGTTTAATAAAAATCACCTTTAAAAATAAACACATTTACATTCCAAAAGTCATAAAAGTTATTCACATTTGTGAAGATTATCATGCAGAACCCAGATTCGCGTTCCCATAAACTTTTGTTAACAGACCTTATTTTATGCATTTAAGCGAAACCCCCAGGTTAAATCTCATAGACTTTTCCACTGAAGAAGCCGGAAGTATACTTCCAGACTCATTCGTGTGGCTCTCTATTGGCTTCACGCTGGAGATCAATCTCCTTCAATTTGGCCTCAAGCTCCTCCTGCGACAATGCAGCTATCCGGGTTTTGGCACCATTATAGACAGTGTTGGGCAAGTTCCTTTCAAAATATAATACACTACATATTACTAGTTGCTTTCATTTGAAAGTAATAAGTTACTTTACAATATTATTGTCTGTGTAGAGTAACCCGTTACTGATTACACTACTTTTTCATTACTTTTACCAAAACAACAGCAGCAGCAGAATGACATCGCCACCCCGGAACCATCTCCATAATTCCAACCGCCTTGAAGTCAATGTAAACAATCCAAAATTATAAATGTTATCCTTGTCATCTATAGTGGTTATTTGCATAAAAACACAGTTTGATTATGTGCTTTGATTTTTTTTAAATTAACTAAATTTGTAACTTGAGTTACTTGACAAAGTAACTGGTATATTACTGAAATCCTATAAGTAATATGTTATATTACTGAGTTACTGCTAAAAGTAATATATTACATGTAATATGTTACTTTTGTAATGAGTTACCCCCAACACTATTTATAGAGGTGGGCTTGAAGGGCCCAGACTCTGGTTTGAATTCACTCCTGAGCTTGAAGGGCCCAAACCGACCCTGGTTACTTTCAGGGGTTAGGCTTGATCCTGGATCAGTTCTTAGAACTGGCGTTGTTGCAGGCGCACTTGCAAGAGTGCGATGGAGGCATCTTATACCCATAACATCTCCAACTGGGTGTTGACCAGCACCTCCTTTGTTGTCTTCCTCATTCCTGGATATCAAAGCAGTATGCCGGAAGCAAACAAATAAACATGACAGCTTTGATATGACAGTTTGTGGAGAAAGGGATAAAATATTAATATTATATAATCAGAATGAGAAGTGTGCATGCATTGCGTGTGTGTGTGTGTGTGTGTGTGTCTGTGTGTCTATGTGTGTGTGTGTGTGTGTGTGTGTGTGTGTGTGTGTGTGTGTGTGTGTGTGTGCGTGCGTGCGTGTGAGCAGAATTTTGTCCGGCCACAGCTATGCCATTTTACGTGCGATCAGGCTGAAACTTTCAGGAAGTGTAAAGAGCACCTGCATGCGGTGACCTGATGGAGCCGGATTTTTTAATTAGGTCATCATTACCTAATGATGTGATGTCATCAGGGATATCAGTGATGATGTCATCAGTGATGTCATCCTTCCTGGCTGAGGTTATAAATTCAGTGATGATGTCATGTTCCAGACCAAGGGGGTCCCCACAGGTCCGCTACTATATGCATTTGGCAATGTGGGGCTCTATCTTGGTACAGGCGCTATCTGCTTTTTGTGCTTCACGCACCTGTTTGCGCCTGCCTTGTACTATCGTCTCTGCAGGACGATAGCAGTCCGCCATGCGCAAGTGTCCAGGTGTTATGCCGAGTTTTGCACCCCCGCTGCCAAATGCATCCCCACCTCACGGGAGCATATTGTAATGATTTATACAGAAACATAATTGTTTAAAAATGATATAATTGTTTATAGACGTGACCTACCGTAATTGTGACAAAAACACTGGGTTTGTCCGTCATGTACCTTTTACAAGAAAAGATAAAACGTGTGCAGTTTTATGTTGGGTTTTCAATTCATGTTGTAATAAAGGTAAAAGCATTTTGATTGGCAGATTTGTGATTTTCACCCTTTAGTCCAAACCCCAATAATAATAATTCATGTTTCTTCACCACTGCAATGTCATTTTCCTTCCAACAACCCATTGACTGAAAATCACTATGTAACTGCATGAAATAATTGCATATTTTTCTGGAGTGAACTGTTATGTGATTACATTTAGACTTCTTTCACATGACATATTTCCAGCTTGTTTTGTTGTATGTGCATCTTTACGATTGGATTTATTTATTTCTGTTAGCAGTAATAAATGATCTGTTAGCATTCAATGAAGAGAACAAGAGTTTCAGATGGGGTTTGGAATTTCAGACCATCCCTTTGTCCAAAATGAAAGATGTGACATAGACCTACTTGTGGAAACAAATTGAAACAACCTTATAACAGTTCCTACCCTGACATTTGCATCAATGTTCACTGATAACAAAATGGTAATGTACCCTGACTTGTTTTGAGTTTTTGGACAGATATAAATTGCTTCTAAGGTTTCATGTTTGTTTGTTGTTTTTTAAGATTATTTTGTGCTATTATTTTCATCTTATTACTGCGGTAGTAAACAGCTTCTGTTCATTCAGCTTTTTTCTCATTGTCTTTCAGTTGTAAAAAGACACAATGATTGATTGATTGCTTGCTTGATTGCTTGCTTGATTGATTGGTTGGTTTTTATTCAGCACTCAATATCAACATACAATGTAAATACAAAGTACAGGAATTACTTATTTCCACTGTGGTCCTAAGGATATAAGGACAAGTCACAGACACCAAAATCGCAGCAATAAATACAGCCACCTTGTCATGGATGTGTGTGTGTTACAGTATATTGTGGAGGACAACATATAGCAAGGTAGCTGTCATAAGACATGAGGGCTAAGTGACTAAATTCATCATTCAAGACTTTTATTGTCAGTCCGTTAATTGCACGAGTACCCACGTGTGAAATTCTTAAGCTGTGGGCTCCGTTACAGACAAGGTGCAGTAGGTAAATAGTGCAAAATCACAGCAAACAACAAATAGGGCACAAAAACACAGCAAGCAACAAATAGACAATGAGGCAATAGTTAAATAGGGCAACAATGTAACAGTGTGTGAAGGGCAATTAAGGCAACAGTTAAATAGGAGAGGTAATAAAGTAGAAGTGATAAAGTATTAAATAGAATAAGATGAAAGTGTTCACAGTGTCCATGAGTGTCCAAGAGTGTCCAAGAGTGTCCAAGAGTGTGCAAGAGTGTCCAAGAGTGTGCAAATGACAATAACACAGGTTTACTGCATGCACTGCACTTCGGGACCCTGTATCTTCTCCCTGAGGGCAGCAGGGAGAACAGGCTGTTGTGCGGGTGGGTCACGTCCTTGATGATCTTCTGGGACTTCCTGAGGCACCGCTGAGTGTACAGATCCTGCAGTTTTGGCAGCTCACATCCTGTCACGTGCTGGGCCGCGCGCCTCAACCTTCTCAGCGCCTTGCTGTCCATGGTGGTACAGCTCCCGTACCAGCACTCGGCACATGCATAAGAGTACAAACAGAAACATCATGAAGCAGAAACTGTGAGTGTCAGAGATGATCTGAAGCAGAAGGAATGGAAACGTGCGGCACTATCATACAGTTCATTTACAAACAGGCTGCACAGAAACAGACACATAGGTCCATGTCAAAATCTTGACTTTTGGTGTATGTGATTAGAATGATTACTCGAAAAGAATATGAACAGGGTTGTTAATAGTTTGACATGTCATTGTAAAAATTGGAGATGGTAAGATATTAATGCAAGAAGTGGAGTAAAAAAAAGAAAAAGTTTCTGTCATTTCCTAATTTCCTTGAAAGGAACTTTTAAGTCTCCGTTAAACTTTCAAGTTTCCTGAAAAGAAGCATGACATTATGGATTAATTCTAGGGAAAATACAGGAAGAAGAAAACATGAAGTTAAGTTGTATTTGTTTACACTGCCTACACTCACTCACGCTGGAAAACGAGGAGAGAAAAAAGGGGGAAAAACGTTACCCAACGTTTTCATATTTTGTTTAAATTTACTGAACTTTTATTTCACCAGACCACAACCCAAATAAAGTAACATTATAGTGGGCCACTATCTGAATATTGTTTCCTTCATTTTTCCCGTTTTGTGAAATTAACACACTTTTCAAGACTACACATTTTTGATTTACATAGTTGGTTTTCCGGTACTCTTCCAGACTTACTGGACTCACACCTACCCAGGAACCCTGGAACCAGCCAATATGTAACAATAGACCAGACCTTTACATATGTTTCGTATTTTGGACAGTCCCATTCCATACATGATAGGATTTAGAAGCATTAAAACATTCCCCCATAGGTTTGCATACACAAATATAAAATTTTCCAACACACGGGGCCAACTGCTGGTGTCAATTCTTTTGATGCCAAGCAAAAATAAGCCAGCAAAGGAATAGCTCAGAAGAGAAACCAGCTGAGGTGAGCAGGTACTAAGAGCTTTTTGTCTGGTCTCTTTTGAACCTGCAAAACAAATGTGAAGAATCCTCATATAAGAAAAAAGGATTGGAAATAGAGGGACTGCGACGGCTAGACCAAGGGCAACGAGTCCATAAATTCTATTTACTCTGGTGTCAGAGAGTGAACATGCCAGCCTGACGATTTCAAAGTTGACACACCTCCAATAGCCTGTGTAGTTTCCACACAGTGTCAAACGCCTGCTCAAGGATAAAAGGATCAGGACTTTGAGAGAAGCGTACAACCATGCCACAACAACAAAGACAGCCACCTTGTTCGATGTCATGTGTGTATTATATTGTAGAGGATGACAGATAGCAAGGTATCGATCATAAGCCATGAGGGCTAAAGTGAGAAATTGCATATCTACATATGTATATAAACAGAACATCTGCAAATAACAATATGGGACAGCAATTGTGTGAGTGTCAGAGATTATCTGAACCAGAAGGAATGGAAAAATCGCTGTAGAACGATTGAGCTCATTTACAAACAGGCTGCACAGAAAAAGATACATAGGTTCATGTAAGCTTCTATTCATACAAATGATCACAATGAGTGCTGTGTTGGAAAAAAGAACCGCAATGTACAACAATGCTATAATCGTAAAATACAAGTATTTCAAAGGTCCAAAATGCGGATAAGCCGCAAGAATGAAATAAGATACAGTAAAATTGGCCATTATCCTTGGATTAGTTCACAAAACAATCATTAGTGTGCACACGATGAAATGATTTGGCTTAATGCTCTAGCAATGATCATCAAGTGTAAAGAAGATTATCAAACGTGAGAAGCAACCCAAAATTACAATTCACTCCCCTACCCTCGCAGAAGATCCAGGAACCTAAAAAGAAAGAAAGAAAAGTTATGAATGACACAACTTGGAATTAGAGGGAACAAGACGCTTAGAGCAGTGCCAACGAATCCCCAAATGTGATTTCCTCAGAGGCTGAGCATGCCAGACTGATGATGAGATAGTTGGCATAATAGCCTCTGTAGTTTCCACACAGTGTCAAATGCCTGCTCAAGCATACAGTGATCAGGTCTTTGAGAAAAGCGTACGACCACATCACAACAATAAAGGCAGCCACCGTGTTCGATGTCATGTGTGTATTATATTGTAGAGGATGACAGATATCAAGGTATCAGTCATAAGACAAAGACATGAGGGCTAAAGTGAGAAATTGCATTCTTCCATAATACAGAACATCTGCAAAAAAACAATACTAGGCTAGGAGATCTCCCAAAAGGAAGATCTGATTACCGGAGGTTAATTGAGATCTACGGGCACCGGTAGTTGATTGAACTTTTCTGGCCTTCGACCTTTTAGTGACTTACAGCTATTTGCGGCTGGCGCTCCCAGCTCGGTCGGGCCTTCGATCTTGGTACATTAGTAATTGATTGTACTTTTCTGGCCTTCGACCTTTTTAATGACTTATGGCTACTTGCGGCTGGCGCTTCCCAACTCGGTCGGGCCTTCGATCTTGATCCCCCTACTTGCGTTGCGGCTGGCGCTTCCCAGCTTGGTCGGGCCTTGCGCGCCGCACGACTTGGCCCTCTGACTGACCCTGACTCTCTCTCTCGACTCTCTCTCTCCCCCAAAAATGATCCGGGAGATTTACTGCGCCTACTGGGCGCTGTGCTTTTCGGGGAGCCACCACCAACGAGACATTTTGGCATGGAGCCCGGGACACTGTTTGTTGCCATGCTCGCCAATTGAGGAAGGAGGGTTCTTTGGGGCACGGTATGGCCGCCTGCTCCAGGCGGGTGTAGCTGGAGAGCTGATGAAGACCAGCGGGAGCGTCCGCTTGAGGTGCTGGATGACTTAGGGGTTGGTGACTTAGTGACTTAGGGGTTCCCAACTTGGCCTGGGTGACTTAGTGATTTCCCGACTGGGCGCTGGACTTGGATGACTTAGGGGTTGGTGACTTAGTGACTTAGGGGTTCCCGACTTGGCCTGGGTGACTTAGTGATATCCCAACTTGGCGCTGGACTTGGATGACTTAGGGGTTGGTGACTTAGTGACTTAGGGATTCCCAACTTGGCCTGGGTGACTTAGTCGGAGGGCACTCCTTGCACGGCGGCTGAGGTGGCCGCCCCGATCCCGAAGGAGTGGCTGGAGTAGTTCTTCATCGGGAGGTTGCCATTCTGGAGCGTCCGCTTGAGGTACAGGATGAACCAGGATCTTGACGTGTGGTGACGAGGTGCGATGAGGAACAGGGGAGCCGGGGCCAGTCTGAGGCCTGAGCCTGATGTAGCGAGCCATGGGGAGTAGATTGTTTCCAGGAGTTAGGATGACTTAGGGGTTGGTGACTTAGTGACTTAGGGGTTGGTGACTTAGTGACTTAGGGGATGACTTAGGGGTTGGTGACTTAGTGACTTAGGGGATGACTTAGGGGTTGGTGACTTAGTGGCTTAGGGGATGACTTAGGGGTTGGTGACTTAGTGGCTTAGGGGATGACTTAGGGGTTGGTGACTTAGTGGCTTAGGGGATGACTTAGGGGTTGGTGACTTAGTGGCTTAGGGGATGACTTAGGGGTTGGTGACTTAGTGGCTTAGGGGTTGGTGACTTGGTGGCTTAGGGGATGGCTTAGGGGTTGGTGACTTAGTGGCTTAGGGGATGACTTAGGGGTTGGTGACTTAGTGGCTTAGGGGATGACTTAGGGGTTGGTGACTTGGTGGCTTAGGGGATGGCTTAGGGGTTGGTGACTTAGTGGCTTAGGGGTTCCCAGCTTGGCCTCGGTGACTTAGTGACTTCCCGATTTGGCGCTGGACTTGGATGACTTAGGGTTGGTGACTTAGTGGCTTAGGGGATGACTTAGGGGTTGGTGACTTAGTGGCTTAGGGGATGACTTAGGGGTTGGTGACTTGGTGGCTTAGGGGATGGCTTAGGGGTTGGTGACTTAGTGGCTTAGGGGTTCCCAGCTTGGCCTCGGTGACTTAGTGACTTCCCGACTTGGCGCTGGACTTGGATGACTTGTGGCCTGGGTGACTTAATGACTTGACTTGGCGCTGGACTTGGATTACTTAGTGGTTTGTCTGGTGAACCGAATTGTGCGATGAGGAGTCCAGAATCCGAATCCGGAGCAGTCATCACATGATGAGATTGATGAGCTGAAAATAAATATGACACATGGACAGGATCGCTAGGTGGAGAGGCAGACCTAGATTCACCCGATGCGAGATTCTTATAATAGTAGCTTCAACACTTTTTTATTTTTATTTTCCTTTTTTTTTTACCCTTTCAAGGACAAATTATTTCAAGATTACATGATGCCAATAATTCATGGGAATGCAAGCATTATTAGTAGCTATTGCATGAAAAAGATACGGTGACGGCCGGTGATGATGTCATCAGATAGCGACCATCTTTTTTCCCAACAAACACCTGTTTGCTACGGACTGCTCATAGCCTTGCTGGCGCAGCTGAGGCCAGACCATGGGGAAATCTGGGCAGATTCACGGTGGTTGACGGGACCCGGCCTGCAGCACTGATGCGGGAGTGCCATATCGTCTCGGACGCTCTGGGCAGACCAAGAGATCCATGGGGCAAACTGTTCATTCTGGCACAACCCTAGAGCTGAAATGAAATGCTTAATGCATGAGATATAAAGAAACTGGTTAACAAACGAATAAAATAGTTTCACCCCCTTGCAAATGCACCATATACTGCTAGTTTGCAACTCGCAGTGATATGTTATGGTTGGTTATATGGTTATATAGCGGTGGGTTTCGCAGCCTCTTGTTACATGACTAGCATGTCACTGTATTAACTGTTTTAGCTTTTGGTATTATTTATGGTCAACAGGAACGCCAAAGGCGTTTTACCTTGAAATTCGTTAACAGGAAGTGGTGAGTTAGGACTGGGTAGCTTGACGCGGAGAAACGTGAAATGAGACAGCCAGCGTGAATGTAAACGACGACGCTGTTACTGTCAGAGTGGTGATAAACAACACAGCCTCAATGCAAACGTTTCAAGCTTTGCTGTTAAGAAAAATGATGATGATCTGTCAACATCCCCTGGGCCGTCTGACTCGGTCTTAAGGTTATGATTAGCTAACACTCAAACTGATGCCCAGACGTGCTCCATGAGCCAAGTTTTTTTTTTTTTTTTTGATGATCTCAACAACATGCTGACAGAATTATGGATGAAATATACAATGTGCGGTGATAACGTCACCGTCATCAGGCAGCGACGTGACATCTTTTACTCACGCAACCTCCCGTTTATTTACGGTTAAAGTAAAGACTTTAAAGACTGCCCGGTGAGAGGGATCCGCGCCTGCCGTGCAACTGACCACGCGAATGGAACGGCCTGTGATGCCTGCTTGGAGGAGCCTGGGTGCGGACGCAGCTGAACACCCGGGACAGGATCGGCTGCTGAGCTGTGTCGTCGCAGTGGCGCGCCCCGTGCCTTCTCGTCGTGGCATACGTCGGCGGCCTGTGGCACGGCCTCTTCGCCGGTGTCGTCAGGCGTCTCGGAGGGCAAATACGCTCCGTGGCTGATCCGGAACAGGGTATCGTTGTTTAAGCTGTCGTCTGTCCATGGACTGCTCTGGCTCGGGATCCGACATGCCAGGAGTGGGGTGGGGAAGCGTTGAGAGATCCGCAGGGATTATCCACGGGTAAAGAGGACTTGGGGGTGCTGATTCGGTCTGCAGATGTGGTGCAAAACAGCCGCAAAACAATGCTTCGGAGGACGGCTCAGGGGAGATGGACTGCCGTGAAGCTGCTGCTGCTATGATCGGCCAGAGAGAGAGAGGTGACGTAGAACCCTTGCTATATATATGAGAATTAACTGACGTCATATCTGACGTCATTACAGACGTCATACTAAGACTTTGACTGACCACGTCATACTAGAACTTGACTGACGTCAGGGGGTGATCGGATTAGATTATGCACGAATGGCCTTCAGCTTGAAATATGGTCTAGAGACCTCACTAGTCCCTCGAGCGGCGATTTGAGGCAGGTATGTTGCAAACAAATAGTTGTGCCGTACAGCAGCAATCACAGTATGTTGCTGCCTCTCTTTATCCTTATTATTTTGTACGTTTTTCAGCACACATCTCCTCCCACATACTGACATGTAGAGACGCCGTTCCAATGTTAAAACGGACAGCTGGGTGAGGGATCGATCATGTGAATTCAACTTTTCAGTAACTTTTGTAGATTTTTCGCAATCGGGGTTCAAACACGTCTTTTTTAATGTATATTTCATTTTGAATTCTTTATAGAACAATATACAAGACAAACAGGCTCAGACACAGGAAATGAAAAGCAAAGAAAAGAAACATACATGTGCTACCAAAGTGCCCATGTCAAATGTGCAATGCTATATGTAGCCGGGTGGGTAAAAAGAAGCATCATTCCTATTTACTCCGCTAGAGGGCGCGAAGTCCGTTGATAATCCATAAGGTCGGAGTTTGCTAAATATCGCGAGACGAGACCAGGAAGTTAGAATCCAGAATCCTTTTCCATCTTGTTGATTTTGAAAGAGCAACTCAACACATAATCCCGGACTTCTACCTTGGTAAATAATGCTTTGCACACAAAATATAAATACCGTAATTCTTCCAATAAGCGCCTCCACTCTAATTGCCGCCGGGTCTTCCCTTTACCGCCGGGTCCAAATTGATTTAGCATAATAAGCGCCTGACTCTTTTTGCCGCCGGGGCCGCAAAGGGAATATTTTTTTGGTTACCGTTGTTATTGTTGTTTTTGTAAAAACTGCCTGCACCTACCCTCGTGTGTGTACTAAGTACTATCTCACTGGTTTAAACTGCCTGTACCTAGCCTCTTGTGTGTACTAAGTACTATCTCACTGGTTTAAACTGCCTGTACCTAGCCTCTTGTGTGTACTAAGTACTATCTCACTGGTTTAAACTGCCTGTACCTAGCCTCTTGTGTGTACTAAGTACTATCTCACTGGTTTAAATAAGCAATTTGATACTTTACGTTTTTGCTGAGCAGGCATTTATGTTAAAAAAAAAAATAACCGCCTGGCTCAATTATGGCCAAATGGAAATAACCGCCTGACTCTAATTGCTGCCGGGTCTTCCTTTTACCGCCGGGTCCAAATTGATTTAGCATAATAAGCGCCCGGGCCCTTATTGGCAGTTTTACGGTAGATTAAAGGAGCTACGAGCAAGATTTTTGATTGTTATTAAACAGTATAATTACAATATTGATGCATCACATCTTACCTATAATAGTAGCTGAGACCAAAGCCGTGTGAATCGGAGATTGCTCTCTTGATGATGAGTCTGTGTCTGTCTAACCTCGCGTCACCAGGGGGCTCTCTCTCTCTATCTGTCTACCGGCGGGCCGGATAAACCCGGAAGTGAAAGGAAACGGTTCACGGCAGCTGCCTGCCTTCCGCCGTTTCGCTCTGCCTAGCAACAGACCATAAACAAGGAACACGCCGTGCAGGGGCTTGCTACTCTCACGAACATCTCTCGTTATATTCTAACAGGTTTTTTGGAAGTTATTTTGTGGTTATGGCCGAAGTGGCTGCTGCAAACCATTTCATTTCACTTCCTGATCTGCCCTGGCCACAGACAGACTAACACTAGCCGATTCACTCGGGGTTCAAGCGAGACTACTCTGCGTTGGTCTCGTCTACTATTAGAGGTAAGATGTGATGGATCAATATTAAATTTAGACTGTTTAATAACAATCGAAAATCTTGCTCGTAGCTGCTTCAATATTATTCAGAGTGTGTATAAACATATTTGGGTCCGCTGACTCACAGGTCTGGTCGGGTGACGGCGGATTTCATCAGATTGTCCAGCCACGCTAGTTTTCACGGAGCTTCCGTGCTGCTCGCCTTCAGTCCTTATGTAAGTTGATTTCGGTTTTTGACTTGTCTAATTTATTTTGGATGTGAGTCGTGTTTACAACAGAGTTCAGTCGTTTTACTGTTCTTTTATTGCTCACTTGGTCGGTGTTCCTACCACTTGTGCATTTTGTGCATGGATGTACAGACATGTTGTGAGTATCTTACAAGATTATAATGTGTTGCAATCTCATGCTGTACATTTAATTTAATTTAATTGTTTGTGAATAACTGTGGATGTTGAGGTAAAACTGTTTTTCTATTTTATTTTATTTGTTTTCTCAGGAAGAGCCACTGCAATTATTTGTACACTGTAAAAAATGTCTTACTGTGTTGGTGCTAACTATAGGAAAATAGTCACAGTGAACTCAAACACCAGTGATTGTAAGCAGTTACAGCAAACCTGCTAGTAAATCTAGGACTTCTGTCAATAGTCCACAAGCAGTGTTTGGTATACAACTGAACAAGTGTGTATTTTGTTTCAATTCTCTGTTTATTTTTAGAAGCAGAACTCATTCAACCTTTTATATTCCAACTACGTATTAATTACAGAATCATTTATTAATTCAGAATAAAGAATCCTAAAATAAGTTTTGTGTCCTGCGCTGTATAATTTCGCCAGGCTACACATTTTGGTGGCAGCGGTGGGATTCTGCTAAATTAATGATTCTGATAAGTTGGTGGTTCAGTGAGGTCGTTCAGGAGTTGTGCAAGCTTTATGGAGTGAAGAAGACTCGTACCACTCCTCATCACCCTCAGGGTAACGCACAATGCGAGCGTTTCAATAGGACACTCCATGATCTTTTGCGTACGCTACCACCTGACAAGAAACGCCGCTGGCCTGAGCAACTACCAGAGGTTAGCTCGGTAGACCCTCTTAATAGGACCATCTTCCACTGGCTCTACTGCATGTATGCTGCCCTGAACCTCAACGACCTTGTAAATAGTAGGACCCCAAGCATCCTGAATTTTGTTCCTACCCTGCGGCCAGTGACGGAGGTAGACTAGCTGGCCTACTTCTACAGGAGGACAGTATACTTTGTCCTTGTCCAGTTCAAGTCTCTCTGCTGCTTTGTGTTCAGCATACTCCCTTGCTCTAGCATGAGCCTCATGTAGACGTTCCTGATGCACTACTACTAGCCAGTCATGCTTCCTATCCAACACTTGCTCTTGCCCTAGCAAAGCATCTACAGGTAGGTGGGGGTGTACTCCAAACATAAGATAATATGGTGAGTACCCTGTAGTGGCATGAGGTGTGACATTGTACGCATAGACAAGCTCTGGTATAGCTTGTCAGGTGGTAGCGTACGCAAAAGATCATAGAGTGTCCTATTGAAACGCTCGCATTGTGCGTTACCCTGAGGGTGATGAGGAGTGGTACGAGCCTTCTTCACTCCATAAAGCTTGCACAACTCCTGAACGACCTCACTCTCAAAATTCCTGCCTTGATCACCATATAATTTCACCAGGCTACATATATTATACAAACTGGACCTCTACATTGAAAATAAAAGAGGACAGGAGCTTATAGAATCACAGTGAAATGGAAGTGAAAGTATGGCGGCCATTATCTATCTCCTTGCTGTGAGACCCAGGCATGTAATGGCAATCTTCATCGCAAACACAACACAACTAAAACACTGCTAAACATTTAGGGCTCCATCACCGTACGGTGCTATCGTTGGCGCAGCTGTTTGCGCAACTCTTATGCTATCTTCCCTGTGTCTTAAGCTATCTGCCTCCACACCATCCAGTTTTGCGCTGGAATCTAAGCGCAGACACAGGTGTAGGCATGGCCCAGGCATGTCCGTGCGCCTCTTAGCCTATCATCTGCCTCCCGCAAGTGTAATTTTGCGATCTGGCGAAGATAGTCCAATCATCGCCTACATCGTCTACAAGAACGTCTGAGAGATCGGGTCGTGTCATTAAGCCATGGCTCTGCAGGTGTTTTTTTGCGCTTAGACCTGAGAGGAGTAATAGAGTCCAAGATATCAGTGCAAGTGGTGTCAAAGAGTGCTGTCAGTTCATCAGCACTGCGATCACAGAGGTCATCCACAGTATAAAACAAAGAGTCTTCAAAAGCAGTGGAAAACTGGGATGAAGTTTGAGGATTTAACGCCCGCAGGCGGCGAGCAGGAGTACGAGTTTCCGCCTTTGAACAAGGCACTGTAGCAGTAAATACAACAGGCAGATGATCAGATATACACGCAGGTTTGCTGTCCATGGTGGTACAGTTCCCGTACCAGCACTCAGCACATGCATAAGAGTACAAACAGAAACATCATGAAGCAGAAACTGTGAGTGTCAGAGATTATCTGAAGCAGAAGGAATGGAAACGTGCAGCACTATCATACAGTTCATTTACAAACAGGCTGCACAGAAACAGATATATAGGTCCATGTCAAAATCTTGACTTTTGGTATATTTGTAAAAATGGGAGATGGTAAGATATTAAGGCAAGAAGTGGAGTAAAAAAAAGAAGAAGTTTCTGTCATTTCCTAATTTCCTTGAAAGGAACTTTTAACACGTTAACTGCCGTGGACGAGTCAACTCGTCAAGCAGAAACCAACGGTTGACTGCCGTGGACGAGTCAACTCGTCAAAAAAAAAAAAAAAAAAATTTGACGGTGGGACGTGGATCAAAGCCCCCTACGTCTCCTATAAAAATATGGGAGCCACCGAACGTGTACAACCCATTCCACCGACCCACTAAGTGGCGACAGTGCTCTCCAGACTAGAGAAAGCGAGCCAAAACTGCAGGGAAAAGCGTGAGGAAACCATTCTCATACTGTAGAATGGTTTGGCGAAAACGCTTTCGCGCTGGCGCACAACGGTGGCGCACAACGGTGGGGGGTTCCAAAAATAGACTGGGTGCAACACACTTTGAAACACGCAGCATAAAGCCCAGAATCGCAAAAGCTTCATCAAAGCTCTCAACCGAAACCCCAAGAAACGAGCGAGCCCCATCCAGGCTCGCCCGACGAGGGGCCGCCAGGCAGCAGACAGGCAGCAGAAACTCGCTTGTGACACACCCGCTGCAGAGCCAAGGAGGGAGGAGGAGAACGCCCACGGAGGGAGGAGTTTGAAGGAGAGGGGGGTGCGGGTGCTGTTATGGAGGAAAATACTGTTCAGAACTATTGTTTAGATGTCTGATGTCTTTGATGCCAAAAATAAATGGTTAAAGTGACTGTTCTATCGAATTTCACAAAAAGGCATTTTTCTCAGCTTTCATTTTCAGACGCTGAAACCATGCTGTATTCAACTGCTAATGCCTACATAACTACTAACTCTACAAACTAACTCTTTTAGACAGAGAAAGCACACATTCTATTAGTTATTTTGAGATATTTTGTGTTCACAAAATCCTAGCAGAAAATAATCCTCGGCTCTTGAAAGATGAGCCAGAATCCTCAAAAAAAACCTTGGCAGAAGCTACCTACGGTAAAAAAAATAAACTGTTGGCAGTGAATGTGTTAAGACTCTGTTAAACTTTCAAGTTTCCTGAAAATAAGTTAAGTTAAGTTGTATTTATTTACACTGCCTACACTCACTCACGCTGGAAAACGAGGAGAAAAAACAATAAAATAACATTATACTGTAGTGGGCCACTATCTGAATATTTTTTCCTTCATTTTTGCCGTTTTGTGAAATTAACACACTTTTCAAGACTACAAATTTGCATTTACATAATTTGTTTTCCAGTACTCTTCCAGACTTACTGGACTCACACCTACCCAGGAACCCTGGAACCAGCCAATATGTAACAATAGAACAGACAGTCCAATCATCATGTTCCGAGCGTAAACACAGGTTTGGGCACTGCCGGTGCCAAAATAGGCGTTCCAGCGCAATGTTAGAAAAAAGGGCCTTTGGTGCTCTCAATTTTAACGCCACCTAATAGCAGGTCTTAGCTTATTAGGACTGTATATATATGGACAATGTGAGCTGATTGGGTTTTGATACCAGAAAATGAGGCTTGAATCTTCCGCTTTCTGATAATCCTTGATTGGACTAATGATTAATGCTACACGGAAGTACGGGAGAGGGGGCGGCTGCCGGGGGAGTGTCAGAATTTGTCTCACAGGCTTGAACTGACTGCCATCTTGTTGTTAGCTTGTGGTTGCTAGCTCGCTAGCTGGCTGGTTGCAATGGTGAAATGGTCCAGAAAAACAAAATATATAATAACTTTTAGCCTGAAGGTATGGCCGAGTAGCAGTCCAGCCAGCCGAGCACCGTCTTGTCCGGGGCCTGGCCAAGAGACCATGGTGTGGTGTAAGCCTGGTGTAAGCCTTCAGCCTGCTAGCTGCTGCTAAGCATCCACAAGGTAAACTGCTATTATACTTATTATATCTATGGGTAAACTCTAAACTTTATAACTGAGGTGGATTTGATCACGCACTTGGTACTCTCCTATGTTGAACTGTTTGAGTGATGCTCATGTTTGTAAGCTAACGCTAGCTCGATTAGCATCGGGTGCTAACGTAAACATGCGAGAAGGTTGCACTGTTGACTATGACTGTAAGCGAAGTTTGGTGGCGTTCATGTTATACAGTGATTAATATAACACTGTGTCGTTTGTTTCTTCAAGGGATGACTGCTGGAGTACCATGGAGCAGTAGCAGCAAAACACAACAGAGGCACATTGCCCCCTGGTCAAAGGATTTTTTTTTATTAATGTTATGTTTTAAATGTTGTAACAGTAATACCCATGTGCATGGCTCATTATTTAATTTTCTGCTCTCCTGAGATTATAATGGTAACGTTAACATATTACTGTGAGAATATTGCTGATCATCAGTTTAACTATGTTCAACCTAGGATATTGCAATAGCACAAGCCAAATGCTGACCATAGACTGTATACTGTATAATGCTGACAGATTTGAGACTTTGAGAGATTTGCTGTATCTATTTTGATGTATCTGCCAGTGTGCATTTGTCAATAAACATTGCCAACAAAGATAACCTTGTTGTGTAGGCTATTTACTAAGGTAAATCATGTACCCGAATGTACCGCAAATATCACAGAACGAGCCCATTAGTTGTCTGGTCAGAGCAGGCAGGTTGGATAATAAGATGTGATATAAAGAGCGTTGATGTGAAGTGAACCAGCTTGGACCAGATGACGAGAGGAAGAATAACATGAAGATGGGAGAACCAACCGACTGCTTGAACTCAACGAATGCTTTATATTGATTGAAATATGGTTATCTGTAACAATTTGGCATACATTACATAGGCTACACCATGCAACATATATTTCGATATAATTGAAACTTTAAGAATGTTTCCTTTCCCACCATGGTGGGCTGAACTGCTGTGAAATGGTTATATTTGTGTCAAGTGTTGCTTGGTGGATTATATGCTTAATTTACCAGAAGACATTCGTGCAAGATCTTAGGCTATGTTGAGTTCTATCGATCCGATAAAGTATGTTTTCCAATAATCGACACATTAAATTGCTGAGCTTGGCGGATGCCTGAAGACAAGTGTGTATCAGCTTTAAATGTCCAATACCATACAGAAGAGCATATTGAACAAACGACCAACAGCATTAAAGTCTGCAAAAATTTGTGATGTTATGTCACGTTACATAAATTGTAGTGACGCTTACTGTATAACATGGGCAGACCATTAATTTATGTAACGTTACGTTACATACCGTTAGATAACATTAAATGGTCTGCCATGTTATGAGCGTCACTTTACATGTATGGTATCTATACAGTTACGTGTCTACTAATAAAATATCATAAAGTAATGCTATTTTCTGATAGTTTGCTAAACTACTATACTTGCTATCTGCTAGCATTGGTTGCTAGGTTGCAAACATTTTTTCTTCATGTTGCATGAGGCAGATTAGATGCCTTGCTGCCTCTACCTGTCGGAAGTATTACTGTTCTTATTTATCCAATGTATATCGTCTATTTTCCTCGAAATGGGGCTATAATTTAGAAAACGGAGGGCGTGAGAGCATGAAAAAGACTTGAAATAGTTTTTTCAGACCATAAACTCATTTGGAAAGTGTTTATTTAAGACATAGACCGAGAGAGAAGTTGGCTCGTTTCCCATTGAGTTGAATGCATGTTCCTGGGGAGTGCTATACAAACTGCGCCCCCCACTGGCCATTTGAAATAATGCAATTTCCGCTTAGGCTTCAAACAGACGGAGGCTGAATTGGGCAATGGTCTTAGCGCAAAAAACCCCACTATGTCAGGCGTACGCCTGAGCGCACACAGTATTCTCCGCACAGTGCAGGAAATCCTTGCTTGGATAGATTACGCACGGCATGGATGTCCCTCTCTCTCCAACACCTCGCGCGCGCACACACTCTTCCCTCCTCAGAATGCCACGTGGATTTTCAACTATAGCCTACATTGCAGAAAAAACACCTTGATTTAAAAATGAGAATTCGTTTGTCATGGTTTTATTACTACATACTTTTACTTAAAATTGTATTTATTTATTTTTTATTTGACCTTTATTTAACCAGGTTAGTCTCATTGAGATTAAAAACCTCTTTTGCAAGAGAGACCTGGCCAAGAGGCAGCACAGGGTTACAGACATACAGTTACATAACATATCACCACATTTGCATATAAGCAACTGAACTAACAACCAAAGATTAAAGGAAAAGAAAAAAGTACAACATATATCACATTGATAGGCATGATTCTAATCATGACACTTATAAACCTGCATTTCGTTTGCCTCCATGACTTTTAACATTACTTTAAAACTGTCTAATGAGACAAGCTCCTGTAGATTCAGTGTTTCTTGACGCTCATTCCAGGCCAGAGGGACAGACAAATGGAACGCCTTTTTGCCAAACTCAGTCCGAGCCTTTGGTACGGTCAGCAGGACTCTATTTTGAGAACGTAACTGATAAGTGCTGTTTTCCTGCAGGGTGATTAGCGAGCATATATAAGGTGGGAGATGTCCCAGAATGGCCTTGTAAATGAAGAGGAACCAGTGAGTCAATACTTAATACTTTTTTTGCTACATAATTCCCGACCATACATGTCTGTGGTGTGAGGTAACAGTAGATTGCTTTTGAGAAAGTTGTGCTGGCCAGTTACGGCTATACAGTAACCTTACCTGCAATTGCACCATGCAACAATAGCTTAACCCGAGTGGACAATTCTGATATAGGCTATTGAAATAAACTAGAATTAAAATCTCACACATCCCTACCCTATTAAAGAAACAAATATTTTTAAATGTGTATATAGCCTACTATATGAACGAAACGACTAATTACAGTAAGCGCACGCTTTGGGACATGGGGATATTGGGAGCGTACCTATGTTCCCCGGGTCCTATATTCCCCGGGTCCTATGTTCCCCGTTTTTGTGGGACCGGGGAACATAGAACCCTTCCTAACCTCCCCCAGACCCTAACCCAAAACCTAACTTCTCCCACCCCTCACGCCTAAACCTAAGGTCGGCATTGCGGGTGGTCGGCATAGCGGATAGACACCCCAAATGTTACGGAGAGTGTTAAAAACGGGGAACATAGGACCCGGGGAACATAGGACCCGGGGAACATAGGGATGACCCCGGGATATTCACTGCGTAACTGCGCGACAGCCCTTTGTTTCAAATGGATCGTTCATCGTTTCTAATGAACCAGTCTGGTTCATCCTCCAATTATTTTTATTATATTATTCCATTATATCCTCCAAGATGATGCGAAGCGCAGCGGGCCGACACGCCCACAATTAGGGCTTTGCGTGGCGCTAACGCAAAATTACCGTCTTTGCGACGATAGAGCCCTTACACTCTTTCACCAGCAATTAGGGTTCCTTATCGTACAATTTGGGGATATGTGGGGTGCTTTTACATAACACTAACCTGTTTAAACAGATGAAAGAAGAGGACACGGCAACGTTAGTTGTTTACTCAGGCGTTCCTCACGGCAGAATGACGGGAGCCAACGACAGCGCTGAGAGTAGTGAGAGTACTTCCGCTGCCTTGCCTCACTCCGCTACGCACCGCTGCCGCTTACTGGCCGAAGTGAATATTGACTCCTTAGAGGATCTGATTAAAGTGACCAATGATGCTGCTGGGATAAGATTCTTCTCTTAACCTAGAACACTAACGTGATTTAAAGTCACACCATCACTAACGTCGGCTGTATTTCACCCGATGCAATATACCCCATAAAACATACTTCTCATCAAAATATCTTAAAGTACAACAATACATGGCAAATTGAGGCACTCTTCTTTTATTTTTAAATGTGAAATATCACAAAAAACACAAAAATGTATTATGGGGGACACTATAAAAAATGTGTAAAATTCGTGAAAAATTAGGTAAAACAGGAGCTATCTCCTTTGGTCCACCCAAGGGACTTGTGTGGTGAAAATTTCACCACACAAGTCACCACAATAACATTAACCCTAACCTGAAGATATTTTACCCTGAACATCCCCCGAACACGTAGCCGGTAGAAAAAAACCATGAATGGGAGCAGGGAAACACACCTACATTCAATGACGTCAGTGAGCATCCTGAAGGTACCCAAGGACCCGCCCACCTCAGACAGCAGCAAGACAATGAAAATCACATGAATTCAATTGTCCGGGTGAAAATCACCCGACATTAGTAGAAATAAAACTAAATAACCACAATGTGACCACTATTGTGTGCGTCACATATGCCGCTTCAAGAGCGGGAAGAGCATTTTCAATCTCCAATACTCGCCTATTGCTCTCCTTCTTGGCAGTGGACTCATATGAGAGTATATCCCCGCGAATGGCAACCTTTAATGTTTCCCATAGTGGTAGTTTGGTGGTAATATATTTTATGAATTTCCCTTCAGTGAGTAAGGAGGGGTTGAAACGCCAAGAGTAAGTTTGTTTGGGAAGAGAGAGAGACTAATGGACATTGTCAAGGGGCCCTAATGGACATTGTCAAGGGGCCTTAATGGACATTGTCAAGGGGCCCTAATGGACATTGTCAAGGGGCTGACCTTTGCCAATTTGAAAGGGAGATTTTCCAGGAAGCCAGGAGTGAAGGCATCAGAGAGAGGTATGAAGTCACTCTTTGTCCAGGTAATTGTGTATCCAGACAGCTTACCGAAGGAGGTGATTAATTCTAGGAGTGGGTGTATCGACTTTTCTGAATTATGTAGGTATAATATTACATCGTCGTCGTACAAACTGATACGCGTCTCAATGCCTCCGAGGTCACATGAGGTCTGTGACCCTCTGACAGGCCACATGTATTCAACATGAGGTCTGAGACCCTCTGACAGGCCACATGTATTCAACATGAGGTCTGTGACCCTCTGACAGGCCACATGCATTCAACATGAGGTCTGTGACCCTCTGACAGGCCACATGCATTCAACATGAGGTCTGTGACACTCTGACAGGCCACATGTATTCAACATGAGGTCTGTGACCCTCTGACAGGCCACATGCATTCAACATGAGGTCTGTGACCCTCTGACAGGCCACATGCATTCAACATGAGGTCTGTGACCCTCTGACAGGCCACATGCATTCAACATGAGGTCTGTGACCCTCTGACAGGCCACATGTATTCAACATGAGGTCTGTGACCCTCTGACAGGCCACATGTATTCAACATGAGGTCTGTGACCCTCTGACAGGCCACATGTATTCAACATGAGGTCTGTGACCCTCTGACAGGCCACATGTATTCAACATGAGGTCTGTGACACTCTGACAGGCCACATGCATTCAACATGAGGTCTGTGACACTCTGACAGGCCACATGTATTCAACATGAGGTCTGTGACCCTCTGACAGGCCACGTGTATTCAACATGAGGTCTGTGACCCTCTGACAGGCCACGTGTATTCAACATGAGGTCTGTGACACTCTGACAGGCCACATGTATTCAACATGAGGTCTGTGACACTCTGACAGGCCACATGCATTCAACATGAGGTCTGTGACACTCTGACAGGCCACATGTATTCAACATGAGGTCTGTGACACTCTGACAGGCCACATGTATTCAACATGAGGTCTGTGACACTCTGACAGGTCACATGTATTCAACATGAGGTCTGTGACCCTCTGACAGGCCACATGTATTCAACATGAGGTCTGTGACCCTCTGACAGGCCACATGTATTCAACATGAGGTCTGTGACCCTCTGACAGGCCACATGTATTCAACATGAGGTCTGTGACCCTCTGACAGGCCACATGTATTCAACATGAGGTCTGTGACACTCTGACAGGCCACATGTATTCAACATGAGGTCTGAGACCCTCTGACAGGCCACATGTATTCAACATGAGGTCTGAGACCCTCTGACAGGCCACATGTATTCAACATGAGGTATGTGACCCTCTGACAGGCCACATGCATTCAACATGAGGTCTGTGACCCTCTGACAGGCCACATGTATTCAACATGAGGTCTGTGACCCTCTGACAGGCCACATGTATTCAACATGAGGTCTGTGACCCTCTGACAGACCACATGTATTCAACATGAGGTATGTGACACTCTGACAGGCCACATGTATTCAACATGAGGTATGTGACCCTCTGACAGGCCACATGTATTCAACATGAGGTATCTGACCCTCTGACAGGCCACATGTATTCAACATGAGGTCTGTGACACTCTGACAGGCCACATGCATTCAACATGAGGTATGTGACCCTCTGACAGGCCACATGCATTCAACATGAGGTCTGTGACCCTCTGACAGGCCACATGTATTCAACATGAGGTATGTGACCCTCTGACAGGCCACATGTATTCAACATGAGGTATGTGACCCTCTGACAGGCCACGTGTATTCAACATGAGGTATGTGACCCTCTGACAGGCCACATGTATTCAACATGAGGTATGTGACCCTCTGACAGGCCACATGTATTCAACATGAGGTCTGTGACACTCTGACAGGCCACATGTATTCAACATGAGGTCTGTGACACTCTGACAGGCCACATGTATTCAACATGAGGTCTGTGACACTCTGACAGGCCACATGTATTCAACATGAGGTCTGTGACACTCTGACAGGCCACATGTATTCAACATGAGGTCTGTGACACTCTGACAGGCCACATGTATTCAACATGAGGTCTGTGACACTCTGACAGGCCACATGAATTCAACATGAGGTATGTGACCCTCTGACAGGCCACATGTATTCAACATGAGGTATGTGACCCTCTGACAGGCCACATGTATTCAACATGAGGTATGTGACCCTCTGACAGGCCACATGTATTCAACATGAGGTATGTGACCCTCTGACAGGCCACATGTATTCAACATGAGGTATGTGACACTCTGACAGGCCACATTAATTCAACATGAGGTCTGTGACCCTCTGACAGGCCACATGCATTCAACATGAGGTATGTGACCCTCTGACAGGCCACATGTATTCAACATGAGGTATGTGACACTCTGACAGGCCACATGAATTCAACATGAGGTCTGTGACCCTCTGACAGGCCACATGTATTCAACATGAGGTATGTGACCCTCTGACAGGCCACATGTATTCAACATGAGGTATGTGACACTCTGACAGGCCACATGAATTCAACATGAGGTCTGTGACCCTCTGACAGACCACATGTATTCAACATGAGGTATGTGACACTCTGACAGGCCACATGAATTCAACATGAGGTATGTGACCCTCTGACAGGCCACATGCATTCAACATGAGGTATGTGACCCTCTGACAGGCCACATGTATTCAACATGAGGTCTGTGACACTCTGACAGGCCACATGCATTCAACATGAGGTATGTGACCCTCTGACAGGCCACATGTATTCAACATGAGGTATGTGACCCTCTGACAGGCCACATGCATTCAACATGAGGTCTGTGACCCTCTGACAGGCCACATGTATTCAACATGAGGTCTGTGACACTCTGACAGGCCACATGTATTCAACATGAGGTCTGTGACACTCTGACAGGCCACATGTATTCAACATGAGGTTTGAGTAGTCCTTTAAGGTTCCATCATTACTTTGTGTCATTATGGGTTTCTCAGTTTTTCTAGTTTTTTTTAATGTCCTATATCATTTAAAAAAATATATGTTTCGATAAAATTTTCACGTTCCACTTTGTTCTTTTAATAAATAAATATTGTGTGAGGAATTCAGTTGTGTGATTTCATCATGTTAACAGAATAATGAGTCCCTGGCGAACTCTCGTCTTATTTGCTGCATCAGTATCTATTTCCATCCACTGGCTTACAGTAACGTACACAAGTCCAGACCCCGGAGGCCTCACTCAGGAGGCCTCACTCAGGAGGCACCGAGCAGCTTCACCAAGAGGGCAATTAGCAGACCCGGCAGCCAGGAACCCTGCTCTGTGCCATCGCCATGCCTACCAGCGAGCAGCTCCGGGTCTTTGCTTCCTCCTGCGTAGTGACCATAGAAGAAGAAATACTCTGTTGTTTAGTCTCTCCTGGAAGAGTTCCTCCTTGTTCTTTGTACAACAGTGTTGGGGGGGTGGGGGGTGGGGGGGCGGTATTCACTTTATGATGTTTATGGCTACAATTAAAAATCATTTTCACCAAAACAACGTTCTCTTGAAGCTTTTAAAAAGTAACGCTAATGTTACTTTTTAAATTACGGGCTTTTTACTTTTACTGAAGTACATTTGACATCTGTGACACAGCGCCCCCCAATTTGACATGGCCAGGCCATACTACCATAATGCCAAGAAATCCAGGCTCCGCCCCTTTAGAGAAAGGAGAATCAGTTTGACCTGCAACCTGAAAACGAGGCACGTGAAATGCCTGTATTTATGTCTTATCAAAACGTTATTTTCCGACACACAGCGGCTCATATGCTTATTATATCGGAGAGAGAGAAAGATAAGAGCGATCTAACGTACCTCTGTAGCAGCCTTGCTCTGTCTGCTGTCCGTCACATCCGTATTCCCGGCTGCTGCTTGTAATCCATATATGACGTTATTCCATACGGGCGGCCATTGAATTCAAATGAATTATCCATAATCGTGTAATTAGATAAATATCTGCTATAGGCTAGGCAGGCCATGCTACCCAACAAACTGGATGCAAGTCAACTATGACCTGGCCCGGAAGTTGTTATTTTCTTCTTCTGTTTGGTTATACAGAAGAACAGAAAAACTGGAATTTTCCTTTAATATGTTGTTCTTACACCCGAGCCGAGTAGACCTGAGGTGGACCAGACCCGAACTGACCTTACACAGGCCCGGGCGGGTAACCTGTAATTCTGGGGGATTTTTTTTTTTTTTCTTTGTATTTTGGAAAAAAGGAAATCATAAAGTCATAAAGAGAGATAGATGAATAGATTGAGACCAGTCACGTGGAAATGAAGGAAATCGGAGCAGGTTTACCCCTTTAACATATCAGAACAGCTTCATGTCAGAACACTTTTTCAGGTGTTTGACAGGTTCCACAAGGAATTTCTGCACCAAAATTGATGCAGTTAACGTATGCAGAGAGCTCTACAAGGGTGTGTGTGTTTCAAGTCATTCCGACCCCCTACTAGGTAGGGCTGTCACATTTCCCCCAGCAATTTGTTTGATTACATTCAAAGTGAATCCCCCCTCCCCGTGCACGCGTATGGACAATTCATTTCTAAGTGGCTGTTATTAAATAGAATTGGTCTATCCTACAAAGTGATCCTTCCAAACTGTTTTTCCTGACCCTCCAGCTTCCTCATTCAGACGCGCTCCCACATTAAGTGACAAGTTGGTGTGGAGCTGCCAAATATGCAATACGGACTGAGTTTCTCATGGCCAATCATTCCAAAACAGCTGGACACACTAGCTCATTGAAAGGCTATTGAGGTTATCCCCAAATCTGTGAGAGGCGGAGATAGACTCAAACATCTCCTCAAAAGAGAAACCTTCTGGATAGTAACTCTTAAAGCCACAGACTTCCCTGGTCTAAATAAGGATGCTGACTTCTCCCCCATATGGCAGAAACCAATTTTACTGCACCTATACTGTACACACCACACTCTACAGTGATTTTCGATTAATTTTTTGTTTATTTCTTTTTTCTTTTTTTTTCTTTTTCCATGTTTACCTGGCAGTGCTATGTCAATCTGGGAACCCATCGGTTAAACAAAAAAAACAATGTTTTTTTTTTTACTCTAACCTCTGGGGGCAGCAGCCCCGTTTCAATGTGGTGCAACAGGAACTCAAGAGGTGCGGTCGGCAGCGGAAGGAAATCCCTTTCCGCTCCCTGCAAGCTCTGCCATTGGCTCCAACCGACCGGCTCTGCCCATTAATGCATTTATTTTCCGCTCCCTGCGTGTCGCTCTCAAATCCGTCCGTCGCTATGAAACAACAATAACAACTCTAGCTCGTTGCTAGTAGCAAGTAGCAACTTGCTACACGCTGAAAATGGTAAGTGTTGACTACACACCGGTCACGTTCACTTCATTTTGATCGGGTGAAGCGCAGCATGCGTGCGAGCGCTGTTGCACCACTTTTGACGGAGCCTGCCAACAGATGTTCGATGCAAGTCGAAAGTTTGTCCCGAGAGATTAGTTCTAAGTTGATAGGTCATTTTCTTATGCTGATGCATTCAATTGCCTAATAATGTTGATGCTGTGTTGTCATGACCCTTGCACTTGATCGTTGTCATGACCCTTGCACTTGATCGTTGTCATGACCCTTGCACTTGAGCGTTGTCACTATATTAATGTATGCTTGCTGTAATGCCTTTTACACCTTGACGAGGGCTCCTGCGAGCTGAAACGTGTCGGTTTGCTGTTGCTCTGTTTTTAACTTTTGTATAGGCACCCTACCGTCTTCAAACCCTGACTCTCTACGTCTACGACCTTCCTATCCATAGCTATGGCAGAGTCCTGCACGGGTCCAATACTGCAAACTGGTGCCCGCCCAGACCCGTCCATATAAGACCTGTGCCCGCCCCATTACCTGTGATTATCTCAAAATCAAAACCGCCCCACGCCCAGACCCGTCAATACAAGACCTGCGCACCAACCCATGATTAATCACACAAGCTAGAAACACAGTCGCTCACTTTCAACCCAACCAAACTGCCACCGTTTCACACAGGAGGCGAATAGCAGTCTTTCTGGCTGAGACTCGTCACCTGTAAAGTTAGCACTTAGCAGCAGCTAACATTAGCTCAGTAACCAGCTGGTCAGCACTTCTATCAGAGAATACAGTGTTGAGCAACAAGTAAACTTACCAAATACATGTCCGGTATAATCTATACTGCCTTTATGATTGTTGTTTCCGCTGACAGAAACGCAATTTTACAACGCCGGCCGAACTAACGTTAACTTCTCCACCGGCTTGCACTTTCCCCCCATGTTGTTATGGAAACCAAACAGTGTCTCCTTGTCTCCAGTGTAACACCTTGAGTCCACGGCTGAGTTTTCAATGCTTATGTTGTGCAGTCAGTAGCAGCAACAAACAATGCAGTATGCATACTTGAAACATGTTGGTTATGTAGAGAAACAAACAACTGTTTGACATCGGGGAAAAGTAGCCTACTCCATACAATCTCTCCTCTCGCCATGTGTCTGCTCCCGGCCGCCAAACAACACAAACACCCCACCGACATCATGCACAGGATTACCGTAAGTGACTGTGAATTCAGTCTGAGCGGAACACAAAAACATACATGGCTCTATGTTGTTCTCAAGCACTGCCCGCCATGTTTAGTTCATTTCTACCCGTGCAGTAGGCCTATATTTTTACAGTGAAGTATGTTTTACTGTGCAGCGCCCGGGGACCAACTCCAGTTCATTTGCCAGTACCTTGGTCAGGGGCACTGACAGGAGTATTAACCCTAACATACATGTCTTTCTTGATGGTGGGAGGAAACCGGAGCACCCGGAGAAAACCCACACGGACACGGGGAGAACATGCAAACTCCACACAGAAAGGACCTGGGGTTCGAACCCGGGACCTTCTTGCTGTGAGGCAACAGTGTTAACCACTGAGCCACCGTGCCGTCCATTACCCGTTACACACATTTTTTTGCGGGCCCAACCTGTTGCAGGACACTCAGCTATAGCCCCTTTACCCTTTCCCGCCCCCTTTCCTGACCACGCCTCCTCCCACCACACAGATACACATAGCCACTCCCCCTACCCACCCTTCCACCCCCGACTCTGTCTATGTTGAGCTAGGGCCCCTTTCCCCTAGCCCTGCCCCCTCCCTTGCCCCTCCCCATATCGGATCCGCTCCAAAATGCAATGTGTTCTTCCATGGCCCATCCTGCGACCTGCTTGCAGACACACAAACAAACAAATTAACAAACGGCATTTTCTTTTTACCTCCTTGGCAGAGGTCAAACTTAGCCTTCACAAGTGCATCACATTGGATTGAAGGACTTCTCAGTGCAATTTGTACACTTTGCAAAGTCATCCTGTGGGACGGATTGGACCCTTTGGCGGGGCCGGTTTTGGCCCGCGGGCCGTATGCTTGACACCCCTGGCCAAAGGAGTCCTCAAACTACCTCTCACTGGCCTTACAGAAGAATTGAAATGTTCTCATCTAAAAGTCAGAGTCCAGATGACACTTCAGGACTCCCGTGACGAGAAGACCATCAGCAATACTGTGGTAGTCTGAGCATCTGGGCGGAAGTGACCCCTGTTTAATGGGATGCACCGTGTGACATCAGCCCTGAGACACGGAGACATCAGGTCATGTGACATCAGCCATGAGACACGGAGACATCAGGTCATGTGACATCAGCCCTGAGACACGGAGACATCAGGTCATGTGACATCAGCCCTGAGACACGGAGACATCAGGTCGTGTGACATCAGCCCTGAGACACGGAGACATCAGGTCATGTGACATCGGCCATGAGACACGGAGACATCAGGTCGTGTGACATCAGCCCTGAGACACGGAGACATCAGGTCATGTGACATCGGCCCTGAGACACGGAGACATCAGGTCTTGTGACATAAGCCCTGAGACACGGAGACATCAGGTCATGTGACATCAGCCCTGAGACACGGAGACATCAGGTCATGTGACATCAGCCATGAGACACGGAGACATCAGGTCATGTGACATCGGCCCTGAGACACGGAGACATCAGGTCATGTGACATCGGCCCTGAGACACGGAGACATCAGGTCATGTGACATCGGCCCTGAGACACGGAGACATCAGGTCATGTGACATCAGCCCTGAGACACGGAGACATCAGGTCATGTGACATCGGCCCTGAGACACGGAGACATCAGGTCCAGCACAGAAGGGGCGGCTTTGCTCTGATATGAAAAAGGTTGGACATGACTGTACTAGACTACTAGTCCAAGCTCTTTAAAAATGAGCATCCTCACATTTTTGCCAATACTTTTTGAAGTGGCCATGATATATAGGGACTATGATATTGACAGACTGGACGGTCGGAATGTGTTTACATGTAGACTGACATCCACTCTGCAACTTCATGGGATTAAAACGGCCAAATAAAGTTACTTGTCAAACAAAGACAGTAGACCGATATTTTTGCAAACCAAGTTGTTCCTTTAAGATTCTTTATTAACCTGTATTGAGAAGTGATGGATGGGGGGGGGGCGATCTCTATTTTGACTTGATTTTAATTATTTTAATGTGATTCATTTTGTTTGTTCTTCTACATGAATCGGATCTTTTTCACTTTGTAATCTTGTTTTTTTTCTCTTTGTTCTTTTCTTTGATCTAAAAACACGTTGACTTTGAAATGTGCTATACACATAAACGTGTCTTGCCAAGTTGCCTAAACTATTTCTACATGAATGCTACGTGTGTCAGCATTACATCATCTATCAACTCATGACATCAAACTAGCTTCAAAAAGTTCTCTGTACGGTAGGGCATTCACAGACTAGTCGACTAGTAAAACCACTAGTCGACACTGTGCTTAGTAGTCGACTA
>NC_139633.1:29810954-29887828 GCF_964638095.1 Poromitra crassiceps
AGTTGGTTTGTTCCTCAAAGGGAGTTTGCCCACGGCCAGCTGACAGAGTTAGTGTGTTCCTCAAAGGGAGTTTGCCCACGGCCAGCTGACAGAGTTGGTTTGTTCCTCAAAGGGTGTTTGCCCACGACCAGCTGACAGAGTTAGTGTGTTCCTCAAAGGGAGTTTGCCCACGGCCAGCTGACAGAGTTAGTGTGTTCCTCAAAGGGAGTTTGCCCACGGCCAGCTGACAGAGTTAGTGTGTTCCTCAAAGGGAGTTAGCCCACGGCCAGCTGACAGAGTTAGTGTGTTCCTCAAAGGGAGTTTGCCCACGGCCAGCTGACAGAGTTGGTTTGTTCCTCAAAGGGAGTTTGCCCACGGCTAGCTGACAGAGTTGGTTTGTTCCTCAAAGTGTGTTTGCCCACAGCCAGCTGACAGAGTTGGTGTGTTCCTCAAAGCAAGTTTGCCCACGGCCAGCTGACATAGTTGGTTTGTTCCTCAAAGCGAGTTTGCCCACGGCCAGCTGACAGAGTTGGTTTGTTCCTCAAAGCGAGTTTGCCCACGGCCAGCTGACAGAGTTGGTTTGTTCCTCAAAGCGAGTTTGCCCACGGCCAGCTGACAGAGTTAGTGTGTTCCTCAAAGGGAGTTTGCCCACGGCCAGCTGACAGAGTTGGTTTGTTCCTCAAAGTGAGTTTGCCCACGGCCAGCTGACATAGTTGGTTTGTTCCTCAAAGCGAGTTTGCCCACGGCCAGCTGACATAGTTGGTTTGTTCCTCAAAGCGAGTTTGCCCACGGCCAGCTGACAGAGTTGGTTTGTTCCTCAAAGCGAGTTTGCCCACGGCCAGCTGACAGAGTTAGTGTGTTCCTCAAAGGGAGTTTGCCCACGGCCAGCTGACAGAGTTGGTTTGTTCCTCAAAGCGAGTTTGCCCACGGCCAGCTCTACGCTGCATTCAGCAGAGGGAAACGAGCAGCCAGTGTGAAGGTGTTTGTGGGGGACAACAAGGACAGTCTGACAGACAACATTGTCTACACTGAACTGCGTTCACAGCAGTGGTGTATAGCAGAGTAGACGCGGTTAGACGGCGTATACCCACCTATTTTTCAGATGGCTTTCTAGCGGCAGATTCCACCAAGAAGCGCTGCGTTACGGCCGCGAGGTGGCTGCCAGAGCTGGTCGCAGCCGGTAGTGAATGAGACAGTCCACGCCTGTGTCCACCAGAAGCGGCTCTCCACTCTGCTCCGCTAAACATATGCACCCTGTGTATTTTCGCAATCAATTAACTAAATTCAGTAACGTTCAGGTTATGGTAGCCTAATTGTTAGCTATCGTTACATTTGTAGCCTATAATTCAATCACTCATGTTGTTGTTTTTGTAGACACCAATAATGACTGGCCAGCAAAAGTAGTTTAAAGTAGTAAGTAGTTCAAATCCACGAACCTTGACCTCTCACCTCAAGATATCTGAATGAGAGTGGGTTCCATAGGTAACTACCACAGACCTTGAGACCTATAGGGAATTCAGGGGATATGGTTTTCCTAGCTATATTGACAATAAGGGGGTTTCTGTGCAATTTCCAGAACAGAAGTGCTCGCCACCCGATCGCCAAAGAATGAATCACAGCATTATCTTTTCTACGGTGTAACCGAAGGTCTTGCCGCCTTCATGCGGTGCTTTGGAGTTATTTCCCCCCCAGCTCCTCCCATACCCCGCCCGTTTTTTCTGGGGGAGTATCCGAGACCCGTTTCATTGTGTCCCACCCACACACTTTTAAACCAAAGTTACACCTTTGTATACAATCACGTTCACTGGCTTAAACCCTCCTTGGCTTGAAGCAGCTTCTTCTATCCATCCTGGTGTACTTGTCCTGGTATTAGTGTGTCACACTCCAGGGCCGCGGCCGAGGTAAACGGCGTTATGGTTTCCAGGGAGATGTCCCGGTGGTCGTGCAGCTGGCCGGGGGTGGTGAGCAGCCGTGGACTCCGGTGGTTCCGGGAGCCGTTGGAGACGCTCGACACCTCGTCGCTGCCGTCCTCCAGGCGCTCCGACCCCACACTCTGCTGCTGGGTGGCCACCAACACCTGCAACCCAATCACCAGAGTCAAACGTTAGCATTTGACATGTCTCAAAAGCAGGATATGTACAATATCAATGTACATTTTAAACAAAATGCCAGTGGCATATGTTTCTAAAACGTGAGATTCTACGTCCTCAATGTAAATGTGAAACAAAACGCCGGTTAATTAGAAAAACCTGTCGTGCCTTTCCAACATTAAACGTCAATGAAACAACTTTGGTTATCTTTAGGCAACAAAGCAACTTGGTAAAGGTTAGGGTTATGGTTTGGGCTAGGGTTAAAACAGGTCAGCCAGTCCCACCCCTACTCCCTTCGGCGTCCCCAACATACTATCAACATGAGACATTCATGAACATGAATATTAACATCATACATAGACTCTGACATGTATAACGCTCATATTCACGTCTCTAGAAACGTGATGTGCAACGGATCTTTGTTCAAAAATTTTGGTAATTTTACATTTGCGAGGCTTCTGGACATGTACAATGCACACATTGTTTTCTGCCAACTGGGCTGACCTGCGCGTCCTTGTGAAGCGTGGTGTCGTGATGGTAAGACACGAGCTCATTGCTGAAGTTCACTGCTTCCACGGCGTTGCTCGAGCAGACTCGGTTGCAGCCCAAGATGGTGGCGAAGGCCCGGCGGAAGTCGGCGTTGAAGGCGTAGATGACCGGGTTGAGCGAGGAGTTGGCCCAGCCGAACCAGACGAACACGGCGAAGGTGCTGTCGCTGACGCACGGCGGCTCGCAGAACGGGACCGTGCAGTTGAGCACGAAGAATGGCAGCCAGCAGCACACGAACACCCCCATGATGATGGACAGGGTCTTCAGCACTTTCGTTTCCTTCTTGAATGTTTTCAGGGAGTTCTCATCGGCGGGCCGGTGCTGCTGCTGCTGCAGCTGCCTAGGGGTGTAAAAAAAAAATCTGTGGTGGGTAGAGTCCTGAAAATCTATAATACTCCCTTAAAAATGACTCGAGTAGGCCTAAAAGTGAAAATTATCATTTTGAGAAACATACTAAAGTAATAGTAAAAGTGAATAAAAGTCGTTAATCGTGACTACTACCCCTCGTTTTAGGGGGAACCCAGGACCTTCTAGCTGTGAGGCGACAGTGCTACCCCTGCACCACCGTGCCCCTCTCTTTTAACTAGATTATCAAATCTAGTTGGCTGGGACACCGGCCCGATATTGTGTTGTGTGTGTAAGGTATCGATATCGATATCCGTGTGTCCAAATTGCATGAAATGCAGCACTGCACTCTGTCAGTTTCTCAGCAGCGCACTCCTCCAGTTTGAAGTCGATCAGACAAATGGTTCTCGAGATAACCCACTTTTTGCCTTGCCAGTAGGTGGTGCTATGCTGAATTGCATGAAATTTGGCACTGCACTCTGTCGGGTTCCCAGCAGTTTGAAGTCGATCAAACCGTGAGATAAATCACTTTTGGTGTTGCCAATAGGTGGCACTATGCCGAATTGCACTGAAATCTGCCAGGTCGCCCTAAGCACACTCCCCGAGTTTGAAGTTGATCCAACAAATGGTTCTGGAGATAAACCACGTTTTGTGTTTGCCAGTAGGTGGTGCTATGCTGAGTCTGTGTGTGTGCGTGTGTGGGTGATGATGTGGCTTGATAGATGCAAGCGGATTAAATGGGTTTCCTCAGGAGGGTGGCTGGTATCTTTCTTAGGGATAGAAGCTCGGTCACCTGTGAGAGGCTCAGAGTACATTGATTTGGATAAATTTTTATGTTTTGTGCCGTGTCAGATTTATAGCAAAATCAATAAAGCCATTATAAAGCCCATTAAAGTTTTTTTTTTTACCCTCCAGCCATTTTTGCATACAATCATGAATTATATGATGTGACATTCATCTTCCCATCACCTTATTTTGCTGTAGAAATAAAGCAAAAATACAAGTTCAGCTTGAAAAAAGAATTTATTGGATGAACACATAACATCAATCAGAGGGCACTATAGAGCTCAACAGTCATGTGACGTTTCTTGCCCCAGAAATGAATAACCCCATTCATTTTCTCCATAGACATTTAGAAAAATCAGAGTTTTGAAGCTTGAACCAAGCCAACCAGTCTTCGTGAGAATCGTGAGTAACCATACAACATTTCACTTTCAGCAAAAACAAGAAATAAAAGCTAATTTTTTCGATCTTTTTTTCCATGCATTTAGACTCTTATGTCAAAAAAGTCTGAAAAGCCAGCAGTAAGCACAGAAGTACACAGTTGTTGAAGTACACACCTAGCCTCTACGTGGACGTTCTGTAATGAAAATTTTGAGTATGATTACGTGTGCCGTTACACCCCTAATATATATACTAACTTCTATAACTATATATAATATAATAACTATATACTATATTCGATTAGATTTGTTTAAATGGTTTACATGTTGAAATTTCATTATTTTTCTTCTGGCCACAAGGGGGTGCACGTAAAAATTGCCAGTGCCGCTGCTCTTGCAACTCTCGAATCAGGAGCCTCGCACCGTGAGCCTCGCGGACAAGGGCTGCAGCAGTTGGCTCTCTTGGGAGCCTCTCAAAAAAGGACAAAAGAAAAAATTAATAAATACATGTGGCTATATAGGCTATTCCTCCACATCATGTACAAATAGCCTATTAGATAAAAAAAATTCTATATGATGAGGCATTTCGCTATTCTTCTAATGCCTTGTCATCTAGAATAGGCAAATAATAAATATAATAATTCTATTTATTAATTCTATTCTATTCTATAAGGTATTTTGCTATTAGAATAATAGCGAAATGCCTCGTTAACATAATTATATTTATCATTATAATTATCATTTGCTGAAAAATTAAGCAAATGCAATAAAAAAAAATTGCACTAATTATACATCTCAGACAAGCACATGAATTCACAAAAATAGGCTACAGAGTAAAAATAATAAAATTAGAATAGCCTAAAATACACACCTTATCCAGGGTGTCCACTGCCCCCTTGCAGCAGTTATAATCCATGAAGATGGCTGGCTTGTGGTGGTCTGCACCACATTTGTGCATGTGCCCGTTGCCTGGCTCGTGAAGGTGAATACGCTGGACCGGACCTCCTGCGTGAGTCCAGCAGCTGATGGGGCACTGGGCCCTATCTTCGTACAGGCGATATCCCCCATGCCTTAAGACAGGCAAGATAACAGTCCGCCTTGCGCATTTGTCCAGGTGGTATGCCGAGTTTTGCAACCCCGCCCAGCAGCAAAAAAAAGCATCCCCACCTCACGGGAGCATAATTGTAATGATTTATACAGAAATGTAACTGTTTAAAAGTGATATAATTGTCGGGTAGATGTGACCTCCCTGATTTCTAAGTTAAAACAGCCCCGAAATATGTTGGGGATGCAATTCTCAGCGGGGATGCGGAAACGTTCACGGCACGTGTCGCAGGCGCAAATTAGAGCCGTGCCAAAATCATCTGCGCCCCAAAATGGCTGCGCAAACGGGATTTGGGCGGTCTTAATTATTCACGGGTTTGGCCAGGCAATGCTAGGCATTACGTCAGTCAAAACAGATAAAGATTCTTGTCTCGCAATGGCTTCGCGTGATGCATGCAATATGCTGTAGGGCCTTGGCCACACTGATCCGTCAGAAAATGGACAGAACAGATAAACGGATAGATTTATGTCCGTTGCATGTACAAGTAACCTACTTGTACAGCAGGTGGCGGTAAGCACCTTGAAGGTGTCAGCGACCCACCTATTAACCGAGAGAAGAAGAAAGCTGGCGTCAGCTAGCTGTTAGCTCTGTGCGCAATGTTACTTATGTGGCAATAAAATGCCACCGAATGACCAGATTAGATGGTGAAATCAGACGGTGACACTGACTATCATGTTGTACAACAGCGGGATGGTGTACACAGCATTAATTATAGCCTCCTTCACTGCCTCGGCCGCCATCTTCTTTGAAAAGTTGAAACAAATCTCGGAACGCCTCCTCTCGAGACCTCGACTCTGATTGGCTAAACGGACAGTGACTATCCAACCATCCGACCATCCGATACAGAAAAAGTTCATCCCTCTTCAACTTTCTGTCCATCAAAACGTATGCAAATTTTCTGGATACGTACACTTCTGAGTGCTCCACGGACAGTCGGACAGCTGTCATTGAAAATGAATGGAAGTGAACAGAGAAATGAACGCACACGGACAGACACCACGGATCAGTGTGGCCAAGGCCTAAGTCTCTCCATCCGTAATATCACTTGTGCGAGGACAGATAGAGATGGAGAGAGCTTATTGACAAATCGTCTGTGGTGCCAATGACCCTCCGGGTTATGAAGGTAAATGGCCTATGTCCATTGTCCAACAAGTTTTCTCAATTCATTTCCCTCTGCGATGTGATAAAAGTTTCTCAGTGAGTTATAGTTGATTGCCTCACTGAATTATCTGCTAATACCCAATTTTAGCAGCATAATTTGATGTCCTGGCATGGCAAGGCTGTGCGTAATGACATATCCAAAAGGGATTTTACTTTGCGCTGCGCTGCACGGAGATTACGGTGCACTCCCAGCGCAGCGAGGTATTTAGCGCCTAAGAGGTCCTTTTCAAAGCTCTCTGCTGACGATAGGATAATGGCATCTATCCCCACATTGTAGCGCTGCACCTGCTTTGGCATGTGGCACGCCTATGCCCAGTACAATTATAACAGACATGCGCTTGTACCCGCCCCCAAATTTGCATTGGGCACGGTGTTAAACGAGCGCAATCGCAACGTGGAGGCCCACCATGAGGTCCAGCACCACCCGCCTCGCCTGGTTGGTCTCAGGCGTGGCTCCCTCTGTCCGGGGGTATAGTTGCATCCTGCAGACATATGACGTGGCGACGTCACAGATGGTCCAGATCTTTAGGCCGTACTGGCACGGCTTGGACAGTATATACATACGAAAGCCACACCAGCCTTTGAACTAGACCATCATTTCGTCTACGCATAGGTCCTGGCCGGGGTTTAAATCGTTGCCCTGAAGATGGGACGCCCGGTCGCTTCTTCCCACAGGCTGCAGGTCGCCTCGTGTTTAGATCTATATACCGCCGGCCAGCAGGAGTAGGCCGATGTAGGACTCAATCACGACCACATCCACAGGCTGCTAGTTTGGCTCACACTGGGCCCCCCTCAGGTTGCCGTTTTCAACTATGATGCTGATCATCTCCGACGTGATGAATTGGCGGACGGCGGCCTCCACTGACTCGCAGCGATGTATGGCGTAACGCGCTATGCCCGGAGTTGCTGCGGGGTGCTGGCACAGTGAAGCGGAAGGTGCGCTGGGTCAGTGGGGTACCAGCGCAACGTCCCATCCTTTGATCTCCACTCCGGCTCCGGGGGAAGGGCAGCTTCCTCCTCCTCGGTCTCGGTCTCCATATAGGTTGAGAACCCTCCGGCGAGCTGGAGGCCCCTGGAGGGCCCCAGGTCGGATCCAGGGCCCATCCGACTCCGAACCCTCGGACTCCGGCCGATGGCAGCGCGGAGTAACTCTCATCAGAGCCAGAGTCGGTCCGGGCTGTCTCATCCCCGGCCGGGGTCATCAGAAAAAGCCAGGGCTCGAAGTTGTTGTATCAGTGGTAAGAGAAGGAACGGAACACTCTCCCCACCTCCATATACTACATGTATATAGATTTGGGCAAATCTGTGCTTCCCAGGCATTGTTTTCGTCTTGCCTGCGACCACATAAACAACATCAAAATCAGCCCCATTGTCTCTGAGTAGCAGCCTCTCTTGAGAACTTTTGACTCATATCTATTTTACCTTTCACCTCAGCGGCTTCTTTACAAACTGCATCATGGTTTTATTCCATGGAGGTGGTCATGCGTGGGTGTGTGGGCTGTGGGCTCTTTCTGTGTGCATGTGCGTGTACATGTGATCATATCAAAGTCAAGCCGCACCAGCCCATCTCTCTCTCTCTCTCACACACACACACACGCATGCACGCACGCACGCACACACGCACGCACACACACACACACACACACACACACACACACACACACACACACACACACAAACACACACACACACACACACACAGCACCTCTGCACCTCACCAGTTGCAACTCAAGGATGCACTGCACATTTGAAGGCGTGCACATTTGTTCGAAAACACATTTAGAAACTAGTAATTTGAAGCCTTACCCTCAGGATGAATGCCTAACTTCAGGTAATCAGCGATTTATTTTGCAAAAATCCCTGGAAGTAAAACAAAAATTACACTTTTTGTGTAATCTTATTTTGATCTTGCCGCACGGCGGTTACGCAGCCCCAAATTGACAGCTGCGAGGGGTGGAAAATAGCAGGCATGGCATACGATAGGGCCCAAAGCCTCGGCCACAGCTATCGCTGACGGAGGCGTAAAAAAAGCACGTAATGTCACTTTTTAAAGGAAGTAGAGCAGGTAGGCTAATCAAACAAATAAGTATAGCCTACAACTAAGATATGCACAATCCCCCACTCGCTCCCTATCTCTTCCTCTCTACCCCTCTCTTCCTCACCTCCCTTTCTCCATGTCCCTATCTGTCCCAGAGTGGACAAATGTAGTGAAGTAAAACCATTACTGGCTCAAAAACATACTCAAGTAACGAGTACAAGTAGAGTAAAAAAAAAAAGCCCACATGAAAAGTACCTGTTTAAAAACTAAAACAAAAAAAATATCTACCTTTTTTATTCATCACTCGTGTGTTACTTGTACCTCGTACCCACCCCTGAAGAAAATGCAGATACACTTGAGTATTGCGATATGTTTTGTGATGCTGATTCTCTCTTTTTTATAGTTTGCATGCAAAGATTTGCGCCAGTGGTGGATTTTGTGTTCTGTTTAAACCCCCCAACCGAGTGTTATATCTTCAGCCATTTGACTCTTCCACTCCGACATAACAACTTTTCTACTGAGCTTTTATACATAGGTGTTGTGTTCTTTATAGTACAGTACACAACATAGCTCTTTGCTTACAGTATCACAATATTAAATCGTAATCCCTGTATTATGATATGTATCATATCGCCAGATTCTTGCCAATACACAGCCCTACCGCTGCCGGTTCCGGTTCTGGCTGTGGTCCACGGCCCTCTCGAGCGATGCGATGCGGCGGATCTGGGTCTGGGCGATCCGGTAGATCCTGGTGTAGGTGGCGATCATGATGACCACCGGGATGTAGAAGCTGATGAGCGAGGAGGAGATGGCGTAGGTTTTGTTGAGGTTGGCGACGCAGCTTCCGGTGTTGTTGTTGTTGTTGTTGATGTCGACGTTTCCGGTTAAGTTCCAGTCGCTGGCAGCCATCACCGTCTCCCTGCGCCGCCCCTCCTCCTCCTCGGCCCGGTGCCAGTTGAGCTGCACCGGGATGAAGGAGATGAGGATGGAGAGAGTCCACGCCACCCCGATCATGACGAACGCCACCCTGGGCGTCATCTTACGCTCGTACCTGAAGGGGCTGGCGATGGCCCAGTAGCGGTCCACGCTGATGATGCACAGGTTGAGGATGGACGCCGTGGAGCACATGATGTCGAAGGCGATCCACACGCCGCAGAACCGGCCAAAGAGCCATGTGCCCGTCACCTAGGGAGATTAGACTTTATTTATTTATTTATTTATTTTTAACACATTCACTGCCAGCCATTTTTCAATACTGTAGTTAGCTTCTGCCAAGGTTTTTTTTTGAGGATTCTGGCTCATCTTTCAAGAGCCGAGGATTCGTTTCTGTTAGGATTTTGTGAACACACAATATCTCAAAAGAACTAATAGAATGTGTGCTTTCTCTGTCTAAAAGAGTTAGTTTGTAGAGTTAGTAGTTATGTAAGCATTAGCAGTTGAATACAGCATGGTTTCAGCGTCAGAAAATTTATTCTGAGATAAACGGCTTTTTGTGAAATTCGATAGAACAGTCACTTTAACCATTCATTTTTGGCATCAGTAAGACGTCAGACATCTAAACAATAGTTTTGAACAGTAATTTCCTCCATAACAGCAGGAAACCCCTCTCTGCTTCAAACTCCTCCCTCTGTGGGCGTTCTCCTCCGCCCTCCTTGGCTCTGCAGCGGGTCTGTCACAAACGAGTTGCTGCTGCCTGGCTGCTGCCTGGCAGTCTGGATGGGGCTCGCTGGATGGGGCTCGCTCGTTTCTTGGCATTTCGGTTGAGAGCTCTGATGAAGCTCTTGCGATTCTGCGCTTATTTATGCTGCGTGTTTCAAAGTGTGCACCCAGTCTATTCTTGGAACCCCCCACCGTTGCCACCGCTTTGCGTCAGTGCGAAAGCGAAAGCGTTTTCACCATCCATTTTACATTATGAGAACGGCTTCCTCGCGCTTTTCCCTGCAGTTTTGGCTCGCCTCTTCCTACTCTGGAGAGACATGTCGCCACTCAGTGGGTCGGTAAAATAGATTATACACATTCAATACCTCCAATATTTGTATAAAAGACGTAAAAGGGTTGGATCCACGTCCCACCGTCAAAATTTTTTTTTTTTTTTTAAAGCCGAGATATCTCGTCTTTGGCAGTCAACCGTTGGATTCTGTAAGCCGAGATATCTCGTCAATGGCAGTGAACGTGTTAAGATTCTTTTTGGGGTATTTTTTGACACAATAGGACAATAGGGAGAAAGGAAATTAGATTTTATTCCAAACAAGCTATAGTGCGTATAGCTTGTGTAGTGCAAAACCGTTTCCCCCCTTCTGCTGCTTCTGGCAGTGAGAGTACGTGCGCTGCGTTCATGTGGTGTCGGAAAAATTAGTTCCGGACTGTTTCCTGTCCTCTTTGTTGTCACACAAAAACTAGAAACAGCTTCAACGTGTTGGTTAAATGCTCTGGGCACAACACATTCTCACCCCCAACTCGTCAATTATGGACGTTTAGTCTAGGTTGCTCGTCGTGGTCACTTCCAGAAGAGAAAGGTCACCGGGGGTGGGAGAGGTTAGGTTTAGGTGTGGGGGGGTGGGAGAGGTTAGGTTTAGGTGTGGGGGGTGGGAGAGCGCTGGGTGGGAGAGGTTAGGTTTAGGTGTGGGGGGTGGGAGAGCGTGGGGGTGGGAGAGGTTAGGTTTAGGTGTGGGGGGTGGGAGAGCGTGGGGTGGGAGAGGTTAGGTTTAGGTGTGGGGGGTGGGAGAGCGTGGGGTGGGAGAGGTTAGGTTTAGGTGTGGGGGGTGGGAGAGCGTGGGGTGGGAGAGGTTAGGTTTAGGCGTGGGGGGGTGGGAAAGGTTAGGTTTAGGCGTGGGGGGTGGGAGAGCGTGGGGTGGGAGAGGTTAGGTTTAGGCGTGGGGGGTGGGAGAGGTTAGGTTTAGGGGTGGGAGAGGTTAGGTTTAGGCATGGGGAGGAGTGGGGGTGGGAGAGGTTAGGTTTAGGCGTGGGGGGGGGGAGAGGTTAGGGTCTGGGGGAGGTTAGGTTTAGGCGTGGGGGGTCACTTCCAGAAGAGAAAGGTCGCCGGGGGTGGGAGAGGTTAGGTTTAGGTGTGGGGGGGTGGGAGAGCGTGGGGTGGGAGAGGTTAGGTTTAGGTGTGGGGGGTGGGAGAGCGTGGGGTGGGAGATGTTAGGTTTAGGTGTGGGGGGTGGGAGAGCGTGGGGGTGGGAGAGGTTAGGTTTAGGTGTGGGGGGTGGGAGAGCGTGGGGTGGGAGAGGTTAGGTTTAGGTGTGGGGGTGGGGTGGGAGAGCGTGGGGTGGGAGAGGTTAGGTTTAGGTGTGGGGGGCGGGAGAGCGTGGGGGTGGGAGAGGTTAGGTTTAGGTGTGGGGGGGTGGGAGAGGTTAGGTTTAGGCATGGGGGGTGGGAGAGGTTAGGTTTAGGTGTGGGGGGTGGGAGAGCGTGGGGGTGGGAGAGGTTAGGTTTAGGTGTGGGGGGGGGTGGGAGAGTGTGGGGTGGGAGAGGTTAGGTTTAGGTGTGGGGGGTGGGAGAGCGTGGGGTGGGAGAGGTTAGGTTTAGGTGTGGGGGGGTTGGAGAGTGTGGGGTGGGAGAGGTTATGTTTAGGTGTGGGGGTTGGGAGAGCGTGGGGTGGGAGAGGTTAGGTTTAGGCGTGGGGGGGTGGGAAAGGTTAGGTTTAGGCGTGGGGGGTGGGAGAGCGTGGGGTGGGAGAGGTTAGGTTTAGGCGTGGGGGGTGGGAGAGGTTAGGTTTAGGGGTGGGAGAGGTTAGGTTTAGGCGTGGGGAGGAGTGGGGGTGAGAGAGGTTAGGTTTAGGCGTGGGGGGTGGGAGAGGTTAGGGTCTGGGGGAGGTTAGGTTTAGGCGTGGGGGGTGGGAGAGCGTGGGGTGGGAGAGGTTAGGTTTAGGCATGGGGGGTGGGAGAGCGTGGGGGTGGGAGAGGTTAGGTTTAGGCGTGGGGGGGAGTGTGGGGGTGGGAGAGGTTTAGGCATGGGGGGGTGGGAGAGCGTGGGGGTTGGATAGGTTAGGTTTAGACGTGGGGGGGTCTCACAGTGACGGTCGTGTGAGACGTTCGGTCTCACACGACCTTCTTGAAGAAGGCCGAGACCGAAACGTCAAGAAATAAATCTATCCATCTGGGAGACATCTTGTTCAGCAGTGTGCGGAATATAATAATACTAGCCTACAATATATACCACACCAGTGTTCACGATACACAACTTGATCAAATCAAACAAAAATAAAACGTTCAAAAACACAACAATCAGAACTAGAGGCATAGCATAGAGACAGTCGGCATGTGTGGGAACGCCCACAAAATGTTATACTGTACGGCTGGCGCGCGAGTGGGGTAAAACCGACGATATATCTCAATGGGCTGACTCACCAAAGGAAGGTGCTGCGGCTCTATACTACAGGTTTGGGGATTCTAGAGCAGAACACAAGACGTCTGCTCAGATGTGCGTTTACTGCGGTGGTGATGGTGTCTGCCTGGGCTGGGCTAGCAGCTAAATTCTAACTTTGCTGAATGGATAGAACGGGGGATTTACCCCACCCTGACCACGCCTCCAGCCAGGCTGAGCCAGCTATCCCAGCGTCTATGACGAGACATCGCCTCAACCTATACCTCCACCGTTTCTGCAAAGTCTTGTGGTGTTACATGAATCCATTTGGAAGTCAGCCGCCTTTTTGTGATTGGCGATGCCCATTATCATGCCCGTTTCAGCCATGTGGGTGTGGAAAGTGAGTCAGTTCTAAGTCAATCTGGGAAACCCATCGGTTAAACCACAAAAAAACTATTTTTTTCTCTAACCTCTGGGGGCAGCACTGTTTCAATGTGGTGCAACAGGAACTCAAGAGGCGCGGTCGGCAGCGGAAAAAAATCCCTTTCCGCTCCCTGCAAGCTCTGCCATTGGCTCCAACGGACCGGCTCTGCCCATTAATGCATTTCTCTCTCAAATCTGTCCCTCGCTATGAAACAACTCTAGCTCGTTGCTAGTAGCAAGTAGCGACTTGCTACACGCTGAAAAAGGTACGTTTTGACTACACGACACCGGTCACGTTCACTTCATTTTGATCGGGTAAAGCGCAGCATGCGTGCGAGCGCTGTTACACCCCTTTTGACGGAGCCTGCCCACAGATGTTCGATGCAAGTCGAAAGTCTGTCTCGAGAGATTAGTTCTAAGTTGACCTCATGCCATGACCTGCTTTTCTAATACGTTTGGCGCAAATCCGTTTTTTCCTTTTTGAGATACCCTGGCCCGCAAACAGACAAACAAATGAAGCTCCAAACAGACGGAGAAACAAACAGACAGACAAACGAGAGATAAAACAGGGGTGAAAGCAAACCTCCCCGGGCGCTGGAGGCAAACGACAGAAACCCCAAAAACAAACACCTCGGAGATGGCTTCCCACGGCATGACGAGCACGGCCACGCACAGGTCGGACACGGCCAGCGAGACCACGAAGAAGTTGGTGACCTTGGAGCGCAGGTGGCGGAACTTGACCACGGCGGCGCACACCAACGTGTTCCCGAGCAGCGTGGACACGATGAGCACGCACAGCACGCAGCCCACCAGCACGCGCACCCCGCTGCCCCGCCGACGACGCTCCGCCCCTTCCTCCTCCTGCTCTCCCTCGCCGCTCGGCCCGTCCAGCTCCGACCGGACCTGGCTGAAATTAGTCCCGCTTGTGTCGTTTTCCATTTGTGCAACGTGGCAGTGCTTCTCAAGGAGCCCTCGTTTGACTTCAGATTAGCCCCATGGGAGGGTTTCTCTTGGACCCAAATCGGAGAATATTTTGACGGGTCAGATATGATTGTGTCCAGGATTCCCACGACTCTCCGTATTGAAGGTAGAGCGATAGCAAGAAACTAGGATCAGAACAGTCATCCTTCTGCATTCTCTAACTGGGTTCACGTCTTGTAGTAAATGAAACGATGCAGCTGAAGTGTAACAATTCATCACTTTGCTGGGGGACTGACTCCCTCAAGGGGTCCCTGGAGCCCTGCGGGGTCCCTGGAGCCCTGCGGGTCCCTGGAGCCACTGTGTTATCCAGTTGGGGAACAGCAGTGGAAGCCGTAGTGACAATCCGTGCGTAAAAAATTTTTCTTCAATACATGTCCCGCTTAATTCCTCCACCTCCGCCGTGTGCTGATCTTCTCTGAGATGATGACGCGTTAAATCCCGACAGGCCAAAGCGCACACACTCAGGAGGAAAAAAGCTCCCTGGGAATGTATCCACAGAAAGAATGGAAATAGACCCGTGTAATAATAAATCCAGGAGGCAGTTGTGAGTCATACTGGAGACTGTTAGTGCTCTGCTGTCTCGCTCTCCGCTCTCCTCTCCTCTCCTCTCCTCTCCGCTCTGCTGCTGCTCTCTGTGTGATGCGCACAGCAGCCCGGCAGCGCCCGAGCTCCTCTCCTCCACAAACAGTCCTATTATGTCTATGATATACTTGAAAAATAAGCGTCAAAATTGCTGTGACAAAGGGCCAAACAGCCATATTATCATTAGTGGTTCAGGTTGACTTCTTGATGAGTCGGTGCGATATGAGTTGAACTTCTGCATCAGCATTATTATGTGTGTTATTCCATCGAGCTGGATTGAAATCCTTTGGCTCCGGTGCCTCCAACGTTTTCTCTCCGTCTTTTTACAGCTTTACACCTTTCGTGCGAACGCCATCGGACCTTGGAGGCCATCAGTGCTGCCGATGATGGCACTTGACTGTCTGCCTTGGCGTCACATGCACAGAGTCACAGTAAATAACTGCTATTATAAAAGTAGTGAATCTCACCTAAGTGAGCTTGTATCCCACTCTTCCGCTCGGTTGTTTCCTCTCCTCCATGCCTCTGAAAGGAAGACTGCCTGTCTGATCTTGAAAGAGCTGAATATAGACCCAGAAAAGGGTTGATTGACGCGACAGACATCGCCACACTTAGCCAACGTCGGCAAGTAACCGCACTCTTCGCAAGACGGCTGCTAAATTCCCAAACAGGCCTCTCATCCATCATGGCTGCCGTACATCAGGCAGGTTGCTGCTACACATCGGTGGTGGATGAGTTGAGCGCCCCCCCCCCCCAATATGTGAAGCGTTTTGAGTACTTACAAAAGCACTATATAAATGAATGCAAGCTATCATTCGAAGTCAAGTTGTTAAAATTGTTTCATTTGCTTTTAACATTGGAAAGGTTTTCAAATGACCTGCTGTTTTAGTTGAAATTCACGTTGAGCTCTTTCAGTTTTGAATCATGTTTCAATTTCACCACTTTATCCCTCTGTTCCCCTCTCATCTTCCTTCTGTCTGTCTTATCCCATTCTCTCTCGCCATTCACGCACACACACACACACGCACACACATACACGCACGCACGCACACACACACGCACGCACGCACACACACGCACACACACGCGCACGCACACACACACACACACATACACGCACACAAACACGCACGCAAACACACACACACACACACACACATACACGCACACACACACGCACACACACACACACACACATACACGCACACACACACGCACCCACACACACACACACACACACATACACGCACACACACACACACACACACACACACACACACACACACACACACACACACACACTCGTGGGGGGTCATGCATGGTTCGGTGTCACCATAATCATGGTAGAAGAGGCCGTGGTGATGGAACGCTGATTGCGGCTGCCTCTCCATCCACCCTTGAGGATTCAGTGTCATCGCCAGCTCATCACACACACACACTCTCACACACACACACACACACACACACGCGCGCGCGCGCGCGCACACGCACACACACACACACACTCTTACATGCACACACACACGCACACACACATACATACACACACACACAAACGCACACACACACACACACACACACACACACACACACACGCACACTTATACACAAAGATTGTGTTGATTGTGGAGCATGTGATGCAAGACACATTTCCGTGTAAATGGACAATACAGTGTTGTCCCACTCTGTTATTGCATCTTATCTTATCTGATCTACACAGGCACACACACGTGCAGGCAGGCCAGTCATTATATGTCCCTATAACGCCAAGCGTATCATATTTGATACATGATTTTTAGAGCCCTCTAAATCTGAATCTAATATGTGCAATATTTTTTTTTCTTGGAAAACCTGATGTATACAATACGATACATGTAATTTGTGGATAATGCACTAGGGGGCAGTGATTTGCGCAACTCAGTGCCTTGTGCTGACATAGCCAAGATGGCCACCTGCAAGGAGTAACCAACATGTGATTTTGCAAGGAACTCTTTGTCAATTTTGAAAAGGTAAAGGTAAGAAATACATTCAAATTGTTACTGAAACATCAATAGGAATAGTTACTAGCTTGATGCAATGTAAAATTACTTAACATTTCATAACCTGTGTTTTAGTGTTCAAATGTAGAGTATCAAATGATATAGCCTACTGCAGGTATATAAGGTAATTTATCAGCAAATTGGTCAATTGTCATTTTATTGCATTTCATGCATGATGCATATAATCAAGCAACATACAGTCTTTTTATTACTCAAGTAAAATAATTAAAGGTTTAAATGACATAATTAGGTGTACTTAGAGTAAAAATTAAGATATCTATAACCGGTATAATTTAGTAATTTTTTACACAATGCCTTTTAGATGGCAAGAAAATACTCAGTTGAAGATGCTGACTGACTGAGCCAAACTAACTGAAATGTTCCTTTTCCACCCTGCCAGTTCCATTGGTGGATTACTCATTGCTGTGTGATGTAGCAGAATGTAGCAGATGCAGAATATGTATGACGTCATACAATATGGAAAAATGTGGTTTCCTTTACATTGTTCAAGTTCAAGTAATTTCAAAATTAAAGGACAAAGTTTGTGTTAAATCTTGTCTTGTTTTATTATGTTTTTGTTTGTTGAGAAAAAAAACGTGAGGACTAAGGCCTGATGTATCATGAGACGATTTGAAAATCAGACTTGCAAAATGATATATCTATATATATTTTTTTTTGCCAGAAGGACCAATTAAGACTCCAGATTCAAAGAATTGGAATTTTCTCTCAATTCTTTGATGGTTCAGGCTTTATAGGGATATGGTTGAACCCTGAACAAATTGATACCAATGTTTTTTCAGTGGATTCTATGCTACTGGGTATGTTAAATATCATACAAAAAATCTGAGACAATTTTTAATGAAAGGGCTTATTTTCAAAATGGCGGCTGCCGGGATCTTAAAATTGATCAAAATCTCAATCTCAAATCTCAATTACTATCATTTAACTTAGAAGGGTGGTGTCTACCTCCAGGTTAAGGCTCAAGGAATACAACCGAATCAGTGAAATTACCATCAGGTTAATTATTTATTGACAAATCCAAGATGGGGGTCCAAGAGGGGCCCCCAATTCCGGTGAATGAGGTAATTTTTTAAATAAATGAATTAATTGACATATTGATTCATTAATCAATAAATAAATCAATAAATTAATTAATTAGATATCACTTACATTAAGACAATATGTTTTTGTATTACAAAAGCGTCAAGCCGATATATATATTTATCCGTATTGAGAGTGCGGCGTTGGATGGAATCATTGTCTCTCTCTCTCTCTCTCTCTCTCTCTCTCACCCTGACCGACCAGAGGAGGCGCTAGTGCAGCAACCAGGATACCTACCCCTAATCTGGCTCCCCACCCACAGACACAGCCAATTGTGCCGACCAAGCCGGAGGTATAACACGGGGGGGGGACGGGGGGGGTCGCGAACCTGCGAGCCTCGTGTTGGTAGCTACCGCTACACTACACACACTGATGACATCACTGATGACATCATCACTGATGACATCCTATCCATTATCCATTCCTGACTGAATGAATGAATGACTCACTCAAAAAGTGTTCTCTTGACCTCTTGTTTCTGAAAAGAAAATAGAATTAGGCTACTAAAAACAAAAATAGGCTACATGGACCATGAGGCTATGATTAAATCAAATGCAGTGGTGCGTTGTATCAAGTGGACATAGCCTACATGATAATAATAGACATAGCCTACATGATAATAATAGACATAGCCTACATGATAATAATAGACATAGCCTACTACATGATAATAATAGCTCAGGGCCCTCTGGCTTTGACTTGTGTTTATCTTGACTCGGAAGTTGATTAGAAGCCTCATAAACCTGAAGGAGATTTTACACTGCAAATAGATTTTATACTGCAAATAGATTTTATACTGTAAAATGTACAGTGTAAAAAATCCATTACAGTAGAAAATCCTCATTTTTAAAAAGAGAGAAGAAAAAGAAAAAATTCTAGTGATTTGGTGACAATGATAATGTGATGTATAAGCTATTGATTTGCTTGAACAAGTAGAGTAATTAGGCTATATAACCTCCTGTCAAAATGTATTTTTAAATGGAAGTACTGTAGTAGAAAAAATAAAGTGCAACGTCAACAAAAACCTCAGCTCAGTGATTTATTTGACTAACTCACAGACTGGAATCTGAATAGACATGTTCAGTAACTTTCTTGTAATGAACTTCATTGTCATTGCCGCTCCTGTACTTCACACAAACCGCCAGTGGGAGGTAGTAAAGCAGCTGCATTTCTTACCCCCTGACACCCCTCACACACACACACACACACACACACACACACACACACACACACACACACACACACACACACACACACACACACACACACACACACACACACACACACACACACACGATTTTAGAGCTCTATGGGCTGCTTCCTGTGACTTTCCCCCCTCCCTTCCTCTCTCTCTCTCTCTCTCTCCCTCCCCCTCTCTCTCCCTCTGTCTCCCCCTCTCCCTCTCTCTCTCTCCCTGTCCCTCCATCTCTCTCTCCATATCTCTCTCTCCCCCTCTCCATCTCTCTCTCCCTCTCTCTCTCTCTCCCCCTCTCCATCTCTCTCTCTCTCTCCCCCTCTCCCTCTATCTCTCTCTCTCTCTCTCTCTCTCCCTCTCTCTCTGTCTCTCTCTCTCAGTGGTAACTGTCATACGTTTTCAGTGGATAAGGGATCTGTGCATTGCGTTTTTCAGTTCTTGACAGGAAATAAATGAATGAAGTCTTCTCCATGGTCAAAACCAAGCTTGGTGACAAAGTGCAACAAGCTGTTTTGTTCACCAAAAACTCAACTTCCACTACAGTTTCACACAATTGTGTGGGTTTGGAATTAGAAGGTTCTATCTGTCTTCAGGATAGTTCTGAGGTATATTGAGCTTGAGATGTGTCCCTTTGTTTTAGAATGACAGACTCAAAACTCATTTTCAAAAAGGAAGGATGTGTTCAGAGGCATAGAATATGTTTTATGACTAACTCAGTTTGACAAAAACATTCTGATATAACCTTATAATTCCAAGGTCACAACATGAGAAAATTATTATATACGTTTACATTTTCACATTTTCACTGTGTAGTTGATGCTCTATTCTGAATGTATAGCAACTGATAGTAAAGGTGTCAGAGGTCACACTGTGATCAGATAAGGGATGAGATGAGGAGGCGAGGACAGAGGGAGAGGGATGTTTCAATATGGAGGGTATCGATTTTACGTCAAATCTGACAAGGAACATCTCGACTTCAATTCGTTTTTTTATGGGGTTTTTTAAAAGATGCATTTGGCAACAAATGATGTTACATTATTTATTCATTTATTTATCTAATTGTTAAATGTAGGTTAACTTCAAAAACGCTGCATGCTGGAAAAGCTGTGTCTCCTTAATTCATCAAGAAAAGTGCATGAATTTGAAAAAGTATAAAGGTAAAACAAATTCAGCTAGTTTTGGATGCTCTAAAGAAATATCTTTATTCATAAAAAAGGTAACATATTGTTTGGCAGAAAAGTCTTCAACTCCAATAAAGACATAGATTGATCAATTTGCATGAGATTTAAACGTATTCCAATTCCAAACATGGGGAAATGGTGGGAAATATTAAAATGGGAAAAACTACAAAGTTGAAGCCTTAAAGTCGAACTGAACCCGTTCGGAGCCCAAGTGGCGTGTGGGTCGGAGTCCGTTTCATACTGAAAACATAACTTGTCTGAGATGACAGGCTGAGAGGCGGGTCATAGTAGCATGTCGATGATTTTATTTGACAATTCTGGGGACTGGATTGGGCTTTGGCCAATCCTTGCGTGTTCCGCCCCCAAATCGAGTGGGATTCAGCATGTTGTGGCCATGTGGTAGCCTGGTAAACCAGCCCGTCACGTGAACTCACATTTCATTTGGTTCTGCGTGACGGTCTGGCCCCGACGCTATGGGGGGATTTTAGCAGGGGCGGGAGCATGGGCGGGCGTAGTTGCCTTGACAGACAACTCCTTCAGCCAATCAGCGTCGGATCCAATCAAACCCAAATCCACTCGGGAGAATGGCAAAAACATATTTTCCGCCGAGAAACTCTGCGGTTGCGGCGATACTCCTGTACTTGTTTAATTGTTGTTATTGAGTCTATTTCTGCAATAACTGCACTTTATGGCTGTTTAAACTAGACAACCGCTGACATGACTCCTCGAGAAGATCAGGCAAGGAGGCGGCCATTACTGTTTTGTTAGTGCAGTGCTAGTGGCGTTCCTGATTGGCCAACTTGTGCTGTCAATCACAGCGGAGTCGCTGATTGGCTCTTCCGCTCTTCCGCTTCTGCTAAACCCCCCCACTGGCGTCGGGGCCATACCGTCACGGAGAACCAAATGAAATGTGAGTTCAAGTGACAGGCTGGTTTACCAGGCTAGCCATGTGGTGCTCTCCTCGGGAAGAGCTTGGTGACGCGAGCTACCCGCAGCAGGCAGCCAGCTGCCTTCTGTGTGGTGCGGAGCGAAGGGTGCAGCCCGTCGGCCTGGAATCTCCGAGGGGCCGAGGTCTGAATTCGGCCTTAACAACATTAACTCACGTTATCCTGGAATGCGAGTTTAAGAGCCAGTTACATTTCTTTGCATTCTTAGACAGATTAGAGGCACTAGTCGCCATTTTCTCCTTCAGAGAAAATTATCCTGAAATGAAGATTTGATTGACAGCTACCATGTCGTGATATGATTGGTTGAAATGGGGTAGAAATTTGATAGTACTAGGTGATGTGATCAAACTGTAGATTACTGTTATGAATGAATGAAAAAGTGTGAAAAACTAAATAAATTAGATTTTTGTGATTTTTTTTGGCATACATTATTAAATAGGTGCACTGCAGGTATTTGAAACAAAAGAAAAGAAAAGTCATTTTTGGGTTCAGCTCAACTTTAACTGCAGGATGAATGCCAGGTAATTAATGTTTTTTTGTGCAAATGTCTACAGGTTCAATAGTCACACTTTGTTTTTGCAGTTTTTTCTCCAATGACAACGTTCTTTTATTATGCTTTATAATGCAGATTTTTTTTTGTTAAATCTGACACTGCACAAAAAATAAAAATGAATCAAAATCAATGTTGCTGGCAATCTTTCACACATACCATGCAGGCTCTGATCAGTTGGAAAGGCAGCCAGCTTTTACCTGGCGTTTTGTTTCAAATTCATGTTGCGATTAATAGACCTAACATGTCACATTTTAGAAACGTATTTTATACGTTTAGTTTAAAATTTACCACGAGATTGTACCATAATCCTGGATTTCAGACAGGTAAAATGCCAGCGTCCTTTAAGATGGATATTGTTCTGGTGAATCCCTCGCTAAGCGGATCTTTGGCAGTGTTGAGGTGCTGCAACACCCTCCTCCCCCCCGAGCGTGAGGGGAGGAGCGGGCTGAGGACGGGTGCTGAGGGGGGGGGGGGGGGTGCTCTGACCCAGATTCCTGCTGCAGGCTTTGTCTGCGGAGGAGAGACGAATCTCCCCATTCATCTCTTCTGTCTGTAGCCAGACTTTACTGTTGTCAATATAATCAGAGAGAGAGAGAGACAGAGAGAGAAGAGTGAAGATAGAGCAGTAAAACATACAGAAAGGCAGAGATAGATAGACAGAAAGTAGAAAAAGAGAAGAGAAAAGAGAAAGAAAAGGCTTAGTCAGTCCCTGCCTGCATGTGCCCATGTGCCGTTTCACATTGATTGGGCCAACTCGTTGGGGCTGTGTGAAGTGTATGTTGGACTTTTATTGTGAAGGGCTGTGTGAATGAAGCGTATGTTGCACTTTTATTGTGAAGGGCTGTGTGAATGAAGCGTATGTTGCACTTTTATTGTGAAGGGCTGTGTGAATGAAGCGTATGTTGCACTTTTATTGTGAAGGGCTGTGTGAATGAAGCGTATGTTGCACTTTCATTGTGAAGGGCTGTGTGAATGAAGCGTATGTTGCACTTTTATTGCGAAGGACTGTGTGAATGAAGCTTTAATAGACTACTTGCACAACTCCACTACTTCCTGAAATGAGTAGGGCATCTTGGTTTCCTGTCCTACACTATTGGATTAACTGATTATTGTCAGGTGTGCCTGATCACTGTTGTTGTGACTGCAGCAGTCAGGCACACCTGACATTAATCAGTTCATCCAATAGTGTAGGACAGGAAACCAAGATGCCCTACTCATTTCAGGAAGTAGTGAAGTTGTGCAAGTAGTCCATTCTGAAGGGCTGCGTGTGAAGTGTGTATTGGACTTGTATTCCAAAAGGACTGTTATCCACATGTGACAGACACTGATGATGTCACAATGTGACATGAATGACTGCATACTTGGATGAGTGACATCACCACCAGTGATTAATGCAAATGTTTCCTAAATGCAGGAAATGCTGGAAAAATGCTCATAAACAGCTTAAATGTGGGGAAATCTGAAAATCGGCTTTGTCAATCCCTGCGTATGCCGATACTCAATGCCCAGTTTGAGATTGATCGGCCAACCTGTTGTGGAGAAAAATGGTGAGAGTTTCCCAGGTGCAACCACACAGCGCTTCCTTTTTCTCAGCTTCTTCTTCTGTGTTTTATGGCAGTTGGCATCCTTAAATGTTGCATTATCACCACCTACTGAATTGTATCATCTTCACAGTGCTAACTATTTTTACAGTGTCCACCACTTTCTCAGCTGTTCAGGGGGAAACACTGACATACTTCTATTTCTTTTTTGAAATATTTTTGCTAAGTAAACGTTTAAATGTAAAGATAGGCCTATGGCATGCAATAATGAACTGATAGTCAGCTAAGCTCTCTGTAACTCTGTAACATGTAGCTTTTATTAGCCTCTCAGGCTACCTCCGGACCAGACAACAACGCTTCCTACTACCCAGTGTGTGCACGTCTTTCCAACAGGGGTGGTTGATATGGCATCTATCAACAACTACTACAAGTAACTTTCTAGACTTTTTCTTCCGAGGAGCTTTCAAGGCCGATCTATAGACGCTTTTCACGGAATCATGTGAGGCTGTGGTTTACAGTTGACAACAGATAAGAGGTGTGTCCACGGCACGCTGTACCCATGATGGCCTCTTGGGGCTTATTGCTGAATATGAAACCTATCTTATTTCCTGTCCGTTATTGTATTAGCAGGGGTTTTCAAAGTGAGAGGCTTGCTCCAAGTGTCAGCATCTGAGGGCAACATCAAGCGGATAGGCTACAGGACGAGCAGCCACGTGTCCAATCACAGCTCTTGAGGCCTTGCGTCACCTCAGCTCTGGTCCAGGGCGCTCTTGGGACATTCCTCTCCCTGACACTGACCATATCATTCGCCATTGAGCTTTGAGTCTATAGACATAACTTACTAGGATTCACATCATACTTTAGCTGAGCACTGAACTGAAGACGGTTTTTGAACCATGAAAACCTTTTCTCAGATGTGTGTGTGTGTGCGTGTGCGTGTGTGTGTGCGTGTGCGTGTGTGTGCGTGTGTGTGTGTGTGCGTCCGTGCGTGTGTGTGTGTGTGTGTGCGTGCGTGTGCGTGCGTGCGTGTGTGTGCTTCTGTGTGTATGTGTGGGGGGGGGGGGGGGGAAGGATAGCTATGCCATAACGTCTGGGACAGTGGTTCCCAAACTGGGGTACTCCCTCTCCCACCCTCTCTCTCTCTCTCTCCGTCCTAATCTCTGCCTCTCCCACTCTCCTCTCTCTCCACCCCTCTCCCCCCTCTCTCTCTCTACCCCCTCTCTCTCCACTCTCTCTCTCTCCCTCCCCGCTCTCTCCCCCCCCTCTCTCTCTCTCTCTGATAATCATCAGGCTGCCGTCTGTTGTCTTAAATGTTTGATGGCTGTTTTATTTCCAGCTGCCTGCTTCTTACAGAGACTTGCACGTCATATTGTGACATTTTTAAAGCTCCATAATGAATTGTGTCAGTTTTACAATTTAAGTAATTATTTCTAATGCTACTTTTCAAGGGAAAATGGCAATGTACTGTATTGATGCACTTAGCGGCCGTGCACACACAACGCGCTTACTTGAGCTGCGAGTGCCTTTCTGCAATTCATTCTCTATGTAAGGATGCGCTAAGCGTGCTCTTCTTTCAAAGACTGCACCTGGCGTTTAAGCGCTCATGGCGTCTAGTGTTTTTTGGCAGAGCGCTCTGGGCGTCTCAAGCTGAAAAAAGTTCAAGTTGGAGGAAAAGCACGCTGCTCGTCTTTTCACATCTCCTACCTCTTCTCCTGCCAGGGGGATCTTCAACCTCCGCTGCTGCCAGAATTGCCAATAATCTGGCTTTCATGTTTACAGTGTGAACAATCAACAACATCAAACAGATGAAACCTGCTGGCTACCATCTGTGTGATCGTTGCGTTGCGTCCTGAACTGTACTGCACGTGACTGCAGGGGGAAACAAAACAAAGCACAAAAACAAACGATCCGTGCACCGTTTTGTGGGCAATGGAAGCACTCTCAACATGATTTCCAAAGCGTTCACGCGCGTTGTGTGTGCACGCCGCCTTATGCGTATTCTTTCTGTTGTCTCTTATTTCTTTTTGCGTTCTTTCTTATGGTCCGTGGCCCAAAAAACTATACCTCTGGTGCAATGTATGCTATGGCATTGTAAAGGGGTAGCTTTGATGAGGGCAAGGCATCAGGAACAGAGGACAACCAGAGGGTTCAGCTTTCACCAATTAATTTTGAAGTCATCAAAATGGTGAAAACGGCTTTGAAATCTTACAGGAAACATGAACACTTTAAATAGAAAATAAACAAAAATGTCTTAACGGACTTGAAAGCTTGATCTAACAATCAACCACTTTAGGTTTGCTCATGGCAACAAACCTTAGTTGGGACAGAGCATCCGCATAGTGCCCCCAAACTCTCTCCCTCAGGTCTGAGTACAGACTGTTTAAATGCAGGCCTCAACCCAGGCCCCACTCCCCAGACTAAACCATTTTACAGCCAAGGGCAACATGAAGTTTCACCTCCGCACAGGTAAACTTTAGACACGCATCAAAACTAGAACAGGTGCATCTAAAATATACAATCCCATATAAGTAGTTCTGAACATCATTATTCTTAAATAACCATGATATCAAACGTTAGAAACCCTTCTGAATAACCCCCCCTCCACACAATGGTAGCAGCAAATTACCTGGTCTCCCATAAATATGGCCGACACCCACACAGACTCTTTTGTCTGTAGGAAAGTCTGAGAGAAGGTAAGTATGATCTGTAAATGAGTTTTGTGATGCATTTACCTGTATCTAATAAACATTCATTAATGGACCAGTATTCTATGTGTCTGTGTTTGTAACTTGTAAGTTGTTAACTCTGTGGTGCAGTAGGTGGTGGGATGAACACAATAATACCAACAAACATTTGGTGTTAGCCTAGCTAGCATAGGCCTCTGCAAATGTTTGGTGTGGTCAAGTCTGCCAGTTGAACTTAACATAACAAAGGAAATGTACATTTGTGTGGGCACTGTTTACACTGAGGGTCAATATGAACAGTTTCAAATATGAATATACAGAACCATACAAATTTAATATTAATTAGAATTTAATAAAGAGGAAGAAAAGACAAGAAACACTGTGCGATGTCCATAAGGAGTCACATCGTCACAGGCATGTTGTGTGCAATCGCACTGAATGTCTCAGGAAGTCTAAAGAGCACCCCCTGTGGCTGATTTTTGAATTAGCTAATTAGGGCCGACTAAATGGCCAAAATGAGCCAACACAGCTTCAGCACCAGTGGTTAGCTACTGCTGGAGCACACCTGAGCAGAGTTGGAATCAGGCAGGGAAGTGGACTGTGAACCCTCACAGGGGAGGGAGAGATTTGTGTGTGTGTGTGTGTGTGAGAGTGAGTGAGTAAGGGAGTGAGTGACAATGGCTGTGCAGCCCGATATACTGTACGGCTATTCTGCTAAACACAAAGAGTATGTATGAATGAACGAATGAATAAATAAATAAAAGCAAGCTGTGATTACAATATAATTTCTGAAATGTTCATGTTGAGATGATCATCTCAACAAAATAATTATTGCATCTCTTGTACTCCAAAATCGACTTCATTTTTATTTTATTTTAACAAATTAAAATATAAATTTCAGTGATAAATAATTTCAGTGATAAACAAAGAGGCGTTTTGTAAGTGACCATCCAGACCCTCCAGCTGGGAAATCTTGGCAAGTGTGTCTATTGTCCCATTCTCTCTTTCTCTTTCTCTGTCTCTGTCTCTGTCTCTCTCTCTCTCTCTCTCACTCAGACACACACACACACACACACACACACACACACACACACACACACACAGATGATTGTCAGGAGGGGTGACTATGGGAGGGGCCCTCTCTTTGGGGTGGGCTCGTCTCCTTTATGCCCTGACTAAAAGCCCCCCCCCCCCCCTTCTTCTTCGTGTCTTTTATCCAAGCCCCCTGGCCCCCACATTCTCACAGCAGCGACTCTGAGCCACGGACCTCCATATGGTAAGAGAACGCTCCTCACTACAAACACACAAAAACAAAGCCAGAACTACTAACAGTTTGCATGTCTGCCTCTTTGCTACAACTCGGACGCAGCAGAACGGACTCTCAAACCAAATTTTAGCCGAAAAATATCTCCATGACTTATTGATGAGGTGTGTAAGGATAAAGGGGGGAAGGGGGGGGAGGGGGCATTGGAGGGGAGATTATTCTTGTTTTGGTGCTGTGGGTCTTTGTTTTTCATCTCCCCAAAACTGCTGCTAGCTTCCTGCAGAGGAGAGGGGAGGTGCTCACGCTGCTAAAATATATATTAAGTAAGGAACAATAACATTATAACATTCTTTACTTGTTTCAGGGTAAATATATATTAATATGGAACAATAACATTCTTTACTTGTTTCATGGTAAATATATATTAAATATGGAACAATAACATTATAACATTCTTTACTTGTTTCAGGGTAAATATATATTAATATGGAACAATAACATTCTTTACTTGTTTCAGGGTAAATATATATTAAATATGGAAAAATAACATTCTTTACTTGTTTCAGGGTAAATATATATTAAATATGGAACAATAACATTCTTTACTTGTTTCAGGGTAAATATATATTAAATATGGAACAATAACATTCTTTACTTGTTTCATGGTAAATATATATTAATATGGAACAATAACATTCTTTACTTGTTTCAGGGTAAATATATATTAAATATGGAACAATAACATTCTTTACTTGTTTCAGGGTAAATATATATTAAATATGGAACAATAACATTCTTTACTTGTTTCAGGGTAAATATATATTAAATATGGAACAATAACATTCTTTACTTGTTTCAGGGTAAATATATATTAAATATGGAACAATAACATTCTTTACTTGTTTCAGGGTAAATATATATTAAATATGGAACAATAACATTCTTTACTTGTTTCAGGGTAAATATATATTAAATATGGAACAATAACATTCTTTACTTGTTTCAGGGTAAATATATATTAAATATGGAACAATAACATTCTTTACTTGTTTCAGGGTAAATATATATTAAATATGGAACAATAACATTCTTTACTTGTTTCATGGTAAATATATATTAAATGTGGAACAATAACATTCTTTACTTGTTTCACGGTAAATATATATTAAATGTGGAACAATAACATTCTTTACTTGTTTCAGGGTAAATATATATTAAATATGGAACAATAACATTCTTTACTTGTTTCACGGTAAATGTATATTAAATGCAACAATAACATTCTTTACTTGTTTCACGGTAAATATATATTAAGTTGGCAACAATAACATGCTTTACTTGTTTCAGGGTAAATATATATTAAGTTGGCAACAATAACATGCTTTACTTGTTTCAGGGTAAATATTGTACGTGTTAAAATTCACTGGAAGAACAAGGTTACTCCTCCAATTGGCATATTTCATTTATGTAGCAGGAAAAAAGATAATGTTAAAAGATATTTTGGGCCCTATCTTCGTACAGGCGATATCCCCTATTTACGCTTGCGCACCTGTTTGCGCGTGCCTCAAAGCAGGGAAGATACCGGTCTGCTTTGCGCATTTGTCCAGGTGTCATGGCGAGTTTTGCACCCCCGCCTGGCAGCATCTCCACCTCACGGGAGCATATTGTATTGTATTTATACAGAAATGTTTTTTTTTAACATATTTTATTTTCAATTTTTTAATAGAACAGTACACAAACAAGACAAAACAAACAGGCTCAGGCACAAGAAAAGAAAAGAAAGAAAAAACATACAAACATAATCAACATTCAATATCACAACGTGGTGCTACCAGCCACATAAGGGGCATATGTGCTTCATAGAAAAAAGAAAAACATGGGATCCTGCCCGAGTCATGAGAAACCAGCCAGGCACCCGTCGCCCCCAAACCTCATCAAGGTCGGCTAGAAACGGGTCCCAGATCTTTAGAAATTTTCCAAGTGAGTTGGTTCTCAGGAACCTGAGCCTCTCCATCCGTATAACACAGATCATGTCCATCAACCACAATTGAAAAGGAGGTGAACTTTCCATTCCTTCAAAATTGTTTTTTTGGCAACAATTGTCCCCAGTGTCAGAGACTGTTGCAGCCAAAGGTGGCGGGTTCTGCCTCCAGCTGAAGGGTTATGTTGTAGGCCTTAAAGTCTAAGGCCTACAAGGCTTAGAGCACCAGTCAAATATTTTGCCCCAGAATCCTGTCAGTGAAGGGCACAACCAGAAAGCATGAGACAGAGTGCCCTCTGACACCTGTCACACAGTGGTGAGACGGAAGGGTAGATCCTGTGCAACTTATGCTTAGAATAGCGCAGACGGTGAACAACTTTAAACTGGATCAGCTGGTGTCTGCTATTAACTGAGCAGAGTTACCACAGACAGACTCCTTTCCCAAATAATGTCAGATAAATCAATACCAAGTTCCCCCTGCCACGCTTCGCTATTCTGCTCAGTAGAGGCTGTGTTGCAGTTATCAAACAGACATACAAATCTAGAGATGAGCTGCTTGGAGTGAGGAGGGCTCAGTAAAACATTGATAAACATCGGTATCTGAGCTAGTGCATGCCGGGCAACTCAAGAAAGCGTCTTGAGGAAGGGCCAGTGTGGCCCGAAACGTCACGCTGATTGCATATTTATAAATAAAAAAAAGCCTAACGGGAGCTCCTCTTGGTGTGCGGACCATTATTTTTTTCACTGTGAGTACCTTTTTGATCCAGCACCCAGGCCCAGTGTGGCCAAGCTTTGGATGTGCGTGTCCCTGTCTACCTTTTGCCGGGCAACTCAAACCTCCTCTTTAGTTGATCAAAGGATGCAAAATGACCATCAATATACAGATCTCTGATGGAGACCAGCCCCTTCTCAAAGCAGGCGTTTCAGCACTAAAATGTGGGATAGATGGCGTTACCCTATCGTCAGCAGCGCGCAATTACTTTGCGCTAAGAGCTTTGAAAAGGACCTCTTACGCGCAAATACCTCTCTGCGCTGGGCGCTCTGCACAGAGATTACGGCTGCGCTCCGAGTGCAGAGAGGTATTTGCGGAGTGGAAAGAGGAATTCCTTTTGGATATGTCATTAAGCACAGCCTTGCCACACCAAGACAAATTATGCTGCTAAAATGGGGTATTAGCAGATAATTCAGTGAGGCAATCAGCTATAACTCACTGAGAAACTTTCATCACATTGCAAAGAGGGAAATGAATTGAGAACACTTGTGAATGGACATAGGCTATTTACCTTCATTGGCACCACAGACGATCTGTCAATAAGCTCCCTCTGTCCTTGCACGAGTGAGTACACTCTATTACGCATGGAGAGAATTACAGCATATTGCATGCCTCGGCTGTGATGTAATGGGCTTTTGTACCTCATGAGTATCCGTAGTTGATGACGCTGTACGTAACACGGAAGCAAACAGAACGTTGTTGTGGTGATACTGAGCGGAACTGTATAAGCTGTATACTGCACGTGTAGCCACTAAAGTTATGCTGAAATATAAAGTCGTTGTCAAGCCTCATTAATATTACATGGTGTCAGAAGTGAAGGCGGAAGAAGAACAGAGACTATGGCGCAGTTTCAACCTCCACCGAGTTTGAGTTTGCAAGGCAATCTTGCTGAGAATTGGAGGACATGGATTCAGCGCTTTGATCTCTTCAGTACTGCCAGCGGCATTGCGGAGAAGTCCGAGAAGGTGCAGTGTGCAACGTTCCTTCACGTCGCGGGCGAAGAGGCGATCAAAGTATCGAATACTTTTGAGTTTGTCGACGGAGAGGGAGACAAGATAGACGTGCTGAAGAGGAAGTTTCAGGACTATTGTGAGCCCAGGAAAAACTTGCCTTATATACGGCACATGTTCTTCACACGAGCACAGAAACAGTCGGAATCCATCGATGCATATGTCACGGACTTAAAGAATAAAGCCAAAGACTGTGAATTTGGACAGCTACTCGACTCCCTGGTAAGAGACAGGATAGTATGTGGCATAACTAACGACCAAGTGAGAGGCAGACTGTTAAGAGAAGCAGATCTGACCCTAGAAAAAGCTATAGATATATGCCGTGCAAGTGAAATAACAACCAGTCAAGTCAAAGCGCTGGCTGAGGAAGTGGATGTAAACAGACTAAAGACAGTCCGTCCAAAAGACAAGTTTAAAGCTAACACAAGACCTTTTGAACAAAATGAGTCAAGTTGCAACAGATGTGGCTATAAACATGCAACATACAATGTCCTGCACTAGGCCAAACATGCAAAACATGCCACAAGAAAAATCATTTTGCCAAGATGTGTAAGTCGACACACGGTCAGCAGCACCAACATGGAAGAAGAGTGCATGCAGTAGAGCAAAGTGAAAGTGAAAATGACATGTTTCTTGGCACAGTCAGAGTTGAGCATGAAAACTACATCAGAGTGATGGAGTCTGCGGAGACACAATCTGATGAAGAACAATGGACAGAAAACTTGAGAATAAATAAAAAAGTTGTGACTTTTAAACTGGACACAGGTGCAGACTGCAATGCAATGTCAGTTGAAACAATGAATGCCCTTAATGTTAGAGGCAGGCTCAAGGCGAGTAACTGCAAACTCGTTGCTTTCTTTGGACAGAAGACAACACCACTGGGCAAGAGAGCACTAACATGTGAGTACAAGGGCCAAAAGCACAACATTGAGTTTGAAATCATGCAACAGAATGTACCAGCTATACTGGGAGGAGCCACATGTTTGAAATTGGGCTTAGTAAAGCGAATGCATGATATTGGCAAGGAAAAAGACATTCTTGAAGACTATAGTGATCTATTCAACGGACTAGGTTGCTTACCTGGTCAGCACCATATACAGATAAACCCTGAAGTTACGCCCGTTGTGCATGCGCCTAGGAGGATTCCAGTCGCACTCAGAGACAGAGTTGTTGAGGAACTACAGCGCATGGAAAAACTGGGTGTAATAGCCAGGCAGACTGAGCCAACAGAATGGGTCAACAGTATGGTAACTGTAGTCACACCCAAGAAACTCCGTATCTGTATGGATCCAAAAGACTTGAATGAAGCTATAAAACGGGAGCACTACCCATTGCTCACAGTGGAGGAAGTTGTTTCCCGTATGCCAAATGCAAAGTTTTTCTCTGTGCTGGACACTAATCAGGGTTTTTGGCAAATCAAACTTGATGATGACAGCTCAAAGCTGTGCACGTTTAACACACCCATAGGGAGATACAGGTTCCTGCGTTTGCCGTTTGGGATCTCGTCTGCGCCCGAGGTGTTTCAAAGAGCTGTAGCACAGATGATTGAAGGGCTGGATGGTGTTGTGAACATCATTGATGACTTGTTAGTTTGGGGGGACTCCAAGGAAGAGCATGACCGCAGGCTGGAAAAGTTGTTGGATCGAGCACGGGAGTTCAACCTGAAACTTAACAGAAACAAGTGCGTTGTCAGGACAACAGAAATCAAATATATTGGACACAAGCTCAGTGACAAGGGGCTAAAACCAGATGAGGAAAAAGTGAGAGCAGTGACACAGCTACCCCCACCACAAGACGTACAAGAACTGCTGAGGTTTATGGGAATGATCCAATATCTCGCCAAGTTCATACCAAACTTGTCAGACGTCAGCGCTCCACTAAGGAAGCTGCTTGAAGCGGACACAGAGTGGCACTGGGAGGAAGCACAAGTAAGAAGTTTTGAAAATCTAAAACAGCTGGTCACCGTCGCTCCAACTTTGAAGTACTATGACGTCAACAAACCAATCACCATGTCAGTAGATGCCAGCTCAGAGGGCATAGGAGCAGTCATACTGCAGGATGAGCAGCCAGTAGCTTATGGGTCAAGAGCACTCACTGATTGTCAGCGCAGGTATACTCAAATTGAAAAAGAGTTACTTGCTATAGTCTACGGATGTGAGAAATTCCATCAGTATCTTTATGGAAAAGAGATTCTAGTTGAGAGTGACCATAAGCCGCTAGAGAGCATCTTTAAGAAGCCTTTACATCAAGCTCCTATGAGGCTACAGAGGATGTTGCTTAGGCTACAAAGATACAGTCTTAAAGTAACTTATCGGCCCGGCAAAGAACTTCATATAGCAGACGCGTTAAGCAGAGCGTTCCTCAAAGAGCAGAAAGAAGAGCTGCTAGAGAAAGACTTAGAAGTGAATATGATTACACCTGAGTTGCCCATTTCAGAGGAGAAACTGCAGAAGTTCAGAAAAGCAACAGCCGAGGACCCTGAGATGCAGTTACTGAAAGACATAACATTAAGGGGATGGCCAAATGAAAGAAGTGTAGTACCGAAAGAGATTCAGCCCTATTGGACATTTAGGGATGAAATTGCATACACATCTGGGCTTATGTTCAAAGCAGCAAAGCTCATTGTTCCACATGAGCTGAGACAAGAAATGCTTAGCAAAATCCACGAGTCACACTTAGGGATTGTTAAGTGCAAAGAAAGAGCTAGAGACATTTTGTATTGGCCACACATGTCTTCACAAATTGAGGAGGTGGTATCTCAGTGTGCCATTTGCAACGAGAATAGGAACAACAATCCGAGAGAGCCGTTACTCTCACACCCAATACCAGACAGACCATGGGAGAAAGTAGGGACAGACCTCTTTCACTACAGAGGATCTGAGTTCCTGCTATGTGTGGACTATTTCTCAAAGTTCCCAGAAATAACTAAACTGAGAGACACTACAAGTGGCAGTGTCATAATAGCACTGAAATCGATGTTTGCCAGGCATGGCATTCCTGATGTCATCATTTCAGATAATGGTCCTCAGTATGCCAGTGCTGAGTTCAAGGACTTTGCAGAAAGCTGGGAATTCAGACACATCACGTCTAGTCCCGGTCACGCCCAGTCTAATGGGCAGGCAGAAAGGACAGTACAGACTGTAAAAAAAATCTGCTAAAAAAGTCAGAGTGTAAGAATGGCGACCCCTACATTTCACTGTTGGAGTACCGCAACACACCACTGGAAGGTGTAGGACTGTCACCAGCACAGTTGCTGATGGGACGGCGGCTAAAAGGGAAACTGCCGGCCTCAACCTCACTGCTTACTCCAGAGGGTACTGTCCAGGTACACAGGCAGTTGAGTGAAAAGCAAGAGAAGCAAAAACTCTACTTCGACAGGCAAACAAGAAGGCTGTCTGATCTGCAAGCAGGAGACAATGTCCGGATTCAAAGAGGGGAGACGTGGCAGCCAGCTGTGGTCCTTCACAAACATGAGCAACCACGATCTTTCGTTGTTCGCACACCAGATGGGAGACGGTACAGGAGAAACAGAAAGTATCTGCGGAAAACAGACGAGACAACTTTTCCATCTTCAAATGAACAGGACATCTACCAGAACAGAGACACAGGGTTGAAGGACTGTGACAGACAGGCAACAAACACACAAACACCTGAGCACACTGTTGTTGTAGACCCAGATGAAACACCTGTTGGACAATCTGAAACACTCTCATATCACACCACGAGATCTGGTAGACAAGTAAAAGTACCTGCTAGATACAGAGATTGATTCTTTACATATGACATAGGAAGTAACGCTATAAGAAGAATAAAGTGTTTTGTTGTTGTTGAAAAATGTCATGGATCAATGGGTTTTGACTTACAGAGTCAGTTATGTTAAGGCTATATGCAATTTGCAATATTTACACTGGTAAGCGTTAATGTTTGATGGTAAATCTTATGGGGAAACTATGTTTGCAATTGTCAAGAATAACATGACATTCACATAAAAAAGAAAAAAAAGAAAAGAAAAAGAAATGTTAAAAAGGGGGATGTGATGTAATGGGCTTTTGTACCTCATGAGTATCCGTAGTTGATGACGCTGTACGTAACACGGAAGCAAACAGAACGTTGTTGTGGTGATACTGAGCGTAAAGTTATGCTGAAATATAAAGTCGTTGTCAAGCCTCATTAATATTACATCGGCGAGGCAACCTCACGCAAACAACCATTGGTTTTGATTGACGTAATGCCCAGCCTTGCCTGGCCACGCCTGTGAATAATTCTGGTAGTTAAGACCGCCCAAATCCCGTTTGCGCATGCATTTTGGGGCGCAGATGATTTTTGGCAGAATTGGCACGGCTCTAATTTGCGCTTGCGACAGGTGCCGTGAACGTTTCTGCATGCCCGCCGAGAATTGCATCATTTCGGGGCTGTTTTAACTTAGAAATCAGGGAGGTCACGTCTACCAGACAATTATATCACTTTGAATCAGTCACATTTCTGTATAAATCATTACAAGTAGCTCCGGTGAGGTGGGGATGTTTTTTTTTGCTGCTCGGCGGGGGAGCAAAACTCGGCAGCACACCTGGCGGACGGCGCAAGGCGGAACGCTATCTTCCGTGCCTTAAGCCATGCGCAAACAGTGCGCAAATCGCTATTTAGGGATAGCGCCTGTCAGAAGATAGAGGCCTAACATTCGCAGCCCATTAGTAGTGCCTAAACACCAGTAAGGCCAGCCCTCCTTCAGACTTGGGTTTTTGCCAATTAATTTTCGAAATTCTATGGTTCTTGTAATTCCAGATGTAGGACAGAATTATGGAGTCTTTGAAAAAAGTCGATGTAAGGAAGATGGGAAGATTTTGACACAGATAAAGGAACCTGGGAAGTGAAACCATCTTAACTGAGTTTATACGGCCAATCATTGATAAAGGGAGGATTTTCCAGTTTTCTATACATTGTTTAACTCTTGAAACAAAATCACCAAAATGCAACTTAAATATTAGTTTAGGATCATGGACTACCTTCGACTACCCTGCATGTTGTGGGAGTTCTATATGCACGCTGGGGGGGGGGTAAAGGGGGTACCCCGTGTGGTCCTGACCAAAAGGGGGTACCCCGTGGGGTCCTGACCAAACGTCAGTCTGTTGATGAGTTGGATGAGCAGTGAGTTCAGTTGTGTTTACATCTCACATGCCTCCCTCCCTCTCTCCCCCCTCTCTCCCCTCTCCCTCCTCCTGTGTCCCTCCTCCTGTGTCCCTCCTCCTGCCTACCTCCCTCCCTCCCCCCCTCCCTCCTCCTGTGTGTTTCCGGGACGTTCTTTGACACCCACATGTCCATTTTGGACTCTTTTTGGGAGTATTGCTGATGCTTCACTGCCTTTCAATAAAGCTCTGACAGAACTCCCCGCTCCCCCGCTCTACATCCATTGTCTATGTCTTTTCAACATTGCTGTATGCCATACGGAGATGTGACACATACAGTGTATGGAGTCACATCTTCTCTGGACTTGTGCTGACAACCTCCTTATGTTATGGAATATCAATATTCAATTCCATTGTCTCTCCATTTAAAAACCACGCAGTTTCACGTTGCCTTGATCACTGCAAAATGACATGGCATAGGCCATTCTAGGCTTTCCAACCAGCAGGGGCTGCTTTTCTCCCTGTACCAGCGTGTGAAAAAGTATGAATGGTGGGTGCCGCGTCTATGTGCCGACAGACCGCAGTGCCGACCGTCCGCAATGCCGATAGCCAACAAGCAGAACCAGCTGAGCGAGGCGGTGTGCAGCGTGTCGGGGGACCGGCTGCCTCTCCCAGCCCCCACACCTAAACCTAACCTCTCCCAACCCCCACGCCTAAACCTAACCTCCCACAGACCCTAACCCTCAACCTAACCTCTCCCACCCCCCACGCCTAAACCTAACCTCCCCCAGACCTTAACACTAAACCTAACCTCTCCCACCCCCCACGCCTAAACCTAACGTTGGCATTGCGGGCTGTCGGCACTGCGGGTGGGCGGCACAGCGGGTGGACGCCGAATGGTGGTGAACGGAGCGATACACTACCTTTTTGATCCCGTTTGAATTGTGCCACGGGAGTACACACATCATGTTTGTCAATGTAAAAGATAATTCTGCAAGTCGAGAATGTCACAGTTTGAGGTAAAACGGTGGCACTATAAAGTGCCTTTTAAACATGAAGTCTGGATCATGTCAGGCTAGAGAGAGCAGGATATTTTCAGGTTTTACCTTTTTAAACATGAGGGGTCTTTGTTTAGAAACAACTGGATATGAGCCGTTTTTTCTGCCAGTGGGGGGGGGGGGGGGGGGGGGGTGGCGGTAGCATGTATCGATAACAAGAAATGTGATAGAAACAGCTTTAGCGAATTTTTAACCAAACTCCATTCAAAAACATGCCGTTTTAACAGAGGGTCCATTCCTGGCATTGTGCCAAAAATGAGGCAGTCAAAATAGTGGTCGCACCGTCGTCAATCACTGTGGGTGATTTATTTTACAAGCGGCATTCAAGTCATCTGACTAGTTTTAAATGTATTTCTCCCCACAAAAGTTAGGCTAGGCCTAGCCTATATGTCTCGATATAGGCTATCAGTCAGTCAGCTCCTATCCTCTCCGCAGTGTGGACGCACAGTCACACAACACTGCCTGCCTCAAATGGCTGCCTCACACGTTAGCGACAAATCTGGAGACTTCAAAAACATGCCGTCCATTCCGACAACGAGGGGTGGCAATGTGCCAAAAATGAGGCGATTGATTTGATTGATTGATCAGCAGTAAGCTGTCTCCTCTCCTCGGTGTGATGCACGGACCTGCCTGCCTGCATAGCCAAAGCGCGTTGGGATCCCTAGCTCTACCAAACAATTCAAAGCTGTTTGCAGCACTTGAGGAAACCGTGAGTTTGCTCGTTTAATTGGTTGATATAAGCGATTGCCCGAACGATTCATTAATTAATAAACTAGTGAACGTGAAGTGAAGTGAAGTGAGTCACAAAGAGCCACACCCGCCCACTCAGACGGATCTGCGGATAATGACCTGCCACTGTTTAACAGCAGCTGCGATTGCGTGGAAGCGGATGTTACACCGGCGGCCGAGGTGAATAAGATACGGACTCGCGGGAGTGCGCGTAGGCCGGCTAATTGTTGTTTAACATGCAGGCCAACCGGCTAGGAGCAGGTTATAATACGGATTCCACTGCATGTTAAGAAGTGGCTTAAGTTATAAATCAGCACAACCAGTCGTGTGACGTCTCTCCCGCCAGTCCATTGTTGTTGATGGTGTGACGTATAATGTGCGACATGAGGATGTAGCTGATTGACAAAACTAAACCTTACGTTTCAGTTTCAGGACAAACTGCGACTTTCTTGACATGCATAGTTATCCTTTAAATTGACAAAATCTAACATGTGTACCATGTGGCACAATTCAAACGTATCTCTCCGTTCCCCATAAATCATATTTTTTCACACGCTGGTACAGGGAGGAAAGCAGGAAGTGGCGTTCACTTTGGCTCTCTATTGAGAAAGGTCCCTATGATTGTTGGTATTGATTTCAACGATATCCCCCAGCCCTATGCCCTAAGCTTAGCCCCTCCCAGATGTTGGACGATGTGTTATGTAATTGTGCGATGTGTGTTTTGTATTTTGTTTGTTAGGGTTAGGATTATTTTTTATTAGTTTCATTTTTGTTTTGTTTTGTTTAGTTTTTTATTATGGCACTCATTTCTATAGTTGATAGTATAGTTCTATTAAAATAAGAGGAAAACTTACAGCACGAATGATCCAGGTCCAGGCACTCAAGGGGCTTTTGAATATAAAAAGCCTTTATTTGGATGGGCTAACAATTAAAATACACCAACGCGTATCGGCGTCTGCCTTCTTCAGGGTGTAATGATCAAATAAAACAAACAGGGTAATTATATGGCTTCACCACAGGTGTGCCAGGTGAGATTGTATGCACCATTTTTGGGGGCCTCTAGGGGCATCACCCCATTTGGTTGTAGCACAACCACAAAAACATCAATTGAATGACACACTAAAGGCAAGAGGTATACAAATTCAAATATAGTGAAACAGACAAGGCAATCAAAGAACAATTGGGATATTTTTAAGGAAAACGACCTGGGAAAGGAGACAGAACAATGGCTACATCAGGTCTAAGGCCATAACTAGACCATATACTATTATGACCATAAATACTATGGCTATAGGTATGATGATAGCTCAAAGTCTTCATTGAGACCACGATAACTGGTGCCCTTGAGGGCATAAATCCAATATGCCTCTCTTTGTTTGAGGCGTTTCAGTTTGTCCCCACCCCTGGCATCAGAAATGATGGATGACATTCTATATTGACTGCATTTCTATTGTGCTGTCTATATTGAATGACAGTAAATTAGTTTGTCATAAAAAAGGAAAGGAAATGAATAGCAAAGCAATGGGCAAAGTTGACTCCTGCATCTAAAAATCATCTACTTTTTTTTTTACTCCCCAGCCACCATGCCCCCCCTGCCGTGGAGTTTCCTCTTCCTCCTGATCTGCCTCCCCGTTCTCCCCGAAGCCAAACGCCAACCCGGTCAGGGAAAGCCCGACAAACCCCGCCAGCCCCCGCCAACGCCCGCCACGCCCCAGCCCGCCAAGAGGCCCAGAAACCGCTCGGTGCCCGGGTCCGGAGAGCTGACCACCAAGGAGGGGCACCGCTGCACGTGGGAGACGTCCGGGGAAGCCCTGGTGACGCTGCTGGTCAGCTGCAGCGACCAAACCCTGGGGGAGCAGCACAGGTGAGAGGCAGCGGAGGCCTAGTGTAGTGGTAGATTCCCTGCCTACCAACACAAGGGTCGCAGGTTCACGTCTCTGTGTTATCAGAATCAGAATCAGAATCAGAAAGACTTTAATGATCCCCGGGGGGAAATTGGGACAAGTTACAGTAGCTCGCTTACCTACGGCTTGGTCGTGTGTCAGACATTGTGTCGTGTGTGGCTGTCTTTTATTTTATTTTTTTATTTTTTATTTATACAAACAAGACAAACAGGCTCAGACACAGGAAAAGAAAGGAAAGAAAAGAAAACATACATCAACATTGCAACATAGCGCTATCAGCCGCATAAGGTGCTTATATGTTTGTAAAAAAAAAATGCATGGGATCCCACGCAAAGGGTCCATTAGATACCAGCTGGGCGAGCCATCCGTCACCCCTAACCTCAGTTACTGGTCATTCTTAACCTCGTGGAAGGAGGTCAAAAACGGGTCCCAGATAGTTGAGAACCTTCCATTTTGATCATTTGTTCAGCTTGAAAGAGAGACGATATTGATTATTGTGAAGGTATTTCTCCAGAGTCATTGTGGTCCAGCATCATGTTTGAAAGTTCTCATAAGCTAAGAAACAGTTGAGTTTCCCTTAATGCAAGAAAGGCCATCATGACAAAGTGGGTCGGCGATGAATCTCCTTCTGCTCAATTGCGGAAATCTCTCATATCAGATCAGTGCATCCTTAGAGACAAAGTAAAGTTGGGCCTTAAAGGGACAGTCCACTCCAAAAATCAATAATACATCCCCCTCTTCCTCCATCTTCAATTTCTACATCGTCCTCTTCCTCCTGCAGGTACTGGTGTCGGTATGCGGGCAAACCGGACCTGTGCCGGGCCTACGGACTGAAGTCCAGCCAGTACTGGAAGCAGCTGGTGGGCAAGCTGAAGAAGAGGCAGAACGCCTGCGACGGAGAGAAGCTCCTCAAAGCCAAAACCTGCAAGAAGGCCCCCGCCGAAGCCCACATGAAGCTGGCCCAGCGCAGCGGAGGGCAGGAGAGGCAGGGGGGGAGGGGAGGAGAGGAGGAGAGGAAGGGGGGGAGGGGAGGAGGGAAGAAGAAAGATGGAGGGAAGACAGAGAGGAAGAAGTCAGAGGAGGAGGAGGAGGAGGAGGAGAGAAAGCGGGAGAAGAGGACTGGGCTCAGGGAGGAGGGGCTGCTGAACGACATGGAGGCTGGGCAGAGTTACTGCGCAGAGGGATGGCACTCCGTCTGCTCCTTCTTCCTCAAGTTCTTTCAGGGTTAAAGGCTTCAAAAGGTTCACGAAAGAAAAACAGACAAGAAATGAATCAGTCTGAACAGGCAACACGTTCTGACTCCCAACTCAGCAAAAAAGCTACTGATGTTTGGTCAGGAAAACTTGGTATCACTTTTTAACACACTGGGCAGTGGGCACCCCTTTTTTGGGTAGTCCAATAGACTTCTATAGAACTCCCACAACGAGCAGGTTACTCCAATAGACTTCTATAGATCTCTCACAACGTGCAGGGTAGTCCAATAGACTTCTATAGAAGTCTCACAACATGCAGGGTAGTCCAATAGACTTCTATAGAACTCCCACAACGAGCAGGTTACTCCAATAGACTTCTATAGATCTCTCACAACGTGCAGGGTAGTCCAATAGACTTCTATGAAAGTCTCACAACATGCAGGGTAGTCCAATAGACTTCTATAGAACTCCCACAACGAGCAGGTTACTCCAATAGACTTCTATAGATCTCTCACAACGTGCAGGGTAGTCCAATAGACTTCTATAGAAGTCTCACAACATGCAGGGTAGTCCAATAGACTTCTATAGATCTCCCACAACATGCAGGGTAGTCCAATAGACTTCTATAGAACTCCCACAACGAGCAGGTTACTCCAATAGACTTCTATAGAACTCCCACAATGAGCAGGTTACTCCAATATACTTCTATAGATCTCTCACAACGTGCAGGGTAGTCCAATAGACTTCTATAGATCTCTCACAACGTGCAGGGTAGGCCAATAGACTTCTATAGAACTCCCACAACGAGCAGGTTACTCCAATAGACTTCTATAGATCTCTCACAACGTGCAGGGTAGTCCAATAGACTTCTATAGATCTCTCACAACGTGCAGGGTAGGCCAATAGACTTCTATAGAACTCCCACAACGAGCAGGTTACTCCAATAGACTTCTATAGATCTCTCACAACGTGCAGGGTAGTCCAATAGACTTCTATAGAACGCCCACAACGTGCAGGATAGTCCAATAGACGTCTATAGAATTCCCACAACATGCAGCGTAGTCCAATAGACTTCTACAGAACTCCCACAATGTGCAGGGTAGTCCAATATACTTCTATAGAACTCTCACAACATGCAGGGTAGCCCAATATACTTCTATAGAACTCCCACAACATGCAGGGTAGTCCAATAGACTTCTATATAACTCCCACAACATGCAGGGTAGTCTAATAGACTTCTATAGAACTCTCACAACATGCAGGGTAGTCCAATAGACGTCTATAGAACTCCCACAACATGCAGGGTAGTCCAATAGACTTCTATAGAACTCCCACAATGTGCAGGGTAGTCCAATAGACTTCTATATAACTCCCACAATGTGCAGGGTAGTCCAATAGACTTCTATAGAAGTCTCACAACATGCAGGGTAGTCCAATAGACATCTATAGAACTCCCACAACATGCAGGGTAGTCCAATAGACTTCTATAGAACTCCCACAACGTTCAGGGTAGTCCAATAGACTTCTATAGAACTCTCACAACGTGCAGGGTAGTCCAATAGACTTCTATAGAACTCTCACAGCATGCAGGGTACTCCAATAGACTTCTATAGAACTCTCAGAACATGCAGGGTAGTCCAGACGTCTATAGAATTCCCACAACATGCAGCGTAGTCCAATAGACTTCTATAGAACTCCTACAATGTGCAGGGTAGTCCAATAGACTTCTATAGAACTCCTACAATGTGCAGGGTAGTCCAATAGACTTCTATAGAACTCCCACAATGTGCAGGGTAGTCCAATAGACTTCTATAGAACTCTCACAACATGCAGGGTAGTCCAATAGACTTCTATAGAACTCCCAAAACATGCAGGGTAGTCCAATAGAGAGCCGCAGTAACGAGTCCGGAAATCATCGATGCTAACAGCCCTGGTTCAACACAGTTTTCGCCTATGGGAGTTTTGAATGGGTTTTTGGCGCGATGCTTCTAATAAGCTCTCTGGGCAACGCTGGCTTAATCAAACGCGAACCAGATGGTAGTAACATCATCTTCACACATGAAGACCACTTTTATGAGTTTTGAAGCTTTTATGTGCCGTTAAAAGGGCGGCTAGCTAGCAAACGGCTAAATGGGACTACACTGTTGAGTCGATGGGGATATATACGTCAATAACGTCATCACTCAAAGGACGAACACGGAAATTCTCTTTCCCTCACCTGGTTCAGCCCCGTTCAGCCCGGGGTAATCAGTGCACACATCAACAAAAGTCCAGGTTGAGTGCTGACGTGACGTGGAAGCCTATGCGACAGTGTGTAGTTCTGGATTAGCTTAGCACGAGCTTTTTACCTCTAGGGCTCGCATTTACGCTTCAAAACTCATGAAAGTGGTCCTCATGTGTGAAGATTATCCCGCTGAACCTTGGTTCACGTTTGATTAAACTTGCGTTGCCCAGAGACCTTATTTGAAGCATCGCGCCAAAAACCCATTCAAAAATCGCATAGACAGAAACAGTGTTGAACCAGGAAGTTCGGGACTTCCGCATTCAGCCTACAAAAATACGTCATCCCTGCGGCTCTCTATTGACTTCTATATAACTCCCACAATGTGCAGGGTAGTCCAGTAGACTTCTATAGAACTCCCACAACATGCAGGGTAGTCCAACAGACTTCTTTAGAACTCCCACAATGTGCAGGGTAGTCCAGTAGACTTCTATAGAACTCCCACAACGTGCAGGGTAGTCCAATAGACTTCTATATATATCTCACAACATGCAGGGTAGTCCAATAGGCTTCTATAGAACTCCCACAATGTGCAAGGTAGTCCAATAGCCTTCTAGAAGTCCCACAACGTGCAGGGTAGTCCAATAGGCTTCTATAGAACTCCCATAACGTGAAATCTATAGAAGTCCCACAATGTTTTTGCCTAGTGTACAGTATGTATTTTTTGTGTGTTTTTGTTCTTTTATGGCTTATTGTAAAAAACAATAAACATAATACATATAAAAAATAAAAAAGTAATGATTGGAGCGTGACAATTAAATAAAATGGTGGCAGTATGGGGCGTTGTGGTGAGGGGGCAGATGGGCGTATGCCATACTGTATAAGTTTGCCTTCAATGCCGACGACCGGGGTTCGACCCCCAGTGTTTCCCAAGTACATTTCAATCCTGAGCTACATTTGAATTTTCAACTAACAACAATTGCCAACAATAACCGTTACCATACTGTAGTCTGTAACTCAAGTTGTTGGCTACAGTCTTGTGGCATCGAAAAAGAATGGAAAGGGGCCGAGGGGTCATGACCAAATGTCACTAACCCTGATCCTGACCCAAAATCAGCAGGCCTATTTGATCAGTTGGGAGTGAGGATGTGCTGGCGCTATGTGAGATCACAATCTGAATTGCACATCTAAATTAACGTTGGTTAACACTTTACATTAGGGAACACATTTTACCTATTACTAAATTGCTTATTAACATGCATAGTGACTAATAATGAACCAATACACTAACATGCATGTTAATAAGCTACTTATAAATAGTTAATATGTGATCTCTAAATGTCTTACTGATCTTTCACTCAAAATTGCAGCCATTTAAAAAAGAAAATCAGTGCAAGGGAAGTTAATTTGTATAGCACATTTCATACACAGAGACGATTAAAAGTGCTTTACATAAAATGGATTAAAAAAGAGCAGATAGAGACAAGGTAAAGTATAAGATACAAAAGGTCACAGTGCAACATTATTACAGTAGTACATTTTTTACTGTGTGAGTGAATTCATATTTTCTCGATAATTGTATCATCTTGTCTAAACGCACACTTCTCCCCATCAAATGATAACCTCACTGCCATTTGTAGATGTGGCTAATCTTGTCCAATCAAAGCCTTCACTCCATTCCCAATGGAGAAATATTAGACTAGGTTGAGGCCCTCAAATTAAAATATGATTTGTTGCATCAGAAATGACTTTTTGTTTTTGAAACAGCATTGAATAATGTTGCTTTTTTTTCCAGCATCGAGGTCAGACCATAATCTGTCAAATATCACTTTGGCTTGGAATTGGTCATAAGCCAAACTTTGTTGGTACAGTAGTTGTTCAACCTTTTTTGTTTGTTTTCAAATCAACTTTTTCTAAATGAGGCCCCCCATGTATACTTGATTTGTGATTTTATAGTATAGAGTGATGATTAAAACCTCTTAAACCTGATTATAATCAGTCCTGAATTATATGAAACCATTAAATGAAAATGCTATCAATAATGAATTAGTGGAAGCTATAATTATTAATCATTTATCTCGTAGTCTTTCATGCGGCTTTCCACTGGGATGAAAAAGCATTTGAGTGGATACAAAGGTACTATAGTTTATATTTTAGTACAATTCTGAGAATTTCTGAGAAAATGTTGCCTTTGGAAAATTACCTATTTGCAGACAGTTGTTGCTTGATGATGATGGTGATAGTTGTTAGCCTTTCAGTTCAGTTCTGTGTTGTGAAACTATTTACAAAACATTTTGTGTTTTACAAAAACACTGTGGCACTTGATGTAATTTCTAGTCTATTCAGACTTGTTGCAAGATTTCTATATTTTTAAATGATTTTAACACTATTTTCTTTTTAATACAATTGGAATAAATTTGCTTAAAATGGTCTTTTTCAGTGATGACATGCTACATGCTTGTATGACTATGTCGTAAACGGAGTCCACTGCACAAGAATTTCACACGTGGTACTTGTACCATGGAGTGACAATAAAAATCTTGACTCTTGAATCTTGATACATTCACGTGTACGAGTATGGCAGTGCTGCTGCTTATTTAATCAAAACAATGGAACATAAAACTCCAATAAGATCAAATCCATAACAGCATGGGAGTAACGAGTTACTGTATTAAGTAACACATTACTGTACACTACTTAAAAAAAAAAAAACACGATTTCAGACGGACAAGCCCGTCTTTATTGTCACACGAACACTACAACACATGCATGCGGCCACAACACACACTCATGCTGACGGTGGCCGGTGAAATATGTCCTCTGCATTTGACCCATCCAGGCTTGTCCTTTCCTCCAGGGGGCAGGCCAGGAGCAGTGGTCGCTTTTTTTTCTTTTTGTGGTAACTAGTAATATAACTAATTAGCCTATACTTTTTGGGAGATGTAACTAGTAACTGTAACGAATTACACATTTTCAGTAACTTGCCCAACACTGCATATCTGTTGTGTTTTATTGTTCCACTATTTAAGACACATGAGAAGTTATACAGGAGAGAAACCATTCAATTGAGTTTCTGGCAAAACTGTTTACTTGACAGGAAAAACTGAAGATGCATAAAAAATAGACTAAGAAAAGTCTTGTTGTTTGAGTTTGAAGAAAAGCTGAAGATGCATAATGAGAATTTATACTGCTGAGAAACCTTTTACTTCAAAGTAAATCTAAGTGACGGTGTAACTCATTCTATTTCAAGATAAGCCTTATCTCCAATCTCATGTTTTTTCTAGTTGTTATTGTAATAACAATTTCCCACAACAGCATGTTTTGTATTTGTGCATTTCAAATAAAATACTACTTTTCCAGTCATATATTGTCATTATTCAAGTTTAAAAAAATATTGTTAAAATCGTATCGTATCGTATCGTTATCGTGAACCCAGTATCGTGATACGTATCGTATCGTGAACTGAGTGTATCGTGACACCCCTAATACACACGCATACACACAAGCAGCACTAATGTGAAACTAGTCAGTATGCAGATCAGGGAATTGGCCTACAGCTTTACAAACGGACAACTGAACAGCTGACTTTGTAGTGGGACATTTTCTAAACACAAAGTGAGAGAAACAAACTGCTGTGGAAACACCGGAGAGTTTGTCAGTTGTTGTTTGAAAGAAGCCCAGAACACTTCAAGTGGTTGCCATGGAAACGACCTGGGAAGTGGTGTGTGTGTTTTAAGGGGGGGGGGGTGTCTATGCTAGTTTGGCAAGAAGTATAGTTTAGCCAGCCATCCATTAAAATGGGCTGTCTAACCCTCTGTGTATATGTGCGTGTGTGGAGAAAATGGACGTGGAACTTACTTCCGGGGCAAATGACGTCACAAAAAGTCACGGGCCTGTTGAGCAATTGCATGACGAAATTTTGCGCGCGAAGCGTGCAAAATTCCTAGATGTCATGAAGTTGTCATGCATTAGACTCTGGAGATGATGTGCCCTGCGTTTTTAAGCTACAAAACCATTAGCTAGCAAGGCTGCAGCAAGTTTGCCTCTAGAAAACAAACAATTTAAAACATTTTTTTTTTTTTTTGGGTGGGCCAAGGCAAGAAGTGGAAACGCCCCTGGCGTGCGTGTGCGTGTGTGTGTGCATGCCTGTGTGTGCGTGTGCAGGCATAATCTAATTTACCCTCAGTGCTGGGCATGCCAACCTCCAGGGTTACACAAGGACATACCTCACCGTGCTGCAACTGCATGGTGTGTGTGTGTGTGTGTGTGTGTGTGTGTGTGTATGTGTGTGTGTGTGTGTGTGTGTGTGTGTGTGTGTGTGTGTGTGTGCATGGTGAGGTGTGTGTCTTTCAACATACTTTTATTTGCACCTCAAAAAGGTTGAAACTGATTCATCATGGAAGAAACATGGGGACACATTTAATTCTTATACGCTATACTTCCTAACAATTTACCACTAGAGGACGCAATCTCTCCTCGCTCATACCACCATTTCATTCCTACTTAAAATTTAAATCCTTTAGGGATTTAGGGTGGCTCAGTGGTAAGTGATGTGGCCTCACAGCTAGAAGGTCCTGGGTTTGATTCCCACCTGGGACGCTGTGAGTGCTGAAGGAGTGCGTGCCCGTCCGCATGTCCTCGAGTGCCCACCACCCGGGTGGGGTCGTCAAAAAGGGACTTTCTGTGTGGAGTTTGCATGTTCTCCCCGTGACCCCTGGGGGTTTCCCTCATATAGGAACCCCAAAACATGCAATATCCTGGTCGCTGAAGTGGTGCCTCCTCTGGTCGTTAAGGGCACCTGTTCGGAGGGAGGGGAACTCGTTGGAATAGCGTGATCCTCCCACGTGCTATGTCCTACCAGTGAAGCTTCCCCTGTCAGGTGAAAAGAAGCGGCGGGCTACTACATTATCAGAGCCTGGGATATGTTGTCAAAGATTGGCACCAAGATTGACTTTGCAGTGTCAGATTTTAAAAGAAAACACATACAAAAGCACATCGTCATCTATTGAAAAAGCCCCAAAACAACAACAAGAACAATAACAACACAAGATGTGTCCTTTGAACCTCCAGCCATGTGTGGGAAATTACCCGATCAATATGCCATGGGGAAATACTGGAAATGACTAAAACAGTAAAAAAAAACTACAAATTTGAAGCCTTGACTCCAGGATGAATGCCTGACATCAGAGAATTCATGTTTTTATGCAAAAAAATATTTGGAATTTGAAAAATCTCACTTTTTAATCATCAAATGTATCATTAAAACCAATGATAAAACAATGGAAAATGAAGATACACTGTATGAGGTATTGAGGCATGGCTCAGAAAAAGGTCATGGCTCCACCTGGTGGCGGTTGGTGAACATCATAATTGTAAGGTCTCTGGTCCAGGATGAGGAAATGCTTTTTGAAGATGCATGCTCTGGGGACCAAAAATGACACTTTTAATGGGAGTCAATAGGACAAAATGTCCTCCGACAGGAAGATAGTGAGTATTTCAGGTAGAAAACACCTGAGCTTTCATACTATTCAGACTAACGATGCAGAAATTAGAGTTATAGAAATATTAAAAAGGACATCCTTTGTCCCCAATAGGAATAATTTCTACATCAGGAAAATAATTCAAAAAACAAAGCCCAACATCAATTTGTCTTATTTTCAATTTCAATGAGACATGCAGATTATTTAAGGAGCTTTTCAGGTCAACTTGTAAACTTTTCAGCTTTTACGACTTCACACTTTGGTTCTGCTGTAGCTACCACAATAAAACACTGTGTAAAGTGACCTTTAACAAAGCAGGTTATGTGAATTCAACTGGGTTTCCCCCTCATTACATCATTCTTTGTGCGCGTGCATGCGTGTGTGTACGTGCGTGCGTGTGTGTGTGTGTGTGTGTGTGTGTGTCGTAATAGTGGAGGTTTTTCAGCTGTATTTTCTCTGTATTACCTCCTTATTTACCAGTGTTAATTACGCATCAATAGAGTGTAATTTAGCGATAAATGAAGGGCGTTTCACACATGCGGCTGCTCGTTACATCAGAACCTAATTTCTTAATCTACAAGTTGAGTCACAAAAAACAGGCCACCAGGGCTGATACACATGATAGTGTGTCTCAATAAGTATATATCTACTGACTTAACTTGATGACCAAATGTGCACTGCGGTTACATCATGTTGGCATTACACACACACACACACACACACACACACACACACACACACACACACACACACACACACACACACACACACACACACACACACACACACACACACACACACACACACACACACACACACACACACACACACACACACACACACACACACACACACACACACACACACACACTGGACAGTCAGCACTCCCTCTCTCCGCACACTGCCTGTTACCACCCTAACCCTACAAACAGGAACCGGCAAACAAAGAGCAAATATGTTAGGGGGACTACAATAACATACAAATCAAATAACAGTCAGTTGAACATTTATTGAGTTTGTATAAAACATGCATCTGTGCCTACTGTTTCAACAGATATGTAATGTAATTTGTGTGTCTTCTTTGGGACACATTTGTGCTACCTTTCAACGCAACATATAAAGAAAATACATTTAACACAAAACATGGTGTTAACAACATGTTGAAAAGCAATACAATGTGTGTCCCAAAGACTTATATGATGTATGTGTGTGTGTGTGTGTGTGTGTGTGTGTGTGTGTGTGTGTGTGTGTGTGTGTGTGTGTGTGTGTGTGTGTGTGTGTGTGTGTGTGTGTGTGTGTGTGTGCGTTTGTGTGCGTGTGTGTGTGCGTGCATGACCTGATTTCCCCTCAGTGGTGGACGTGCCAACCTCTAGGGTTACACAAGTGTGTGTGTGTGTGTGTGTGTGTGTGTGCGTGCGCGTGCGTGCGTGCTTGCGTGCGTGTGTGTGTGTGTGTGTGTGTGTGTTGTGTGTGTGTTGTGTGTGTGTGTGTGTGTGTGTGTGTGTGTGTGTGTGTGTGTGTGTGTGTGTGTGTGTGTGTGTGCAGGCATGACCTGATTTCCCCTCAGTGTTAGACGTGCCAACCTCCAGGGTTACCCAAGCAGGGCACACACCTCACCATGCTGCAACTGCCTGGTCAGAGAGAGAGGGGGAGGGAGAAAGAAAGGTGGAGGGAGGGAGGGAGGGAGGGAAGAGAGAGAGAGAGAGAAAGAGAGAGGTAGGGGGGGGGTCATTGATACCTCCCCACACACACACATGCGCACTTGGATTTTGGTCATCTGTCTATCCTTGTGCACAGACATTTGATAATCATAAGATTACCAATACAAGACACCCCCCACCCCCCACCCCCCCCCCCACACACACCCACACACACACACACACACACTTCCTTTCGTTACCTTATCCTGTTCTTTCTCTCCTCCTAACAGGAAACATGTTGAAAGACAATTCTGAAACTGAGCCAGGTCAACTGAAACAGGACCTGTGTGTGTGTGTGTGTGTGTGTGTGTGTGGGGGGGGGGGGGGGGTGGTCTTGTATTGGTAATCTTATAGAGAGGCAAAGTGACCGCCTACTTCCCGCTTCAGCACTGTACCAGATATTTTCATCCGCCATTTATTTTCGCATACACATTTCCCATACACTGTTTTGCCTTAATTAATAAATATTAATGCCACCAAATAATACATTCGGTCAGGTTGGGAACTAATACTGTAGCCTAGGTATATTTCTTCTTGATGCATAACAAAAAAAAACACACACACACAAAAACAAACAATAAATTTCCCGGGATTCCCGGCAAAGAGGGCTTCATTTCCCGTTTCCCGGCATGCCTCATTTTCGGGGAAAATATTAAACCCTACAGTGAAGCATTGAGGAAAGCCCTCTCTCTGTATTGCAGCATTCACGAACTTGTGTCTGTGGCGACACTTTCCCCGCCCCCAAACAAACAAAAAACAAAAAAATATCACAAGCGCTGCAGAGTTCTTGACGTGTTTCCCATCACCCATCAGCCGCCAGAAAGGGTAGGCGGAGTAGGAACAAGTTGCTGTTGTTTCCGCGTTATTATGATCCCACTGGAGATATGGGCAGAACACACCCTGCGCCCGCCTACGCAGCAGTCAAGGGCCAGGATTGGCCAGGAGCGAGCCTTTTGTTCCCTTTTGACAGCTCAAATGTCCTAACCTCGCGTCACCAGCCTCTCTCTCTCTCTCTCTCTGGACTCAGGAGAGAGCCTGGTTGTTATTACTTGAGGTTTTTGATCTCCGGTCTAAGACCCGCCCCATCTTCCGGTGGTTTTCCCGCTTTGTGTGCCACGATGTTTTCGTTCCGCTATAGAAATGCAGCAGTAGTTAGCCGCAGCTACGAGTTCAAGGGAAAAAAATAATAAGCATGGATATTAGGGATGCACGATATGGATTTTTTCAACCGATACGATAACCGATAAATACCTGCTTCTCCTGCCGATAACTGATACCGATAACCGATAATTATTATAATAAAAGAAAAATATATATATATATATATAGATTTTTTTTTTACCTGTATTTTCTGCACACCTGGGGTTAAAAAAGGGTTAGGGTAGATGTATGGATGTAGTGAGCATAGCTCTGACCTAACCAAATCTAACTGACATCACTGTGAACGCAAAACAAAGAAAACTTCTGATATAATATGATTGTTTTAATAAAGTGTATCACTCAATTATAGTCAATACAAAAATAAAGGCTTTTATAGAACGGAAAGCCAAGCTGCTTAGTCTGCAGATAAAACACAATGACAAAAGGCATAGTAATTTAGACTCTTATTGTCATGTTACTGATCTGTTCAAACTTTGCATTGGTTCCAGTTCTCAGTGAATTGTAGCCTGGGCCCAATGATTGGGGCAGGCACTATAAACCATCTGTGTCGTTTCACTTTTTACTGAAAAATGCTGCCACCAGATTAAAGAAAAGACACTGGGCCCTATTCTCCCACAAGCCTTCGGCGCTAAAACGGGCCTTAAACGCAAAAAAACGTGCCTTGCGCCTGTTTTGGGACGATATCAATATGGCTTTAGGCTGCCAAATGCGCTTTAGGCCGAATGGGCGTGGCGCAGTCCCAGAATGGGGCAAAGTGGGCGTGTCGGCGCTAAATACCGGCGTACTGCTATCTTCCGACCTGGCGTTAATTTAGCGCCTTGCGCCTTTGAAAAGCAGGCCTATTCAGTGGGCCAGTTGCGCGGAGCGCTCCCCTCTGGCTCTCTCCCTCCCCTCTGGCTCTTTCCTCTTTCACCCTTCTCTGTGTCACCTCTCTCCCTCTCTCCTCAGTCTGACAGGCACAATACCGACTGTCTCTGACTCCCTCGCTCAGAGTCCCATAGAAAAAATAAGCTGTAACTTCACTGCAATGTGAATGTCCCAAGATGCATTGTGTTTCTCCATTTCGCTACTAAATAGCAACCAAATGAGCCGAAAACCTATATTAAGGGAGGATCTAAATAATGTGTAATGGTAAGACAACCTCCAATTGTAGAACATTTCAATATTGGACCAAATAAAACATCGAAATGAAAACACCACCCTATTTGAAACATATATGTCCTACTGGGGCTATAAATATCCCTTGTCGATTTAACGTGATTTAGATAAGTAACAGCGGAACGCGCTTCGGAAGCTTCTACTGTCATCTGCTATACTGTGATGTCCGCTCCAATAACTTGGCCCTACTCCACATTTAGTTTTACAATAAAAACACATTTATGCAATGACTTTACATAATGTAGGCTATATTTATGTGCATCATCCTTCCTGCAGCAGGCGAGAGAAAATTATATCTTTCTGGACAAACTTTCACCAATCTAATAGGCTATATTTTTCTAGCTGATGCGTTTAGAACATTATTTTCACTTTGATCTTGCTATAGTGTAGCGTTTTTACATGCTTGCAGTATTTCAACTGCAGTTATATTGGTTTGAGAAGCATCATAATATGGAATAATAGCCGATATATGGAGACAGACGGGATGAAGGGAGGTGGGGGGGGGGGGGGGGATCAGAGGCTTGGGTTTCGTCTGGTTTTGCTGGACCACTGGAATGGAGCTTAAAAGGCAAGCATGCGATTCGTTTATTGCACTTATCCAATGAACTGACGGTGCATAATTTTACGCTTAAAAGGCGTGGTTGTAATGGTTGAGGCTGCGTCTAGCGCCAAGACCAAGATATCAAGTGCGCTGGTCCACGCCCACTGATTTGAGCTGCGCCAGGCGCTCGGCCTAGAAACAGCGCTGATGCAACGATAGGGACCACTATGTGATGTTGACTGACTGATGCTTTTTATGTAGCCTAATGTCCGCGACTGCGCCTTTGTTTTCATTATTGGCTCTGTTAGATGGCTCTGTCCAGCAGCTAACGCTAACTAATGCGGTTAGCTTAACGTTAGCGAGTGGTTTTTTTGAGTTAAATACACAATCCCTGGATGTTTCATTTCGGGTAAAGGGGTTTCCATTAGTTTCTATAAGTTTACGCCAGCTCTGTGTATTAAGTGCTTTTGCGGGGCTGTTTGATCACAAGCCACAGCCACCTGCAGGGTAGGCCGCGCTACGAGCTAATGCTAACAAAACTCGCTAACAAAAACAACAAACATATCCGCTGCATCATCGCCAGCTTTGGTTTAACTGCCAGCTTAGAGGTTTCCCCTCCTCTCGGAACTTGTGTGGGACATGGATTGCAAATTACAGTAGCTTTCTGATCATTCTGAAACTGAAAAACAGCAACACACTGGCAGCAGCCATGTTTGCGTCGCAGCTGTGATGTCACGAGTGTGCGACAACAAAAGCTCAGCTTCCGAGGCAAAAAATAATGCATGATTATTATCGGCTGATCATTTATCGGAAAAAGGCCATTATCGGAATAATAAATAATAACGCAAAAATGGCCATATCGGCCGATAATTTATCGGTCCGATAATTATCGTGCAAGTATTCCGAGAGGTTCTTGAAGAAACTTGCCCGATCCATAAGATTACATCTTTGAAGCCACTACAGAAGCTTTGTATCCGGAATTTAATCGACGAAACAGACGTTCTCGCGTGCTTGCTGACCGGCTTCGGGAAAAGCTTAATATTCCAAACATGGCCAACGGTATGCAGTTTGCTTGGAAATAAATTTGCGAATAAATGGCCTGTTGATGGAATTGTTATACTGTAGTTCTCTGCCCACTTTTATCGATCATGGAGGATCAAGTCCAGCTGTTGAACTCAAAAGGCATCTCTGCCGCCTGTGCCGGACAACAGATGGACATTGATGTTAGGATTTCGCATGGAGAGTACTCCATTGTGTTTGGCTCACCAGAGACCTTCCTCGGCAGCAACCACTGGAGAAATGTGCTGCAAACACCTATATTCCAGGATCGTTTAGTTGGTGTGGCAGTGGATGAAGTGCACACTGTGGTGAGTAGAATTGGAATTAGAATAGGCTAGGTTTAAATTATTGGACAAGTATATTTTCACATAGCTTACAAGCAGGGCTGTAGTGGTGGCTAAACGCACGTAAACGGCGTTTACGTACCTTTTTCAATGCTCTGCAGCGTTTAGGCACCTTTTAAGATCGTTTACTCACATGTTTAAATCGTTTATGCACACTTATTATTGCACGAGTTTTAACACGTTCGCGTAAACTCCGTTGATGCGGAGACCACGCCAAGCACGTCACACACCAAAAGAAAAGAAAAAAGATTACTCATGGGCATGGCACTGACCAGGATCTCCGCGAACCGTAGCCTATTTTTGTGGAGCGCTCCGCGGGAAAGGTACACGGCCCCGGTCACGTTGGTGCCTTTATCGAGCTGTGCTTGCCTGCCCAGACAGCGCTCCCTTCAAACAACTTAACGGTGCCATTGTGCCAGCGATGCGCAATGCGCATTTGGAGAGCTGAACATAGGTAAGGTTGGTTAAAAATGTATGTCCGGAGTGGGGAAAATCATATAGGCTCACCGTTTTACAACTGAAGAGTGAATCACTGGTGTAAGAAACATGATTGATTTCCCTCTGATCAAGTAAAGTTTGTAACATTAGGTGCGTGCGAGTCGACTTGAATAGTCCAGGTGCTAGGCTACTGTATAAAGCCAATATAATACGACCATGTTGAAAACTATCTAGAAACATACTGGTGTTTGTTGTGCCGAGATCTGTATAAATAAATATTGGCTGACTAAAATTTAGTGGCCAGAGTGGCAGAACCACTTTTATTTCCATGTACAGTATGTTGTCTACCTATCCTTGCCCAATGTGTTTGTGGACAGTTTGGTATGGTATGGTATGGTATGGTATGGTGTTTATTCTTAATCCCCGAGGGGAAACATGGTTTGAATTATATATTGGTATTCAAGAATCACAGATTAAATCTGTCTACACACTTTTAGCTATAAAGCTGAAGCTGACAATCACAGGTACAGTGTGTATGAGAGAAAGAACTATATTACTCTTCAAACTGTATATACTGGGTTCATACAAGGTCCTTTAAAGTAGGCTACCTACTGTATAATTTAACTTTTCATACCTGGAGAAATTCAACAAATGTTCAATAAATACATTTTATATTGATTGTTTAGGCCTAATTATTTGTAAAGTCACAACACATTAGAGATGTGTGTAGTTCATTTTGCTCTCAAATGCACCAGGTTGATGAATTTTACTTTAAAATGTAAAAAAAAAAAATCTTCCGGGGGAGAATCCCCCCGGACCCCCCTTGAGGGGCAAGGCCCATTCCATAGCCAGCTACTTTTTCTATCTGGCTGGCTACTCAGAAATGTGGGGGAACCCCCTGATATACCTTATAGGGCTATATGATTCAGATTAAGTTGTTCTATATACTCTCATATTTTGTCTTGTATATCGGTCACGGAAGCTTATTTATCCGCCGTTATAACACTGCCGGTGCCGTGTGAGAAAGCTGCCTCGAGTCAAAAGTATAGTTTACCCACCTTTTTTTTTACCACTACAGCACTGCTTACAAGAATTGTTCTTGGTATTTTTACTCACAAAGACACATCTATATGCGTCTGGTGTAGTGCAAAGAATATAAATATAATACATATAGGCCCGTATCGTTGCATCGGCGCTGTTTCTAGGCCGAGCGCCTGGCGCAGCGCAAATCAGTGGGCATGGACCAGCGCACTTGATATCTTGGTCTTGGCGCTAGACGCAGCCTCAACCATTACAACCACGCCTTTTAAGCGTAAAATTATGCACCGTCAGTTCATTGGATAAGTGCAATAAACGAATCGCATGCTTGCCTTTTAAGCTCCATTCCAGTGGTCCAGCAAAACCAGATGAAACCCAAGCCTCTGATCCCCCCCCCCCCCCCCCCCCCACCTCCCTTCATCCCGTCTGTCTCCATATATCGGCTATTATTCCATATTATGATGCTTCTCAAACCAATCTAACTGCAGTTTAAATACTGCAAGCATGTAAATACGCTACACTATAGCAAGATCAAAGTGAAAATAATGTTCTAAACGCATCGGATAGAAAAAAATATAGCCGGCTGGATGTCATGAGATTAGATGAAATTTGGCCAGAATGATATCGTTTTCTCTCTTCTCCCCCACTGCACGATGCAACATCCTCTGAATGACACCTATCACTTTTACTGGATCTGATTACTTTATTCTATTTTATTTAGCCTACTGGATTTTATTATTGAGTATTTGTATTTTATTTGGCCTATGCTTCCCCCCCCCCCACCCCCTGCCCACAGGCTCTGACAAATATGTTCATTCTCAATAAAATCTTCAGTAATCAATCAGACTGGCTTTAAAAGCCAGGTGGTGCCTGGGAGGAGGGGAGCGGCCGGGCCTCGAGCGGCCTGTCGGCGATCCAGGCCGGTTGCGGGAGTGGGCGCCGCACACCCCAGGTCCCGGTGGAGGGGAGGGGGAGTGGATGGGAGGAGAGCCCTCGCCCTCCGACTCAGTGGTTTCCACTGCTGTAAATAAAATAATTGTATGAGCACTCAATCTGTTTGTCAGTCAGCTCCACTGCTGCACGACCCGCCTGCACGACCACCAGCGCCTCATAGCGCACCAGCGCGGCTCCGCTCCCCGCATCTCCTGCGTGATGTCCGGCGTCCTGTGAGGAGGAGAGGACGGCCCCGTGCAGGGAGAGGAGAACGTAGAGGACGCCCCTATTAAATTAATCTTTTGCTTTGTCATTGTTTTTCATATTTTATTTAGAATTGTAGCCTAATTAAATATCCCCCTCTCTCTTTCTCATTCTTTCTTGCACTTAATGTAGGCTACACGGCACCTCGGACAGCTCCGCTGCCACAGACGGGGGAAACATTTGGAAATAATTCTAACTACTCTGCTTTGCAAACAGAAAATATAAATACAACAGACAATTCTGTAATGAATAGCTGTAATGAGAGTGGGGTTTGAAGAAGCGCTACACAAAAGTTTCTCCAGTTTCTTTCTCTCTTTATTTCTCTCTCCCTTTCTCTCACATTAAACGATATACATGCCTATAATGTCAATTATCTGAATGAAATAATAATACATATTAATTAGGAATATTAGTAATATTAGAAGCCTAGCTAATTTCGGGGGGGGGGGGGGGGGGGTAATAAAACGTTGAGCTATATTAATACAAAGTTAATATTGCTAATCAAAATGTTCCAAAACGATTTTTTTATACATCAAATATGTGTAGTTAGACAGCTATCCCATTTGAAAAAGATCTGACAGATATAACTCTGCTGCTGTCTGGATGCTGCACATAAATGGGGATTATTATGATAGCCTAAACTAAATAAATGAAACTGTGCATTGCAGCTTCACCCAAAGCCTGAGAAGGGTTGCCACTGCATGCTGTAATCTTCAATCTTATATTCTATTGTGTTCTAAACTATTTTTTTCTATATATTCTATTCTCCATTCACTATCCTGTCCCCGGCACTGAATAGGCCTGCTTTTCAAAAGCGCAAAGCGCTAAATTTACGCCAGGTCGGAAGATATCAGTAGGCCGGTATTTAGCGCCGACACGCCTAGTCTCGGCCATTCTGGGACTGCGCCACGCCCATTCGGCCTAAAGCGCATTTGGCAGCGTAAAGCCATGTTGATATCGTCCCAAAACAGGCGCAAGGCACGTTTTTTTGCGGTTAAGGCCCGTTTTAGCGCCGAAGGCCTGTGGGAGAATAGGGCCCATGGAATGGTATTCTAGGCAAATACAGCATATTAGATTTAACCACGTTTTTGGGGGATAGCTATCTGATCATCATTCATACAAACATGAGATCAGGGTAAGGAAAGTATGCAAGATGAGGAATCTTACTTCTGCACAGTAAGCTAACATGTTTCAGTGTAACCCACATAGACATTATTCCTACAACCCCTCCCATAAACAACCATTACATTTCTTGTGTTATTACCAAAAAGCCTAAGTAATTAATTTACCAAAAGCTTATGTTGTGTCTTTATCTTTATCTTTATTGTTTATTTGAGCAGGGACAGTACACAATAAACATATTGCACCAGAGATAGCTAAGAACTCATTTGCATCTGTAGTCCCTGGGCGCACAGAGTCCTGTGCGCACACAGTACATATCAAATACAGAAATAAAAGAAAATCCTAGTGTCTAAACAATCAAGATACATGGTACAAAAAATGATGATACTTACTATTAGTAATATATAACACAGTAAAATATAACACAGAGGTAGATAGCAATCCCCTAAGATCACATAGTGGTAAATGAGGAGATGGTCAGAAATAAATACACAATGTCAGAACACAACAACATGAGCATGTGCAACTAATGTGGGTCTGATAACTAGTTCTTTGTGTTAAATGTATGTTTGACATTGTTTTTCTTTGTTAAACAGTGGCCAGGGAAAAGGAGGTGAAGCACCTTTTCGGAAATGGTGTGGACAAGTTGGTGAGCTCCGTTCACTGCTCCCCAAATCTGTGCCAGTGTTTGCTACAACAGCGACCACATCGGTGAGGACCAGACAGGAGCTAATGAAGCTTATTGGAATACAGGGCTGCGTTGAGATTGCTGTAAGTCCTGATCGGCCAAATATCAGGCTTGCCTTGAAGAAGGTGTCATCAGATGCAGCAAACACATTTGAATGGCTGTGTGAGGAACTCAAAGTAAAAGGACCAAGCACAGGCAAAGTAGTAATCTACTGCAAAAACATCGCAGACTGTTCACTATTCTATGCTGACATTTTTTTTTACACACAGTAGTTCACTATGGACCACCAAGGGAAATTGAGGACTACATGCAGGCCTTTGGGAGGGCAGGGAGAGATGGTGCAGACTCCCACTCCATCATCTTGTATCATGGCAGACAATAAGTAGGGGTGTCTGACCAGATGCGAGAGTATGTGTCAAACATCACAACTTAGGGTTAGGCTTGGGCGGTGTGTATTTTTTCATAACTTAATACCTTCCGGACATTTGGCCTGGGTACATGGTGACAGTATACTTATAGCATGATGACGGGCCTAGTTTCATATTGGGGAGGGGGGGGGGGGGGGGGGGGGGGGGGGAGCACTTGACACAAATGCTCCAGCCATTTGTATCAAGTGCATCTTTCCTAGTTCCTGTTGTATAGATTCATGTGCATCATGAAAAAGTTTCAACTTTTATGTTTCAGAAAGCTTTATTTACAAGCAAAATGTTCTTCACAAATCACCTTAATGGAGAATGACAATTAAAGGAATGGAATGGACATCATTGTGGGTGAGCGTGTAACATGTTCAGTCTGAAGTGGTTGTTGAATGACTGTACATTTAGTACCATGACTGATCCATGGATGTGAATGTAACTCTTTTTTTTTTTTTTTTCGTTAATTTACTCTTAACACATTGAATGCCAGCCATGTTTTCATTCCTGTAGGTAAGTTGTGCCAGGGGTGTTTTTGACGATTCTGGCTCATTTTAGAAACAGACGAGGATTCTTTTCTGTTAAGAATTCATGAACACCAATCATCTAAAAATAACTAATAGAATGTGTGCTTTCTCTGTCTAAAAGAGTTAGTTTGCAGAGTTAGTAGTTATGTAGATATTAGCCGTTGAGTACAGCATGGTTTCAGCGTCTGGAAATTTATTCAGAGATAAATGGCTTTTTGTGAAACAGTCACTTTAACCATTCATTTTTGGCATCAGTAAGACCGTCAGACATTCTAAACAATAGTTTTGAACAGTAATTTCCTCCATAACAACAGGAAACACCCCTCTCATTCAAACTCCTCCCTCCGTGTGTCTTGTGTCCTCCTGGCTGTACAGCGGGCGTGTCAGAAGCGCTTTTGCTGCTGCCTGCCTGTGTGCCTGCCTGCCTGCTTGCCTGCGTGCAGACGCTCCTTGTGCGAGTCAAGATGGGCCGGGGAATGCGTGGGCGATGGGCAGATGTTGATTCTGGCCTTTCTGAGGTGTTTCAAAGTGTGTTTCACCTATGATCTATTTTGCAAATCGCTCTCCGCTCTCTGTGTGCTGCTGCCGGTGCGCGGCCGCTCTCAGGCAAGACAAGTCTTGAATGGATTACTGTGAAATCGCCACGGCATTTCCTTGAACGGCTTGGTCCCGCGGCAGTTTTTTCTTTGATTTCGGTCGTCTGGGGGAGCACTGTCAACACTTAGTGGGTCGGTAAAATAGATTATACACATTATCTTGCTCCAATAGTGATCTCGAAGATGTAAAAGTTGTTGATTGATGTACCACCGTCAAAAAAAAAAAAATGTTTATGTAAGACGAGTTAGCTCGTCCTTGGCACTTAAGCGCTGGATTATGTAAGACGAGTTAGGTCGTCTCTGGCACTTAATGTGTTAATAAATACCATTTAAGACATAAAACTGTGTTCTTATTTGTCACAAATTTTGGGTGCCAGTTGTTGCTCACAAGGGTTACTTGAAGGCATGGCTGACCAATTTGGGGCCCGCTCAGTTTGTTTTGGCCCTTCATGGTTTTGAAAGTAAAAAAAATTGCGGCCAATATTACTGTCTTTCAGAGGCTGTGGCAGGCAAATTTTTAAAGCTAGGTTGATAATACTTTTAGAATACGAAACTAGAAGACCTATTTTAGATTCTGAATATAAATTGTCCATAAAATAATATAATTTCACATAATTTCACATATCAACATTTATTTTTGGCCCATGGTCATCCATCCAGATTAATTTTGGCCATTAATGTGTTATTACTTTAATGTTGCAGCTGGTAAAGCAATCATTTTAAATACTTTAACATTAACGTTATATACTAGTGGGTAGCATCGTAATGTATTCGTTGATTTCTTAACTATATAGTAGAAAGTGGAAAATACTCAAATTAAGTTCAGTAACGCACACACCATAAGCACTGCATGTGCACGTGACAACCAAGTAAACAACAAACAAACGTCTTGCGTCTCGTCGCATCTTCTTTTACCGTTTGGACCGGTGTGGGCGTCGATGCCATTATTTGGTTTTAGTTGTTTGTATGTTCTCGTTTTGTTTTTGTTTTTTAGCTTCTGTTCTTGGGTATAGCTGGATATTCGCGTCGCCAATGTTTTCTGAACGGAACTCTGCATGCTCCTCATGAACGGAACGCAGGAATGGAGCAGAATTGTTTCTTGGAGCACAGCTGCACGTTGATTGGTTCGTTCCTTTTGTTCCGCCGGGGGTCGAGATCAAAATAACTAGACTTTTCAACCCAGACTACAAATGTCCCCCACACACACACACACACACACACACACCGCCCAGCCGCCCACGTGTCATAGTGACACAGTGGGATCCGCTGAGCGACTTCTTCTTCTTTTGAGATGTCTGCGCGGTTGGCATCAAAGGGTTGCATTACCGCCGCCACTGGCCAACTTGAATGCATTAAGGAGAGAAAAACAAAAACCTTCACATCACATTATGCAACACTGCTCAGGTGTTGTCAGGGAAAGTGAAATCTTCCGGATTATAACTTTAAGGTTAGTTTAGGACAAAGACTTTAGTTTTAAGGTTAGAATAAGGATTAAATGGGGTTAGGCTTGTATGACAGGGCTGGAGTTAGGCAATCATTGTATTCAGTGTCCTCACGAGTATAATACAAACATTTGTGTGTGTGTGTGTGTGTGTGTGTGTGTGTGTGTGTGTGTGCGCGTGCTTACGTGCGTGTGTGTGCGCGCGTGTGGTGTGTGCGTGCATGCGTGCGTGTGTGTGCGCGTGCATGTGTGTGTGTGTGGATGCGTGCATGCATGTGGTGTGTGTGTGGTGTGGTGTCGTGGGGGTGTGTGTGTGTTTGTGCGCGCGCACGTGCGTGTGTGTGCGCGAGTGCATGTGTGTCGTGTGTGTGTGCACGCGTGCATGCGTGTGCACGTGTGTGTGTGTGTGCGCATGCGTGCATGCATGTGGTGTGTGTGTGGTGTGGTGTGGTGGTGGGTGTGTGTGTGTGCGCGCATGCATGCGTGTGGTGTGTGTGTGTGATGCCTGCGTGTGTGCATGCGTGCATGCATGTGGTGTGTGTGTGGTGTGGTGTGGTGGTGGGTGTGTGTGTGCGCGCATGCATGCATGTGGTGTGTGTGTGTGGTGTGGTGTCGTGGGGGCGAGGTCGGCGAGATTCTTTGCTCGGTCAACAGAAGCAAAGCAGGACTAAAGCAGAAGGGCAAAGGGCTCATAATCTATGAGACATGAGAGAGGCACGTGCATGACATCACGGACACATGAGTACATGCACACACACACACACACCTGCCCCCTCCAAATAAAGTCGACTCTGATCCGTGTGCTGTTTTTTGGGATAATGTTTAACCCATAGCCATGGCCCCAAAATCAATTATGCAAAGTTAAGCTTTAAAAATAGCTGCTTTGTCAATAAATGAAAAAGTCAAAACAGCAGTCGATAACACTACTGCTGCCAAACAAGGGACACCGACACCCTCGACTTCATGAGTCAAGTCGATATAGTTCAAACTCTTTTGGGATATTTTGACTGAACCACATCTTTTTATAAGAGCGCATTGGAAATAATAAGAGTTCACTGTGGTGTCCCTATAATTATTTTTATTTTTATTTCTATTTTACAATTTAGGCTCAGAAATTGTAAAATGGTAAAGTTTAAAGTTTTGTGTGTGCGCATTTTTTTGTGTGTGGTGCGTGCGGTTGTGTTTTGGGTAGTTGGGAGACGCCTTGTGGGTCTCCGACCCCACCGGGGGAACGACCCCAAGGGACCCCTCTAACCTCTCTCAGACCCTAACCCTAAACCTAACCTCTCCCCAGACTCTTAACCCTAAACCTAAAACCTCTCCCCAGATCCTCCCCTTAAACCTAAAATCTCTGGAAACCACGACCCCTGTATAAACTCCCATTGACAAAAACGTTACCATTTTACAATTTCGGATGCGAAATTGTAAAATGTGTAACGTTTCCTGCTTTAGACCAACGTTGCTATTTTACAATTTTCTGTGAGACTGTGTTGCCAAAAATACATCATCCCTGTAATTAAAGTTGTTGGCTGAGAAAGCATCACTTTTCCTAAATAGATTCACAGTATTTTAGAAGCCAACTTCATTTTTAGGATAGAAAATATATATAAAAAAAAAACAGAATAATCATATTGCGGTTTGCTTTCAGAAATCCCAGCTATAAGAATTCAAGCAATCTCTGCATTGCATTCAAATGTTGATTCTCAGTAAGTAGGTGGGGGGGAGGAAACTTTACTGCATGTTTGTTTTGCGAGATCTCAGTCCGGGTCAGAGATGCAGGGCTGTAACAGCAGCAATGCAACAATGACACTGCGTAATCTGAAGATCATCTGTGATGATGACCACCAGGGGTCCATAATGCTTCTCAAATAGCAACTGTGTCAGCCTAAAAGGCATCCCAGCCATGCTCCACACGCCCCCTTCAGCTGGCCCGCACCCAGGCCGTGTCTGCGCTGATTGGGTGGAGGGAAATTCCAGAAACTTCCCATTGGCTGCTCGAGGATACCACCTGACCAAGTATGCAAATTGTCTCTGTGTGGCAGTTGAAATCCCCTGGCTTCAGAGCGCCCCGGCACTGAGAGGGAGTAGACGAGAGCAGGAGAGAGGAGGACAGGAGAGAGGACTGCAGAGCAGAATCATGCACTTAGAGCAAAGACTCTCATAGAGATCTAAGGGATTGAGACACTTTCAAGGAGCTCCTCATTTTCTTGGAACTGTCATTTCCTTATTCCATGAGTGCTACAAGGTAAGAAACTACAAGACTTGGGTGAAAGTTTTGCAGAGCTAGATAGATAGATAGATAGATAGATAGATAGATAGATAGATAGATAGATAGATAGATAGATAGATAGATGGATGGATGTAGATATACATATAAATTACATATATACACACAAACATATAAGAGTCGAAGAGAACAATCTTAGTATTACATTATAAAATGCATGTCATATCTAGTTTGAGAAAGTGAATTACTGATTGAGCAGGTAATGTGTAATTGTGCTAAAGAACTTATTCCGTCACACCGTTTGCAGAAGTTTCAATCGCTGGGAACTTTTTGAAAGTCTGAGAACATTGCATACAGAAGGCAGTGTTCTAACCTCCCCCCCCCCCCCCCACCCCCTCTCTCTCCACCTCCCCCTCCCTCCCTCTCTCTGCTTCTCTCTCCCTCTCTCCCTCAGTGTTCTCCAGTCGTTCAGTCCGTCAGCTATGCCGGGCCCGGTGATGCCGATGGACGTGGCGATGAGGTTCTACATCAGCCACTCTCCCCCTCCGCTCCGCGGCTTCCTCAGCTCCTACGAGGACCTCCAGCGGGCCAGGGGGCGTGTCAAGCTGAGCCAGAGCCCCGGCCGCAGCTCTCAGCATCAGCTCTACAAGCCCCTGAGGCCCTGTCTCAGCACCCAGCAAAAGGCCACGGACGAAGGAGGCTGCGCGGGCGGCTGGAAGAAGAAGCGCGTGGTGTTCGCCGACTCTAAGGGCATGTCGCTCACCGCCATCCACGTCTTCTCCAAGTTTGACGATGAGCCGTACCGCAACGGCAGGTGCCGGGGAATCGCGGAGGAGCTGCAGTTCGACATGTCGGACTTGGAAAACGCCACCATGGACCTAAAGATCACCTCGGTGCGCAGCCTGGCGCTGGACTTTAAGCAGCCGTCGTCGGACTATCTGGACTTCCGGAACCGTCTGATTAAGAACTCTGTCTGCTTGGAGAGCTGCTCACTGCAGGAGCGCTCGCTGACCGGCACCGTCAAGGTCCGCAACGTGGGCTTTGAGAAGTTGGTGCATGTCCGCGCCACGTTCGACTCGTGGGCCAGCCACACCGACGTGGACTGCACCTTCATGAACAACGTCTACGGCTGCCAGGACACCGACACGTTTGCCTTTGTCATGGAGCTGCCCGCCCACGTCCCAGCCCAGAATCGGGTGGAGATCTGCGTGTTCTTCGAAGCCCAGGGCCAGACGTACTGGGACAATAACGACGGCAAGAATTACACGCTCAAGCACGTCGGCTGGAACGGCGAGGACCTGAACGCTCCAACACGGCCTCCGACCTCCGCTGACCAGAAGAAACCACCGGAGCACAAACACGGGGGAATTAAGCTGCTGGACATGGAGTTCGATCAGTTCGGCAGCCCCCGCATGTCGAGCGGACTATTCCCTGGATGGCAGAGCTGCGGTCAGATTGATAACAGCGTGCCTTACTGGTGAGAGCATCAGGACGTTTATGCAAACAGCTGTGGTTTTGAGCTGGAGTAAACCAAGATGAAGCAGGCAAACAAAGCCCTTCAAGAGGAAGTTCAGAACTCAGACTCCAATCTGCTGTCATGTGGCCTGCGAGACGAGCGTTTCCTGTAAAGTCGTGAGGTGCCTTCTCAATACTTCCTGCCCGTTTTCAATCCCCACTCAACCCAAACAGTCTAGAGCAATCGATAGCCTGAGGGCCGCTGTAATGTGTGTTATGCACTGATTGAGATGTTCCTCCATGTGACACATGCAAACTGAAATGGTGAAAGTGGCACTTACAATAATTCCTTCATATTGAAGGGACTGTACGGCGAGTGCATGGCGCCAAAATATACTTCTCAACCTGAAAGGAAATGCAGATCATTTATTTCAAATGGAAAAAATGCACAACTCAACAGAAATTGTGATTTGTTTCAAAATGGCCCTAATTCGTAGCCCTCCTTTCTCATCGTCGTGTACCTTGTACAGTACATGTCTGATGCAATATATTTGCGTGATGTAATTCTGAGGTAACTTTGGTAACGGCACAACCAAGGAACTGAGCTGCTGTCAACAGTGTGTCATAAGAGACTCTGCACATAAACAAACGAAGAAGTCTGTACGTGAATCATATGGTTCAGTCAGTGATGGATGCTATTAAAAACACAATGATATATCCGATATATCCGATGTCCAAGATAATGCATATGTGAATGTTTGTCATGTGACATTCGAAAGTGACTGAGGTTCGAGAGCGAATGTTCTCTAAGTGTTTCCACAATAAGTGCAATTCTGTGGCGAGTGTATGAGTGTGGCTCAGCTGGCATCGAGTCTGAAAGGAGAGATTTTTCTTAGTTAGGTTATGTGCCCCAGTATTTGTGTTTCACTTGAAGGTGTGTGTGTGTGTGTGTGTGTGTGTGTGTGTGTGTGTGTGCGTGCGTGCGTGCGTGCGTGCGTGCGTGCGCGCGCTGCGTGCGTGCGTGCGTGTGTGCATGCTGAACCATGTATTACCCTTTCAGAAATAAATTTATATATTTGTGCTAAACCTTCAATGACTTCTGGCCTGTTTGTCACAATCACTTTCAAAGGTGTCTTAAAAAAAAATACATTACGTTTATTGAATTAATTCCTTGGAAGCATTTGAAGGAAAATGGGCAACTGAAACCCAGTCACAGTGATATAAGTTGTAGTAAAAGTAATAAATAGTATAGTAATAGTAGTTTTAGTAGGAGTAGCAGCTGCAGCAGTCTATGTGTGTGCATGCGCCATTGTACAGATGAGACAGCCTGGTGCCAGGGCTGAACATGGTTGTGCACTCTAGGGAAGAGCAGAGCAAGGAAGTAACTATTCTACACTAAAACAGATATTAGTGTGAGGGATATATATACCCCTCTCATAACATGTGTGTATCCCTTAGGGTGTGGAGTCATAGTCTATTTTTTTAATTTGTCTTTATTGAATGTTCCAAAACTGCATGTTTAACTAAGAATAGGCTAATGATTATTTCCACTCACCACTTATTTAATGTGGTTACTTTACTTTGTGGTCAAAAGTTTGGAAGGAACAATGCATGCTAGGAGATATGCAAATGTGTTTGTCCAATGGGTCCAATAACATTGCTCTCTGTCAGAACTTGCTTGGATGTCCTGATGTTGGTTTAGTAGCAAAAGTAAACACAAGTTATTAATAGCAGCATTCACTATAGACTCTTTAGTGAATACTTTCCACAAAATCATGAACAATGAAGAAAACCAGAAGGAATAGGCTACAGTTCCACTTTTACCAAATAAACCAAAATTGATGTTCTGCGACAAGTTATATCATATCTACTAGCCTCTTCATTTTGCTCTCAGAGTGCACCAGATTAATGCATTTTACTTTAAAATATACAAAATGTATTTGTCCAGGGGGATGCCCCCCAGTCAACGCCCCCCCTACATACCCCCCAGTCGGAGTCCTATTACCTTCTAGGTGGTGCAACCCCTGTTTGGAAAGCCTAGAATCGCCTATGTGTGTGTGTGTGTGTGTGTGTGTGTGTGTGTGTGTGCGTGTGCGTGCGTGTGTGTTTTTAACATTTATTTATACCAGGGGTGTCTCATGAGAGCAATGCTCACTCTTTCAGGAGCGCTCTGTTCACATTCACATCAGGAAGCTGACCAGTACAACCACAGTCCGGTCGGCTGGCAGCTCCACTGGAGCGGTTGGGGTTAATAAGGGCCTTGCTCTGGGCGGTGACACGTCCCTGACAGGTCCTTGCAGATTAAACAACGATAACACAAACTGAACTGAATAATACACTTAAACTTAAGTTATCATAACTGAAACAAATTCAACCGCTAAACTAAAGCAATGTCCCTTATCAGCATAAGGGGCATTGGTATGGCAGCCTGCCAAGCACTACCAACCCGTTCTCACTCTGAGCGCGTCGCATATTGACGCTTTGTCCTGTCCCTTGTGCGTCGCTTGTTACTAACATGGTACCCTTGAGCGACACATGAAACGACTTGGGCTTTCCGACTAAACTCAATGCAAACCCATGGAAGTCATCTTTGACGCTTATGGCAACTGCTCCCCTATTAGCCTAACTGCTCCACCATTAGTCAACTGCTCGCCCATTAGGGTCTGGAGGAGCTAACCTCTCCCAGACCCTAACCCTAAACCTAACCTCTCCCACCCCATGCCTAAACCTAACCTCTCCCAGACCCTAACCCTAACCCTAACCTCTCCCACCCCATGCCTAAACCTAACCTCCCCCAGACCCTAAACCTAACCTCTCCCACCTCCCACGCCTAAACCTAACCTCCCCCCAGACGCTAATGGTGAGCAGTTGACTAATGGGTGAGCAGTTAGGCTGATGGGGGAGCAGTTGCCATAAGCGTCAAAGTTGACTTCTATGGGTTTGCATTGAGTTTAGTCGGAAAGCCCAAGTCGTTTCATGGGTCGCTCAAGGGTACCATGTTAGTAACAAGTGGCGCATAAGGGACGGGACAAAGCGTCAATATGCTACGTGGTCGGAGTGAGAACGTGTTGGCACTACAGAGCATTGTAAGGCATGCCGCTCCTCCACTGCATGAGGAATGAGAGGAACAGCCTCAGACGCCGAACACACAATGCGCCGAACTACTTAGGTTTAGGGGTAGGGGTTAGGTTTAGGTGTAGGCGTCAGGGGGTTAGGTTTAGGTGTAAGGGTAAGGGTGGAACCAAGCCAACAAGTCTTCAGGAGAATCTTGAGTGACCATAAAACATTCGGTTTTAGCAAGAACAAAAAGAACAGAATCATTGTTATTTTGTGTTCTTGCTTAAACCGAATGTTTTATGGTCACTCAAGATTCTCTGGAAGACTTGTTGGCTTGGTTCCACCCTTAAAACTCGTTATATAAGGATTTATCGAAATGTCTATGGAGAAAATGAATGCGGAACTTACTTCCGGGGCAAGAGACGTCACGAAAAGTCACGTGACTGTTGAGCTCTATTCTACACTCAGATTCAGCAGGAAGAATGTGCCTACTTTCTCTCTGGCATGAAAACAGGAAGGACCTCAGGCTGCCTGCAAAAAGCCTCAAATTCCTCCTTTATCAGAGTTTTTTAACGGTTTCAAGACTGACTTAACTTCAACTCCCCTGACATTCCTCTGTAAAGTAAGGAAAACAATCTTAAATGTGTCCAGTCTTCAGCAGTGCACCTGCCGTGCCATTTGGTGGAGACTTCAACCCAAAGCACCTATATTTTCATGCACACTAGTGCGGTGTATCGAGTGCAAATGTTGTGTTCTCTGCACGTCCAACCCGTGTGGACTCTGTGCTGGCAGACCCATCTTAAATTAGGTGAAAACCTTCAGAACATAATTAAGAATACAACTGGAAATGTTGGTGTATGTAAGTGCGACTGAAGTGGAGATTTGTGGCTCAGAATTATGAGAAGGGGAAAACAGCCATTTACCTGAATAGACGTTACCTTACCCTAACCCAGTGGTTCTCAAATGGGGGTCCGCGGACCACCAGGGGTCCTGGAGGGGGTTCCAGGGGGTCCCCAGGCAAAAGGGACGTACTTTACTTTGGCTATAATTCCATTCATAAGTAACACAATGACTATTTTGGTCATGGCTTTCACACACTTTCTGTAATAAAACATCTAAAAAGCATCAATCTTATTATCATATGGGGGACCGTGGGGTAAAAATCTTATCAAATGGGGGTCCATGGTCTACTTTTTTGTCAGTTTAGGGCACATCAAATGACGTCCATCAGAATTAAGCTTCTAAAGCCATGGCATCATTTTCTGGAGTTTTCCAAACTCTTTAAAGGCACAGTCAACTTAGTGTATGTAAACTTCTGACCCACTGGGGTTGTGATATAGTGAATTGAGTTAGTCAAACAATGTTGCAAAAACGACTTGTGTCATGCACAAACTAAATGTTCTACCCGACTTACCGACATATCATTTGTTAACGTAAAATCTGTGGTGTGGTTAACAAATTCGTTTTGTTTAGTTCAACCTAAGTGAATGTAAACTTCCGACTTCAACTCTGCACATAGATAATAACCCTTATTATCCTGACATATTCCTGGTTAGTGTAAAGATACAATGGTACTTCCAGAAGAGAAAACTCCCTCTTGAACCACCATGCAGTGTATTAAACTCTAGCCTTGACTCCACCCCTTTACATATCTGGGTTCATTCTGAGTCCTCTGCTCCTTAAACCTCCCAAGCAAGAGTGCAGCATCAAGTGGGATTTGAACCTGTGGCACAACAGGAACACCAGCTACATATGAAAGCTCTCCTGGCCCCCCCCTCCGACTTCTGGGAGAGAGGCCAGGCAAGCTTCAGGCAGAAATAAATGTGTGTGCATTTGATGAGTGCTACTCAAAAATGACCTGGTTATTACACCCTGTTTTCAAAATCTCCATTATAGGTAAATCTCAATCAAGTCACGACGCTATAGCCTGCCTGCAATCCATTAAAACGTACCAGAATCTGTCTTCATTTTGAGCTATAGATCACACCATAAAAGTAGGTGCAACAAAAATGGTGGGTGTCTCATTTTGGAGTTTGTCAGATGATCCCAGCAGATCCCAGATGGATCAGCGTCAGAATGTGAGTCTGTACAGACCATTCTAGGCTTTCCAACCAAGGGGTGAACCATCACGGTACCCCGACTGGGGGGGGGGACAAAGATTCTTCTTCTTTTTTCTATATTTGAAAGTAAAATGCATGAATCTGGTGCACTCTGAGAGCAAAATGAAGAGGCTAGTAGATCTATGAAGTACACACATCACATTAATATCCTCTTCACTATGCTGTAGCTTTGCAATGATGACAAAATGAGTGATTTCAGTTGAGAGGTCAAGTACAGATTAATTTGATTCAGAAATACAATGAATCGAGAAATTGCATTGAATAATGTTGAATACAATGAAATAAAGATATCTACGACACATTATATATATATATATGAAGAGTTCATTTGCAAAAACAGGTAAACGCCATTCTTAAAATGAATAAACAACACCTGTTTGATACTCCCTGTACTGACATTACCAGATGAATATGTTTTGGTTGTGATTGATAGTAAAAATGTACCAAAAATGAATTAATTACAATATAAACACATCAATATCTAATTTGAAACCATAAAGAATACAAACGGAGATACCTGTTTTTGCAAATTAACTCTTCATATATATATATATATATATATATATATATATATTTTAAGCTGACTCATCTAAGGCAGCTTCAGACCGCCCTCGGGGGCCTCGTCCACCTGCTGCCTGTTGGAACCACATTCCTGCAATTTCCTGATGGCTTTTCCCATGAACAGCCTCTATCTCTCTGTTTCCTAGTCCCTCCATCTTTATGTAGTTATCTGTCTATAACAACAATCCGTGTCTATCTCTCTCTATTTTTTCCCTCTCTCACTCTCACTCTCTCTCCCTCCCTCTCTCTATCTCTCTCTCTCTCTCTCTCTCTCTCTCTCTGATACAACAGAAAAAGCTTATGGGTAATTTCGATGGAATGGGTGCAGAAAATGACGGAAATACCGAATCATGTTGCAAAATGACCAATAAAAATGTCACAAAAAAGAAGAAGAAATCTATCCAGCTTTATTTTCAAAATAATAATATCAAAATACTAACAACAATAATAACAATAATAATGCACTTTATTCATAGATACAGAATTATAAACAAGTAAATGTGGTTTACAAGAGAATGTGAGCACTACTTTTAAAAAAAAAACAGTAAAACAGTAAATGCAGACGAATGGGCCTTGCTTTATCTTATCAGCAGGTCTTAGAGCCTCAGAACCTGTTGGACGAAGCTCTGTCTCCCATTCAACCTAAACTGTGAACAGGTGTGTAGTACTATCTGGAAAAGTGGGGCAGAGCACCTATATGAGGATCAACTTCCCCCCTATATTTTACTATTGTAAAAACAAACCCTTGGAGAAAAAGCTCCCACAGCACTACACCCCTGACTGTGAACAACTGAAAGAGTCTGAGTATCTGAGCCTGTCCATAAGGAGGTTAAAAGCTCAGACATACTATACGATTGCCCAAAATGTGCCTTAAATGTGTCCAACAAGATTGTTAAATGAATCCTAAATTGCATTATGAGCCAATGAAGTGAAGGTAAAATAGAAGTAATAAGCTGTCTCTTTTTAGTTGCTGTTCAGAGTCTGACTGCGGTATTATAAACTCACTGTAATCTGGATCTACTGTGCTGAGTGAGACAGGTTGACCAGGAAGTTATAATAATCCAGATGTCACAAAATAAAAGCAAACCGTTCTGAGGTGATAGCCCTATGACCTTAACCTGAACTAGCTAACAAACAAAGAATCTTGCTAATCTACAGCCTAACCTAGCATATCCCAACCTACTCTACACTCGTGATGTGGGACTGGTTATTAAAATGTTAAATTTTGACCTGTTATTGTAGTATCCACTCTTGGGCTAATCAGTGGACTTATGAAGCTGGAACACAGGGGTGAGATTCATTATTCCACTAAATTTCATAAGAATCCAGTATGTGGACACTGTGTCTTATGACATATCATGTCTGATAGATTGACAGACTGGAGATGGTGGTCCAATCCATCTAACCTCTGGGGGCAGCAGCAGACCCATTTCAATGTGGTGCAACAGGAACTCAAGAGGCGCAGTCGGCAGTGGAAGGAAATCCCTTTCCGCTCCCTGCAAGCTCTGCCATTGGCTCCAACCGACCGGCTCTGCCCATTAATGCATTTCTTTTCCGCTCCCTGCGTGTCGCTCTCAAATCTGTCCGTCGCTATGAAACAACAGTAACAACTCTAGCTCGTTGCTAGTAGCAAGTAGCAACTTGATATACGCTGAAAATGGTACGTTTTGACTACACACCGGTCACATTCACTTCATTTTGATCGGGTAAAGCGCAGCATGCGTGCGAGCGCTGTTACACCCCTTTTGACGGAGCGATTTTCGATGCAAGTCGAAAGTCTGTCTCGAGAGATTAAATCCATGGTAACCAGTGTTGGGCACGTTACTGAAAATTGGTAATTAGTTACAGTTACTATAGTTACTTCTCTCAAAAAATAATTTAATTACTTTAAAGTTACTAGGTACTTCAAAGTAATTAGTAACTAGGGAAAGTAACTTTTGCGTTACTTTTAAAAGTCTGCTTCGATTCTTATTAATGCACACATGTTAGTGTTGCTGTGCCACCGTGTGGCATTCAACATTCACTTATTGGGGAGGCTTATAGCCTATCGTCATTCGCCTCTGGGGCTCTGGCTGGCTCTCCCCGGACTAGGTCTGAGGATCAGAAACCGGATAATCCTCTGAAGTTGTCCGTTATTTGAGTGTACTAAAGTAACTAGTAACTAGCCAAGTTACTATTTTAGTAACTGTAACTGAGTTACTAAATTTGAAAAGTAATTAGTTAGATTACTAGTTACTCAAGAAGTAGTTAAGTTACAGTAACTAGTTACTTAGTAACTAGCGGGCGGGTGGTTAAATGGCACTTTTACAAACCATTAATGTCCCTGTGCTATTTAATAATTTCATGAATGGACATAGTTACGTGGCTGGATTATTTGGAAGAGAGACAAATTGGTGAATAAACAAGTAAAAGTTGAATAGTTTCTTTCCCCCATCTGCCAGTTTGAAAATGCAACCTAGTACTGCAGTAGGCTATTGGGTGATAAGTGCCCGCTATTAACATTCACGTAGGCTATCGCTCACGTATCGTTCGCACAATGGCACATATCAATAATGAATTAAATGAGCAAACTCGCGGTTTCCTCAAGTGCTGCAAACGGCTTGAATGGTTTCTTTTCCTCCCGATGCAAGAGGGTGATAGTGACTGTGTTGTATTCTATATTCAATATACTCCCTCCCAATATACGCCCACTCTACTCTCCCCCCGCGTGCTCCCCCCACCCACTCTACTCTCCCCCCACGCGCTCCCCCCACCCACTCTACTCTCCCCCCGCGTGCTCCCCCCACCCACTCTACTCTCCCCCCACACGCTCCCCCCTCCCACTCTACTCTCCCCCCGCGTGCTCCCCCCACCAACTCTACTCTCCCGCCGCGCGCTCCCCCCACCCACTCTACTCTCCCCCGCCCACTCTACCCTCCCCCCGCATACTCCCCCCGCCCACTCTACTCTCCCCCGCGTGCTCCCCCCACCCACTCTACTCTCCCCCCGCACGCTCCCCCCACCCACTCTACTCTCCCCCCGCGTGCTCCCCGCACCCACTCTACTCTCCCCCCCGTGCGCTCCCCCCATCCACTCTACTCTCCCCCCGCGCGCTCCCCCCACCCACTCTACTCTCCCCCCGCGTGCTCCCCCCGCCCACTCTACTCGCCATCGGCAGAAAAGAACTGAGCATTTAATGTTTCTAAACAAAGATCCCTCATGTCTAGAGGGGTAAAACCGACAAATATCCTGCCCTGACTAGCCGGCCATGGTCCAGACTTCATGTTTAGAAGTGGCTATACTAACAGCTATCAATGATTCCTCTGGTGGAAGGCTCCTCCCATCTCTTCTCTTCACCTCCTCTTTTCCCTCCATCTCCCTCCATCTCATCTCCCTCCATCTCCCTTCTCACTCTCTCTCCTCCTCTTCCTACATGGAGCTGACCCTCTCTGTGGGGGGTCCGCTCGCTATGCCGACCACCCGCAGTGCAGACAGCCCGCAATGCTGACAGCCCGGTCGGGTTAGGGGTGAGGGTTAGGGGTAGGAGTTAGGGTGATGGTTAGGGGTAGGAGTTAGGGTGAGGGTTAGGGGTGAAGGTTAGGGGTAGGAGTTAGGGTGAGGGTTAGGGGTAGGAGTTCGGGTGAGGGTTAGGGGTGAAGGTTAGGGGTAGGAGTTAGGGTGAGGGTTAGGGGTAGGAGTTAGGGTGAGGGTTAGGGGTAGGAGTTAGGGTGAGGGTTAGGGGTAGGAGTTAGGGTGAGGGTTAGGGGTGAAGGTTAGGGGTAGGAGTTAGGTGAGGGTTAGGGGTAGGAGTTAGGGTGAGGGTTAGGGGTGAAGGTTAGGGGTAGGAGTTAGGGTGAGGGTTAGGGGTAGGAGTTAGGGTGAGGGTTAGGGGTAGGAGTTAGGGTGAGGGGTAGGAGTTAGGGTGAGGGTTAGGGGTAGGAGTTAGGGTGAGGGTTAGGGGTGAAGGTTAGGGGTAGGAGTTAGGGTGAGGGGTAGGGGTGAAGTTAGGGGTAGGAGTTAGGGTGAGGGGTAGGGTGAGGGGTAGGAGTTAGGGTGAGGGTTAGGGGTAGGAGTTAGGGTGAGGGTTAGGGGTAGGAGTTAGGGTTAGGGCTGCAGCCCACCGCGCTGGAGCTGTGCAGGAGCTCCAGCCGGTGCACCGACAAGCTGCCTCGCTCAGCCTCAGCCGGTTCTGCTTGTGGACTATTGGCATTGCGGGCTGTTGGCACTGCGGGCTGACGGCACATAGATGGGGCACCCTCTGTGGTGCCATCATTCATGGTGTTGGTCTCTCCCTGCTCTTGCTCTGTGGCCATCCTGCACCGACACAGGCTTGCCAGCAGCTTGTCTATGGTTCCTTTCCTCATGAAAACATAGAGAACCAGGTCCATAAGAGGACTGGCATAGAAAAAGATGAAACACATATCACGATTGACAATGAAGTCAGACGATCTTGTTGCTCGTTCCAGGTGCCAAATGATCGCGGGCAGGAACAGCAGCGTGTAGTTTAGCAGCACGAGAACCAAGACTGCCACGATTCGTCGTTTCTCCTCAGGGGGGACAGAGGTGGCAGCGGACAGAGCTTTGAGGGTCCCAGCCAGGAAGAAGATGAGCAGGGGGAAGGGGAGAAGGAAGAAGAAGGAGAGGATCATGTGGTACCACCGGTGCTTCTCAAAATTGATGATAATGAGGAGGAGGATGGAGAAGACCCAGACCATGATGGAGACCACCAGGGAGAACTTGATGGTGCGTCTGAAGCGGTACCACAGTGGGCAGGCAATTACCAAATACCTGTAATAGATAAATGGGTTAGAATACATTTAAATACCAATAAACAATACAAACCAAATACTGGGGACCTCCACAGACCCTCAACTTACTCCAAACCGCCACTGTGTTAACAGTTTATTGTGTGGAGGAAACGTGTATAAGTATATTTTCCCCTGGATCTGTAATGGCTTGGGTGTAATAGAGCCTGGCCAGCCCTAAAAAGCTCACCAACAACATGCATTACCAGCTTTTAGCTTTTTTACAGGTTCTGCTTCTCTCACCAACAACACGCATTACCAGCTTTTTTACAGGTTCTGCTTCTCTCACCAACAACATGCATTACCAGCTTTTTTACACGTTCTGCTTCTCTCACCAACAACATGCATTACCAGCTTTTTTACACGTTCTGCTTCTCTCACCAACAACATGCATTACCAGCTTTTTTACAGGTCCTGCTTCTCTGACCAACAACATGCATTACCAGCTTTTTTACAGGTTCTGCTTCTCTCACCAACAACATGCATTACCAGCTTTTTTACAGGTTCTGCTTCTCTCACCAACAACATGCATTACCAGATTTTTTACAGG
>NC_139633.1:29888028-29970528 GCF_964638095.1 Poromitra crassiceps
TTCAAATCCATGTCTAAATCTTTGAAATTGAGGCTTTTTTTCCGACCCTCTTGCCCCTCTGTTTTTGACCCCAGAAAATAATCCCATGTCCCGTTTTTGGTTGAGGCATCACCTAAAACGGGTTCTCAGTGGATGTGACATAGACCAGAACGTTACTCAGGGCATTCATTTAGGATAGGAGCTGCAACTTCCGCGGCCTTGCAAGGTCTCTCAACGGCTTCCCTGCAGCAGATGGGCCGCTGGTCTTCTTCGGCGTATACCTCCTACGTTCGTCCTGATGCCATGGCCATCATCGATGCTCAACGATCTCTCTAGCTTTGGTAAGCATTGCATATTACTGGTGGTTGGTGGTTCTCGTTTCAGCTAAATCAGTACTGTCATTTGTGTATTTAACTTTTGGGGGGATTTTCATCTGGCTGTGTAAAAAGGGGCTGCTCCCCTTTCCCGGCACTTCTTATTCCGGGTCATGGTATTTAAATCTGTAAATATTTGCTGAAGTTTATGCTCGTTATGCTAATCATGCACATTATCTTTGTCATTCATATCATTACAGGCTATGCTCATCATGCAGGCCTCAGCGACCTGAGTCATTGCTGACTTCATTCATGCGACCTGAGTCATTGCCGACTTCATTCATGCGACCTGAGTCATTGCTGACTTCATTCATGCAGGTCTTCACAAGCTTTTAAAGCTATGCTCATCATGCAGGTCATATCCAACCTAGGGCATTCACGACTAGTGAATTTTACTAGTCGACTAGTCGTCCCTAAAGGTAGTTGACTAGTCGTTTTTTTTTTTTTTTATCTTTAAGAAAGAATATGAGCCTCCCACAGCAGAAAAGGAGAGGGAGGAGCCATCCCCTCCCCCCACGGCCACCCCCGCCCCTGAAGAAATTACTCTGCAAGAAAACATCTGGGCGGCCCGCCAGGCTCGGAGGTTGCTTCAGCGCAGGTTCGCCACCTACCAGAGGCGCACCTGCGACATCTACAGCCTGTATGTGCCACCAGTCAGCGTGGACGTCAAGGCGGACAGCCCAGTGCCACCACATGGTCAAGAGACTAAGGGACGTCATGGATAGGAGCATACGTCGGGAGCATACTATGGTCTATCCATTTTTTCCCCCACCCCTATTGTATATGTGTGTCTAATGTATATGTTTGTCTAATGTATATGTATGTAATGTATATGTATGTATTTTAATATTGTGTTTTGTTAGTGTGCAAATAAAATGCATTCTTATTACTGTTAAAAAAAGAAAAAAAAAAGAACATGAGGACATACATGGACTATCATATCCCATATCCCATATCCCCCACAAAGAACATCAAAACACAACAAAACAAAACAAGAAAACTGCATAAGATACACAATAATCCAATAACAAACAAGACTATTGGACAAACAACCAAACAAAAACAATGCATTCAGCTCCTATCCAGATAAGCCTAATGACACTGGGATAAAAAGTTCTTAAAGTCAAACTCTGTATGTGGTTGCCATATTTTGGGGATGTCTAAGAATCTGCCTTTGCTCTTGTAGTAAATGTTATCCAACATATGGTAGCTTGAGAGTTCATTCCACCAGTGAACTACAGCTGGGGGATTGGATACTTTCAAATTTAAAGCTATGCATTTCCTAGCTGCCAACAGGGCAAGATCTATGTATTTACTTTGAATGGAATTGTTTTTGTTTGGTTGTTTGTCCAATAGTCTTGTTTGTTCTTGGTTTCAACTGCTCTAATCATTTGCAAATTATCTTGCCATGCTCTGCTATGTCCAATCCCTCAGCTTTCATACCATCCCAGTAAGATTATGCCTCCTGTTCATCTCTCCTTGGTGAGTACTCTCTTTTGGAAAGTTCACTATGCTGGGTTTTGGGGCTTGCGCCCTTCTTTTGGGGGGTATAAATGGCTGTGCTGTTCCGAGCTGACCCAGTTCGATCTCGATATCTCCCTGTGGTGTCAAGCTCCAAAGACTAACTAACTTTTCTCATCATAATATTCTGTAAATAATCATTCATCATCATTATAATAAAACCATTGTTTATTCATCAAGTCTCCTGATTGAAATGGAGTTTAAACGAAGGTTCAGACAGGATGATCTTGATCCTCATCGGTTACCCAGTCACTAGACTCAGCTCTCAGTCTTAATCCGTTTCACTACCTTAAGACTGAGAATATTATTATTTAAATATTTTCATAAAGTTAGGTGGTGCTGTTGGAAGCCTTGCATCGGAGAACCAATCATGAGTGTTGTGGGCGGGCCTGCTTTCTGGGGGCAGTGACGCTCATGCAGAACCGGTGTCTCGCAAAACATCGCCGCGTTTGCGGAGAAACATATTAACTCATTGAGTGCCAGCCACTTTTGGAGAACGGACGCTCCCAGTGCCAGAGTTTCAGAGCGTTTTCAGTGATGTCTCGAGGCCCACAGAATATTGTGTGATATTACTATGTAAACACTGAACCCGCACAAAGAACGATGAGACTCTCTTCTATCACCTGCAAAAAAAAGTTTATTGATCCCATTTTCCGTTCTTTAGTTATGAGCCGGAGAAGATAGGCTGTTTTGAGCAAAAAGACACTTTTCAAATTAGAAGCTGAGTTATTCCGCCTTTTGTGAAATGCAGCATTTCAAGCACATTCACAGAGTCTGAAGATAATATTTTCTGATGTAGTGACGTGGTGTCGTTGTGTGGTGCCTGCGTGCCCCACCCCCCTCTCCCCCCCTCAGCTGCAAACTCCTCCCCACACTAACACACAGCCTACACGCACCCAGTCTATTTTCGGAGCGCTCCGTTTTTTCTCCTCCTCGTTTTTTGCTCCCAGCGCGACAAGGAAATGCCAAACCGGACTGCAGGGAAAGGTTTGGCCCTTCGGCGTCGGGTGCTGCCTTTCTGGCGGCTAATCGTGTGAAGAAACTATGCAGACAGACAGACAGAGGCAGAGCGGCTCAGTTGTGTGCGTGGATTGACTGCTGTTAGCAGCCAACATCAGCTGCAGTCAGAGCCATCTATATGGCTCTGGCTGCAGCATGAGCGGTTTCTCTTTGATCACGGGGGTTTTTCCTGCTGTTTTCCGGACCTTCCTCTAATGGGTCGGTAAAATAGGTTTTACACATTCAACATGCCCCAAAATTGTACAGGAGATGGATCTGGCTTTGATCCACGTCCCACCGTCAAAAAACGCAATTGACGACTATCGTCGTCATTGGCACTCTACGTCACTAAAGCAATTGACGACGATTGTCGTCATTGGCACTCAATGAGTTAATCACTTAGAAACAAACATAACCTGTTAATAGGACGTGTTTCATCCGGCCCCGGCGGCTAGAGGTCTTTCCCCCAGCGATAAGCCCGACTCCCGAGGCTAACGTTACAGAGCCTGCTGATGACTAGTAGCAAGCGGACCACTTCCGCGTAGGAAAAATTATTGTAAAATAAACAACGGGTATAAACTCTCTTTGCAGCACATCAGTGTCTTGCTCTACATTGGAACTACGAAACATTGCATTGCCGCTACCAAATAAAATTCTAATAACAAATGTAGGCGTGTCTGCTGCCGGCCGTTCTCGCCGGGCTCGAAGAGACAGATTTTGACAATGATAATCCCAGACGTTTGGTGGTTAAGTGGCGCTGTTGGCGCCGCTCACCAAACGTCTGGAAACCTAGACTACCCAGTCACTGCACTACTCCTGCTTGCTCACCTATTAACCTGTCAGCTTCCTGGTGATAATTTAATAGTCAGTGGTTGCCTCCTAGTTTCCCATAAGCCAATAGCATAGCGGCACATCACCTCATACACCTTTGCTCACCTGCACTGCTAGCCTATCACATTGTGGCACTCCCCTTAGGCAGCCTATCACATGGCTGCTGTGTGCATAAATATGCTTTTTTGTGTCTCTTCAGTCTCTCTCTAACCCTGCTGGCTGGCGCACACCCACCACCTCCCCGTCTCCGCCAAGTCTCCTTGATCTGTCATCAGGAGAGGTTTCACCATCACCACCACCAGTATCTAGACTCCACAGTAAGTGCACAGAGAATCTGCCATTTTGGCCCGTCTGTGTTTTAGGAGCTAAAGTAATGTGGTCGTCTTCATTGTAGTATAACTGCCTAATTCAGCCTTTCCCTGCACTTACACTAGATGGTAACTCTCTAAATAAGCCTCCCAGAGCTGTGAAACTGCAGGAAAATGCTTTTCAGGCCATTAGGAGTTGGCCTCCATTGTTCAAAGGAGGCATTTTTTTCACGCCAAAATGGTGGTAGCGCTATTATCTAAAAGCATACAGTTGTCGACTCTTGCCTTCAATACTCTTTGATAGGGTTACATGCTGCCACTCCGACGTGCTGCCACTCCGACGTTCTGCCACTCCGAAATATCGGCACTCAGAAAGGGATCATGTCTATGTTCCCCGGGTTCTATATTCCCCGTTTTTCACGCCAAACCTAACCTCGCCCCATGCCTAAACCTAACCTCCCCCAGACCCTAACCCAAAACCTAACCTCTCCCACCCCCACGCCTAAACCTAAGGTCGGCATTGCGGCTTCTAAGGTGAACGACCGCCAGTCCGAATAATGGAAGTTAACGTTCGGAGTGGCAGGGCTTCGGAAAGGCAGTCAGTAGCCCTTTGATAGCTAGCTTGATCTAGCTAGCCTGCTGGATGCTAGTGTTAGGCCGTGGCCACACTGATCCGTCAGAAAATGGACAGAATTATAAAATGGATAGATGTATGTGTGTTGCGTTGTCTATTGCGTTGAATCTCTTTCTCACCAGTGTGAGAAAGAGATTCACCCCACTATTGAGAGCGGGAAGCCCGGGACGCGCGTTCGTCTTGCATGGGGGGGCGACTGGTTGTCTTGCTCCCTCTATCACATGACGGTGAAAACACATATTGCCGTCCAGAGACGAGACGTCAATGGCGGGGAAGCGTTGCCTGTTAAAAGACGTCGGTAGGGTGTCCACCCGCTATGCCGACCACCTGCAGTGCCAACAGCCCGCAATGCCAACGTTAGGTTTAGGCGTGGGGGGTGGGAGAGGTTAGGGTCTGGGGGAGGTTAGGTTTAGGCGTGGGGGGTGGGAGAGGTTAGGGTCTGCGGGAGGTTAGGTTTAGGCATGGGGGATGGGAGAGGTTAGCTCCAGCCGGTCCCCCAACACGCTGCACACCGCCTCACTCAGATTGTTCTGCTTGTGCGCCATCGGCATTGCGGACTGTCGGCACTGCGGTCTGCCGGCACATAGACGCGGCACCGTCGGTAGACGCAATGGCGGGGAATGACTTAAGACAATAGTAATAACAGAAAGACGCTTACAGTAGGAGTCAACAGAAAACAAGAAAAGCAGAAACAGGAAAGATACAACAGATATAACTTGTGCATCTGTGGTGCACAATGTCCTTGGTGACAACTCATTTGACACAGCACCTCCCCATGATACCATCAGTAGTTCTTGGCATACGATAACTGTAGTGTCACTAACCTGATGATCAGTGATGATGTAGGGGAGTGAGAGAGGGCTGCACAGCCTCCAAACAAGTTGACGCCTACATCTTTGGTTGTCTTCTGCTTGATTTTTAGTGCTGGTTAAAACAGAGAGAGAGGATGGTGAGGAAACTCCGGGAAAGACACAGGCTCTAAGGTCACGCAGCAGTGACTTCTTCACATCCAAGCGAGCACCACAGAGCCGAGAACGAGACCACGACAGCGAAATGGAGCCACATTGATCAGCTGAAAGATTCTCCCCAACTGGACAGCCGGATGGCATTGAAGAAGACAGAAGGCTCAGACACAGGGTCAAACACAATTGAGAAGGGGGTGCAGGGGGTGTCAGGGAGACATCCTTGCCACTGCTCCGCCACCAGGAGGCATTCCAGGGTGAAAGGAGGGAAACGTCAATGAGCGGTGGTCTCCGGCTGATGACCCTGCAGCTGACCCTACGGTCCAGAGATATCCTATATTCATATTGTTCATGTTCTGTCTTTCTGAGTTCATCCATTCATTTCTTCAACTACATTTTTTTCTGGGCCTGCTACTTTGCAGGCCCAGTGTGTTTGTTGCATGTATTTATTGCATGTTTCATTAGTGTTCTTCTTGCACCTGTGTTGAAAAGGTGTGTGTGTGATGTGGCTTTGGATAAAAGTGTCTTGGTGATAGTGCTGGCACACAGCCTTTGGAAGCCAGGGAAATAACATGCATTTTCACCTCAAACATAATGTAACATTAATTAGCTGAAAAATACAAAAAAACTACAATTTTGAGCACCTACTGTAAGTCCAGGATGAGTGCATACAATAATATGATTTTGTGCTGGGGTGGTAATGGAATAAAAAGTTTGTTTTTCAATGGGCCATTTTCCCAATAACGAGTGTGTATTTTGGCTACACGTACACACATTTCTCAATACACACATCACACTATGACATCCATATGAACACAACCACACCATTTTAGCTGAAAATATGTATTCCATTAGGCTGTAGTGGCCCATAATGCAGCAGAAGCAAATGCAAGCAAAATTGCCTACATCAGATGCATATGCCAAACGAGAAAATGTTGCAGTCTGCTGGAAAAAGAAAAAGAAATAAATATTGAAGGCTGATTTCCAAAATGTCTGAAGGAAGCCAATAAAAAGAAAAAGATTAGAAAGTGGCTGGGGGCCCAAAAATAGCACCTTCCTGCAGTTTTTAATGGAAGATTTAATTAGCCATTTTTGGTCATAATCTTTTTATTGCAAACTGCCCCCCCCCATAGCATTTATTGCCGTTTATAACACATTTATAGCAATGCGAACAAACCAAATTAAACTTAGCCAAAAATGTCCTGGTTGCCAGCCGGAATTTATTCCTAGTTTAGATTTTTACACTGCCATGAACCCACATGGCATACATCTGAACCACCAAGCAGAATGCAATAATGCAAACACAGCACCGCCCGTGTCTCAGCCACGGTTGCGCAATTGGCCTATGATTTTATTTTTTCAATATTTTATTTTTCAATTTCCAGAAGAAAAGAAAAATAGACACACACACAAAACACATACCAACATTATATGGTTGCTACCAGCCGCATAAGGTGCTTGTAAGAAAATACTGTACATAATCACATGCAAGGAGTCTATTAGAGCAGAGGTTCTCAAATGTTTTTCAGGCAGGGACCCCTTACAAGATAGAAAATATAGCGGGGACCCCCTCATTCTGATTTGTGATTTTGGGCTAAGCCTAATTGCTTCCACGGTAACGTGCTTCACTTTGATATTGATAGGTTTGTCAGATTAGAATGTAATCCATAAACCATTTTAGATTTAAAGCATAACATATTTTCGTTGAACTGAAGCTTTAAAAAAATATATACGGTATATATATTTATATTTTCCTGAAAACTTTTTGCGGACCCCCTTGCAAAGTGCCACGGACCCCTGGGGGTCCCCGGACCCCATTTGAGAACCACTGCATTAGAGATTAGCTGGGCGAGTTACTTGTCATTTCTAACCTCATCAAAGTAGGCCAGGAACGGGTCCCAAATAGTTGAGAACTTCCCAATTGAGTTGGTCCTCAGGTACCTGAGTCTCTCCATGCAGGCATGCACATAACCGAAACCATGTCCGTCAGCCACAACTGAAAAGAAGATGGAGAGTGGGACTTCCACTCCTTCAGAATGAGTCTGTTGGCGACAGTCGTGCCCTGCGTCAGACTGCTGCACAGCCATAGGGAGGAGCAGAGAAGATTCAGAACAGCCGAAGATTGCAAGTTCCGCCTCCGGCTGAAGGGTTATTTTATAGGCCTTAAAGAAGTGGCGCCGGAATGAGTTTGTAATTCGGGGGGCAAAAGCAGGAAGGGACTGTTGAAGTTTTTGGGACGTTTGAATGATTTTTAGCCATATCTTATTTTAAATTAACATAAGGATTATACTGTAGTGATGTCTTTATTCAGTATTTTCTCCTTTTCTCACTCACTTGGTGACCTGCTCTCCCTTTGTCGTTTTACAATTACACTACAACAGACAGCAACACAGGCAGAAACACTGAACTTATTATCACTCTGAAACACAGTGCAAAATTTGTCATCTCAACACAAAAATAAAATCAAACTAAGCCTAGCCTATACTATACCATTATAGCAGCAGCCAATGACAACACATTCAAGCCATCCTAAAGTGCATTAGTGAGTGCAGTAAGGGTGTGGCATCGTAACAATGAAAAATAAATACAAATTTGAAGTAATGTGCATATCTGCACCCCTCAAAGGTTTATCTGCACCCCTCAGGGGTTGTTGTGGAGGGTGGTGGTGCTGGTGCTGCTGCTTCTTCTAACTTCCCACTTGACTATCACGCTATATTTGCGAGGGGTATTTATAGCCCCCATCGCTGTATGTGTTTCTCTTATGGTTTACATTTAAAGGCCGCCTTTACCGTGGGGAATATGAATATATATTAATTCTTTAAAAATCTTAAATTTCGAATCCGTTGAAATTTTTGAAATTGCTTGTTCACAGCCAGAGAAAAAAAAAATGAAAAAAAAAAAAAAATTGGGCCAGGTGACGCGTTTCGCGTCGAAACGCGTCACCTGGCCCATTTTTTTTTTTTTTTTTCATTTTTTTTTTCTCTGGCTGTGAACAAGCAATTTCAAAAATTTCAACGGATTCGAAATTTAAGATTTTTTAAGAATTAATATATATTCATATTCCCCACGGTAAAGCCGGCCTTTAATTTAATTTAATTTTGTCCAATATTCAAATATTCCAGAATTGCATGTTGTGTTAAAAAATAAATATTTCTATCGTAACACTTTAGCCTGATAATTTAATTGTAAAACAGTGTGTTAAAAGTTAGGCCCCTCAAAGCTTTCTGGGAAATTGAACCTGTGGAAGAGGAAAGTGGGCGGAGTTCCCAGCATGCCCTGGGGTAGTGTGTTTTGTTTGTAGATTTGTAGATGTGTTTTGGAGGTTAAAATGACTTCTTGTTCTATATGCATGATGTTAGTTATCTGCAAAGTTATGTGTCGACTAATAGTGCTGTTCTGCATGCTAATACAAAGTTGAAATATTGGCACCATGGGTAAGTCTGGTGTGCAGTTAAGTAACCCTGTCTGAGATGCTGTCATTGTGTTGAATGCAAAGAAACGGCATTTCCTGTAGTAGCCGGTGGGGGCGGGGGATTGAGTTGCTCACTCCTGCCGATTCTTTTTTCCCCACTCTCATATTCAGGGGGGCAAAATTTCCTCTTGCCCACCCGCTTCCGGCGCCCGTGCCTTAAAGTACCAGTCAAATATTTTGGGTAAGACTTTGGAGAACAATTTCCGATTCCAAAAAACCTTTATTGTTCTAGTGATTTGAATACATTTGTGTGAGATACATTTTCCATGTTTTTTCTTTGGTCTTTATGGTCATATAATTTATACATTCATGCAACACCATTGCTGCAAACCTATCCTCATGGTCCAGCTTGTCCTGAAAGAAAAATAAATAACTTTATTGTGTTTATTACTATTTGTTTTTATGTATGTACTTTGTACTACGCTTTTTGCAATCCAATTTGCCCTTTTGGGACACTTAATAAATCTTGAATCTTGAATCTTGCTAAAGGAGCTGTTGAAGTGCTGTGAAGAGGGAAAACGACACATCAAGGACGGCCTGGAGGTGATGCTCAATGTTCCGGAGAGAGCCAACAACATCACGCACCTCTTGTGGGTCAACGCGAACCATTTTGCCCCAAACCTAACACTCTCTAAGCTGGTGGAGGGAGCAGGGGGAGATGATCCTCCGCGAGTCCTTCCAGCTCTTGGATCCAAGGATCAAACTCTCTCACTGAATGTGAACAACTGGTTGACATGCAAGCGGAAAAAAGGTTCAAGATATGTCTTCCACGGAAGCTGGAAGGTTTTGATGAAAACATGGAGTCGCAGGGGGAGATGATTCTCCACGAGTCCTTCCAGCTCTTGGATCCAAGGAAACCGATCTGTAAGGGCCGATAGCAGCAGCTGTTCCTCTTTGAGAAGTCGCTGGTCTTCAGTGAATGAGCTGAAGATCTCCAAAGGCACCAGCAAATACATCTACAAGAGCAACCTCTTTACATCAGAGCTGGGGGTGACCGAGCATGTTGCAGGAGACCCCTGTAAGTCTTTGGGTGGGACACACCCCACCACAAAACAACAAGAAGATCGTCCTCAAGGCGTCAAGCATGGAGATCAAGCAGAATTGGATCAAGTACATCAGGGAACAGGAGCGGACCATTCACCTGCAGGTGGCGCTGAAGGAGCCCATCCACAAGCCCAACTTAAGGCCACCCATGCCAAGCACCACAAGGGCCAAAGGGATGGAGAGGAGCTGGACAGCAGCAAGTTGCAACGATTCGTGGCCAGGGTGAGGGTGGCCCTCTTTTGTTGCTTTCCCCAGAGGTCAGGCAGAGCCACACGGACGAGGAGCCCTCAGCTCAGATACAAACGATCAGAGCTGGCCCTGCTACCTAAAGCCCCAGGTGGGCCTTACTTTCTGCCAAACCTCAGCTATGCTAGCTCCTCTTGTTTGGAACAGTTTGGAAACAGCTTGATTTCAATGTCTTCAATGTAAGGAATATTATGCTTGAATTTGAATATTCTCTGAGATAAGTGCTTGCATTTTTTTTTATGAACCCTGTCTGTCCAACCAGGTCCATCAGGGCCACCAGCGAGCCCCGGCCCTCTCCCTCCAGGTCCATCCTGGCACCTGCTGAGCCCTGCACCGGAGCCCCGGGAGGAGAGGCCCAGACCTGGGACCAGCAGGTGATGGCCTCTTTCAACAAGCCAAAGGACGAAGTTGACCTGTATCTTCTCAGCCTGGGGAGGGGCTGGTGCGGCAAGGATACGCTTTGAGCAAGTGTTGTATGAGCTGGAGTTTGGGATTGCCGAGTGAGATACTGTATATTTTGTTTATAGATTTCATACTTTTATTTGCACAAGGTGGAAATGTTTTTAGTATATGAGCTGGTCTCTATCTTATTATTTATTGATTGATGCATTTTTATTAGGTATCTAATTAACCATTCACTTAAGGTTTTAGAATTTTTGATTTGAGTGTTAAATGTTATCATCTGTTTGTGTATGTTCTTGTCCGCGCACACACGCGCTCATACCTGCATACAGATTCACTCGCCTTGTCCCACACACAAGGACCACAATGGAAACAAGCCCTCGGGCTTTATTGTGTTTTATTCCTTTTGAGCAATATGTTGATGTTGTGTTTGTCTTGTACATACCTGCTATTATTGTTTCAATAAAGTTATCAATCAATCAATCAGTGGTGTTTATTTTTTACAATTTGACTTTGCACAAGGTGGTGGGGTTTTTTTGTGTTTGTTTGTTTTTGTGCGGGGGGCATTTTGCCGTTATTAGATAGTAGGCAGACAGATATGGGGAGAGAGAGAGGATGACATGTGGCAAAGGACCATGGGTTGGATTGGAACCAGGGTTGGCCGCGTGGAGGACCGAGCCTCCGTGTGCTACCAGGTGAGCCACCAGGACGCACTGTCTGTGAAATTTGAGTGCAATATTTGTGTGATATTTTAATATCACAGATATAGACCAATTATACGCCTACGTCACAATGACAACAAACAGCGTCAGATGCGCAAGACGGAGGCAGAAAGACAGACTCCGCGCAGCCCTTTCAAGTAGTTTTCCAGTGCCTGTGAAACTATTCCAGCAAGACATGTCTTCGTGTTGTGCAGTGCGATGCCAGAATTGGAAAGCTATTGTAGCAGAGTATTCGGGTCCGCCTATTCACACTTGGTTAATAAAATAATAAACGATAGAGCCAGGCTGTAACGTTATACAAGCTTCTCCCCACATATCCTGTTCTAGCAACTCAAGGGAACATACACAGCCTCGCACACACGCAACACAACACAACACTGAACAGTCTGTTACACTATCAACAAAGCAAGGACTAAAGTTTTACCGAATCCTGTCAACTCATACTGCTTTTAATGCTAACCGTAAGTGTCTTTGGTTGCAAGCCGAAAGAGGAAATCGTTAAAAATGCCCGACTTTGCAGTGCTCGCTCATTTCATATCAGGTAAACTGTAGTAGGCTGCTAACAGCCACATCGCTCGGTTAGTTAACAACCAAGTAACGTTAAATAATGTCATTATTGAGTTGAACTGATTGGAACGAGGACATCATTAAAAATGCCCGACTTTGTAGTGCTCATTTCATAATCAGGTAAGCTGCCTGAAGCTGGCTGCTCAGCCACATCGCTCGGTTAGTTAACGACCAAGTAACGTTACATAATGTCATTATTGAGTTGTGTGCATTATCAACATAACAATATATCTTTGCAAGTTACAGAATAATTATCTACGCTATCCCCAGTTATAAAGGAATGCACGATATGTATTGCCCCAGGCTTGGCCAATTGACAGCGCCAGTGCGTATGGGTCTGTAAGACATATCCCATTAAACAACGTTAATTTCGATGTATAACATTGCTTATCACTAGGCGATAAGCTGTGGTAGTAAGCCGAGAACTGCATTTTAAAACTAAAATATAACTGTGTGTTGCAGATGGGCATAGAGCAGTCCTGACAGCGGGGCTTTCACACAGTTTTCACTGTCTGTCAATGCGGGGCTGACGGCTTTTGCCTACACGATGCGCGCACAGCTCAATGTTGACAAGCTGTATAAGGGGTCTATTAGTAGTTGTAGTTCTTTTATTTATGAAGCATGCAAGTTATGGAGTACCTGCCTCCCGCCATATTTAACATGTCATGCTTTAAACCTATCTCTATAAAAGAAGATGCCTATGTCTCGGACTGGGAACATATAGCTTAAAAAGACAAGCCTTCAGATTATTATTTTTTGGCATTTTTATCTTTGGTTTGAGTTTGTGTTCTAGTGAAGAATAAATCTGCTTTGCTATGCTATATTGTAACGTGTGTTTCTAATGTCTTTGGCTCTAAAAACATGTTTTATGTTGACTTGATGCTGTGGAAATTAAAGAAGGCTTAGCTAAACTGAAGACTGGTGGATTCCATGTCTCTTTAAACGGTATCAGTTGCAGGACAAAACGGCACATTTGTGTGTCACACAATAGGTAACTTGAGTATTCTAAGGGAAGACATTACAAAGTACATCTTAGGGCTTGTATTCAGTAATCTGTAGTGGAATACATTTTAAAAGTAACCCTCCCTAGTATTGTTTGACCGTCCAGCCTTGGACGTCCGAAAGCACTTTGTGCAACTGGATAAATCAGTTTATTTTTGTACATTCAATCCTGTGGTGCGACCATCTTTCGTTTCACGAAACTAACCCTCCCAACACTGAAGATGTAATATACTTATAGTACTTATCACGTACTTATCAAGTATCACCCGCTATGACCTCAGAAGTTACACCTAGACCCATGTCTACTTTCAAAAACTTGCCTTGATTTTTATTGTTCAAATTCACAAACATCAAGGACTGGTGGGAACAATGTAAACCTATCAGCAAATTATTGACATTCCTTTACACCTGTTTATTTTTTTATTTAGCCTTTATTTAAACAGGTAAAATCACATTGAGACCCAGGGACTCATTTACAAGGGTGACCTGTTCGGACAGCAGCAATCAGTTACAGGGCAACAAGACAACAACAATACAGACTCAGATACAAATAAATAAAATTGAATCACGACATAGCAGCAGGTACAACAATTACAGTTTCAATAAACAATGAGACATTCACTAAAATAATTAAAGTATAAAGTGCTAAAGGAGGAGAGGGTCAGCTTTGTGAGCAGGAGCAAAGCATAGACGCACTCTTCAAATTCTTCAATATAAGTTTAAAACTCGCTAGGGGGATCAGGCTTCCGTGTCCGTGCTCCACCGTCTAAATAGCAACTTCCAGAAAAGGAAGTGACGGTGGCAGGAGAGGCGCGCTGTACAGGAAGCTGGGAAAAAAGGTAGGGCTGTCCCAGAGTCTATTTTTCCAATAAAAATAGACCCTGGGTTCCCAGATTGGAAGAAAAACAGAAGCCATTCATTTGTTTTGAGAAAAGTCCTTTCTTCACCAGAAATATTGTTTTACAGGTCTAATTGTAGTTTTGGCTTCCTGGCTTACCATCACAGCTCCCTCGCAGCAAACCTGCATGCACCACTGCTCTTCGCCTGGATGTCTGCTATGCCACTGGTCCCTGGTCTTTCAGGGTCATCTTCCACTCCCTATTCACACATTCTTTAGTTAGATACACTTCTGAAATGGGCAGTCAGGTGCCATGGAGGGCCAATAGTCTGCAGGTATTTCTTTCCAATCAAATATTACACCAGCTCAGTTTACAGATTAGTTCCTGTGATCTGGTTAGAATGAAAAGATGTTTTTTCACATTTGTTACAAAGAAATAAAGAAATAAATATATTAATTAAAAAAAGAGAAAACCTGCACCGGTGGCCCTCCATGGCACATGATTGCCTATCCCACACCAAAAGGATAATACTGGAACATGAACTACATCAACAAAAATGCCCACTTCCAGTTTAGGCATAGCAGGCTCTCTATATTGAACTACATATAAATGTTGATGGAGGTGGGGTTGTTAACATGCTATTAAAAACTTACTGACAAACAATATATACGATACGATACGAAAACTTTATTGTCCACAGGTGGAAATTTGTCTTTGATTTCACCAAGACGTGTCTTACAAACTTGAAAAACACAAAAACAATACAAGGTGTTAAAGATGACAGTACACATATCGATACAATACAATACAGTTAACACACATTCATCCACCTTCAAACTTAGTACACCTTGGAATTTGCAGTACGACCCAACGGATCTACAGCATGTCAATTAAGAATTGAAAATTAAAAATATAAAATGTAAAAGACCTACTGTGCAAAAAAACGCAGCAACGCCAAAAAGGCATAAACAAAAAGCATAGCATAGTCTATCGCTTCCTAGTTTTATTTAAAGCCATAATGGCATCTGGGACAAATTACCTCTTGTAGAGGTTTTTCTTTGCCATCGGTTGTCTGTACCGCCTCCCTGAGGGTAAGAACTCAAATTCATTAAAAAGTGGGTGGGACGGATCACTAGTGATACTCTCAGCTTTACTTGTGACTATTTCATCGTACAGACTACTCAGTTGTTTCTGTGGCTTCCCTAGGATCTTAGAGGCCATATTCACTATTCTCTGCAGCTTGTTTCTCCATTTAACGTTCAGACTCAACACAGGGATTTAACCGTTAACATATTTTTTCTATCCCATTCCAACAAATGTGAACTGAACTAAATGAATTTGCAAATGCAATTTTGATATTGTTTTCATGTCATATACCTGTGTGAAGTAGGGATGGTTTTCCTTTAAACCAGTCACACTTTTTAGGTGTCCTGAGGGGTCTTTGAGCCACTGTTCCAAACCACCACATTCTTGGCCCCAGTTGTAGGGACACTTGCCCTCAAGAACTCCTGTCCCACAACAGTCACAAGTGAGGTAGCCATCACAAGAGGCCCCAATGAATGGCTTGTCCAGGGAAATCCTCAATCCAGCCATTTTCACCTGTAGGCTTTTATGTGATGTTCCAATGTGATCGTGCAAATAAATGTGAGTTGAAGTGGTGGCTTTGGGTTAGCTAATCCCTAGTGCATACTTATATGTTTCAAGAGCATCACTCTCGTGTTTTTTGCCCCAGAGGACAGCTGGTGTCTTCAAAGCTCTGTTTTTTGGATAACATATTGTACTAACAAGTGATGGAGCAGGAGAAGTTGGAGAGGTGTGGAGAACTTGGTGTGCAACTGACCCTGTAACCCTGCCAATCCTGTGCCTTTGCCATAGGGCACTGCTTGCCTGATTGACAGTTTCTCTATCAATTCGCTTCACATCATTCTCTGATATGCCCTGGAGATCTAAGAACCATGCTGGTGTTATAAAATCTTTATGCGTTTTCAGAACCACTGCATCAGTTCCTGTAGCAGACAGCATCTCCAAAAACTGCATTTGCTGGGCCTGTGTTGCTGAGGGCATAGGACGTGTTGCTGGTTTACTGGTACATGGCTTTTCTTTGGCTGAGGCACTGTAGAATTGGATGTCCTTAATCAAAGATGGCTCCCGTTTTTTAGTGCAACTCACTCACACGCGACACTGGTGCATGCGACTTTGTTGATTCCAAGGCGCACGGATGCTTCCAATTTAAAAAGCACAGCCCCCACATGAGAACAGGTTTCTCCAAGCCTAATAAGGAGAGAAGAACAAATTGAAGAAAGTCTGGCTCTATCCTATTATGTGCTAAAGTTAAAAAGTATAAAATACATGGCTTATTGTACATGACTCTGTCTCCAAGGAATACTTTTTTGCAAACACTCCTGCATAATAAAAACAAAGCATGCACACATGGTATACTTCCTTGGCTTGAAATATTTAACTAATTTGACCATTTATCAGTATATAACAGCCTGCTTGTGGTTAACTGTTACTGTTAGACCTAGTTAGATTAATTCTCTGTACAGTCCTCTGAAACATGTTTGCAATTTAGTAACTTACCCGGCCATACAGTCACAGTGAGCAGCAATAACTCCCCCATTGCTCCTCACAGCAACCCATGTGTGATGTGGCTTGTGTGTGACCCTCCAGGATGGCTTCACATCAGCCATAAACACTGCAGTCAGAGTCTTGGGGTTTGTGATGGTAGACAACTTGTACCCATCCACTAGGTAGTTTTTCATTGCTGTATCTGTGTAGATTCCTAGAATAGTATAAAATAAATAATTTATAAAATCATAATTTGAGGATTATGTCAGGCTAGCTAGCTAGACAGAAATATTTTGTAATGAGGATAACTTCTTAGACAAGATAATGTTAACCTAGTAAGCTGCTGTAACAGTGCCTCTAAAATTATATATAAAAAAAACAAGATTATTATTTTTATCTTACCCGGTGATTCAATTAAGTAGTGGTGAATGTCATAGTATTTCACTTCAGGCCACTGTGTGGGATCGTTTATCCAGCGTTGTTTGGGGAATGAAGAGGGACACTGCTCCAGGCCAACTGAGTTCATTTTCTCGACGTACCTTTCCCTCTCCATTGGAGGAAGTGTACTGAAATAATCTTTTGACATTATCTAAAAAGAAAACTGTCCAAATCCCTGTAAAACCCCGCAAAACTATTTCTATCTGACGAGAGTTCCTCCGTTTGCCCCGGTTAGCTTTGCTAGCTGCTGTCCTCAGGCAGTGCTGCTTCCTTGTTTTCCCCCGTCTTGGGCGTAGCTTCTGAATGATGACGCATTTTGCAGTGTCTCTATGGCTGGAGTAATCAGCTGGAAGTCCTCATCTATGTTTACTGGCCGGCTCGTGGGCCGTCTTATCGGATTGTATCCAGTGTCTTCAATGTCCCAAAGTCCACTGTCCACCGTGTCATCCACAAAGCTGGACAACACATATGGATCAACCTGGATCAACCACAGGCAGGAGAGCTCCATGCAGTAGGCCAAGGATTTGTCCAGCTCTAAGGAAGCCCTGCCTTTAACAACGTTGTGGGTGCTATAGATGGCAGCCATATCAGGATAAAACCCCCTCTATAGCACCGAAATAGACTATCTGAATTATAAAGGATTCTTTTCAATCAACTTGCAGGCAATTTGCGATTCTAATGGCAGATTCTTAGATATTTTTATTGGCTACCCAGGGCCAGTTCATGACACACGCATTCATGAAGAACAGTCATTTTTACAGAGCAAGACACTTTGTCCGCCCAGCCGCGTCCACGTAGGTAAAAAAATTCGGAGCCTTGCGGAGGGGGCGTGTCTGCTGATTTGACGTCACTTTTCCGCACGGACAGTCGCAGTCCTCGCCGATGCAGGAAGCATAATTCCAGCTTTAGACCAGTCTGCCTGGTCACACTTTACAAGGAGGCTGTTAATGGACCTCATAGAGGGGCGCTTCAATCATTATCGTTCCAGGGCACGCAGCATACTTGAAGGGGCTTTTGGAATGATGAAGAGCAGATGGCGATCTACTCTTTTCAGAGCCTTGGAGGTTAAACCCACATTTGCACCTGTGGCTATTGCGTCCTGTGCCTTTTTGTACAATGTCTGTGTGGATAATGGGGACATGCTGGAGCCAGAAGCAGATGTTGCACCGGACAACCTCCATCCACAACCTCCCTGTGAGCTGCTAGCAGATCATGAGAGCTCTGGGAACGCTACAAGGGACAGACTGGCTGCCTGGTCTCAGCCCATGTGCAAGCCCCATAAGGATGCTGTCTGTCATCCACAAATGGACAATTGTATAGAGAGAGCCGAAGTGAAACGTCACTTCCTGCTAACCTCGCGTCACCAGGCTCATCTCGGCGAGAAAGAGCCTGGCTTCCGTTCACAATTGATTTTGTCACCCTGCCTGGTTCCGGCCTAGAGCCCGCCCTAGACAGGAAGGGCAGCGTTTCTAGCTCGTCAACTTTTACGTTAACTTGACAATTTGACACAAGTATCGGAATGGCAAACAACAAAACAAAAGATGGACGTACCGAACAAAGTTTTTGAAGAAGTTCTTTTAGAAACATTGCGGATTCACAATCTCACATCTGTTAAGCCAATACAGAAGCTTTGCATCAGACAATTAATCGAGGCAAGAGACGTCAAGTTAACGGCAACAAAGATGTTTTTTGGCGCACTGCCTTCCGGTGTTCATGCTGGTTCCGTGGTTTATGCCCCATGACAAAAAGCAGGGTGAAAGGTGCCCAGACTACTTCCTGCTTTCTCCCTGTACCAGCGCTGGGAAAAAAAATATGAATGGCGGTGAACGGAGAATAACATTACCTTTTTGATCCCGTTTGAATTGCGCCACGCGGTGCCAACATTAATTTCGTCAATTTAAAACATAACTTTGCATGTCAAGAAAGTCGCACTTTGTTGTCAAACTGAAACGTATCGGTTAGTTTCGTACAAAAACTACATAGCTCGTGGAAGCACGTGTCATGTCGCCGGTATTCAGCTTTGCCGGTGGAGAAAGTGACGTCACTTAGGCGACAGTGCATGTAGTCTTTCTGATTTATAACTTGTAGTGCGACAGTTTGGCGACAAACTGCGACATTCTTGACATGCAAAGTTATGTTTTAAATTGATACAATGAACGATAAACTATAATTTGTCAATTATAGGTTAGTATTGTTGACATATTGTGCTGGCACAACGGCACCCATGTTCCCGGCCCCAGGAGCTGGGGGCAGCAAGGAGGTTGGTGACGTAGTGCTGGGTGGCCACCAGGGTACTGATGGACATGCAGCACTGGGCCACCCTTCCCACAGCCACCGGTTTTGGTTTTGTAGCTTGAAAAAGTTCAAGTAGCAGAGGCAGAGCATGAAGTTATAATCAGTTATAATCAGGAACATATTTATATGATTTTCAGAGCATTCATTTAAATGCTGTTTTCATTTAAAAGGATAAAGACGTGCATATTCAAATTGCAGAAATACGCAACAACATCAACCTGCTGGTTGTTAGAAAAGTTTCTCAGTTAATTATAGTTTATTGCCTCAATGAATTATCTGCTGTTTACCCAATTTTAGCAGCAGAATTGGATGTCGTGGTGTTTGATCTATCCAAAAGGAATTCCCCTACACTGCGCTGCGCAGCGCGGAGAATACTGGTGCGCCAAACGCAGCGGGGTATTTTTGCGCTTTTTAAAAATTGTGTGCATGCAAAGAATTTGCCGCATGCTCACGATAGCAGAAAGCAATCATTTTGCGGCGACACGCCTGGTTTTTGGCATGGGGCACGCCTACCCCATGCGCGCCCAGTATAACGGGCTTCAGAATCAGAAAGACTTTAATGATCCCCGGGGGGAAATTGGGAGGTAATAGTGCGGCAGGGAGAATACAATGCGCTTGTGCACGCCCCCAATTTGCATCGCGCGGGGCGTTAAATGAGCGCAAAACCAGCGCAAATGCAAAATGACCGATTTTGTGACGATAGGGCCCCAGGTCTTCAGTTATCTTATTTTTCATGATATTCATGAGGATCTGTGATATTGTCGTCCTCGATGAGGGTCCGTCAGTGTTCAGTATCTTCCACCGGTGGCAGGTGGTCAGCTAGAGATGGAAGGTCCTCAACTACAATAAGGCTGGAGGAGCAACAGAAGAGTTAGCGTGCACTCGACTCGTACGTGGACAAAAATAAAGTTTCATGAATCCGGGTATTTATTTGACTTGCATAGGCTTGTGCATCCACTATTGATCCCAAATATAGAGAGCCGCAGGAACGAGTCCGGAAATCATCAATGCTAACACTCCTGGTTCTTCACTGTTTTCGCCTATGGGAGTTTTGAATGGGTTTTTGGTGCGATGCTTCTAATAATCTCTCTGGGCAACGCTGGCTTAATCAAACGCGAACCAGTGTTTAGTAATATCAACTTCACACACGAGGACCACTTTTATGAGTTTTGAAGCTTTTACGTGCCGTTAAAAGGGCGGCTAGCTAGCAAACGGCTAAATGAGAAGGGGTCATCCCTATGTTCCCCGGGTCCTATGTTCCCCGCAATGCCGACCTTAGGTTTAGGCGTGGGGGTGGGAGAGGTTAGTGAAAAACGGGGAATATAGAACCCGGGGAACATAGACATGATCCCAATGAGAATACACTGTTGAGTCGATACGTCAATAACGTCACCACTTCAAAGGACGAACACGGAAATTCTCTTTCCCTCACCTGGTTCAGCCCCGGGTAATCAGTGCACATCAACAACAGTCCAGGTTGAGTGCTGACGTGACGTGGAAGCCTATGCGACAGTGTGTAGTTCTGGATTAGCTTAGCTCGAGCTTTTTAGTTCGAGGGCTCGCATTTACGCTACAAAACTCATGAAAGTGGTCCTCATGTGTGAAGATTATCCGACTGAACTCTGGTTCGCGTTTATTAATCTTGCGTTGCCCAGAGACCGTATTTGAAGCATCGCGGCAAAAACCCATTCAAAAATCCCATAGACAGAAACAGTGAAGAACCAGGAAGTCCGGGACTTCCGCGTTCTGACTACAAAAATACGTCATCCCTGCGGCTCTCTATAAAATACATTAACCATAACATATAGCCATGTATTCAGCCCACTAGCCAGAATAAATTGTTGGCATGGTATGTTTCTAGCCTGGTAAACCAGCCGATCACGTGAACTCACATTTCATTTCGTTCCTCGTTCCCGTCTGGGCTGAAGCCTTCACCCAGTGTTTGCAGTGGGCGGAAATTGGGCGGGTGTGCTTGCCTTGACAGACAACTCCTTCAGCCAATTAGGCCTGGGAGTTGACACCCACATCCATGAGTTTCCGTCATCGTTGCAATGGTTTGTGGGATACCGCCACCATTTTTGTTGGTGTCCCGCTAGCGCAGTGGTTCAGAGCCAGATACACGCAGGGCAACTTGTTGGAAACATGACATGTGTAAGTCATCATTGTTACGTTTGGTAACTTCCATAATAGTGAAATACAATAATTTTCATTGAGGAAATTGTCATATGAGCACAAAATGATTCAGACACACACATGACATGTGCACCTACCACTGTCTCTGACTTGTCTTATCATTATACTGCCTTATTGCTTGTTGTGTCTCTTGTTGTTTTTGCACATATGCCCTGTTATATTTGTACTATGTTGTAAACAGAGTCCACAGCACAAGAATTTCACACGTGATACTTGTACCATGGAGTGACAATAAAAATCTTGAATCTTGAAAGACAAAAGCCTGACCCTGATCCATGACCAGACAGACAAAGCTACAAGCTAACCCACCTTTGTGAAACACCATGCAGTCAGGTGTTCAGCTAGCTAGCGATTAACACATTCAGAGGGAGATGGAAAGAAAGGACTGCGACAAAATGTAAATTAGTTAATTCACTGTAATTAAATCTAAGTCCGTTAATTAAACTTACCAGAATAAAAATTCCGGGCCGGGCGGGAACACACTTTTGCTGTGGTGACGGTGGAGAATGTAATGCTTGGCTGTACAGCTGAAATCCAAGCCACACACACACACACATACACACACACAAATCAATACTGCCTCGATTATGAAGTAAGCCCAAGCGATCTTCAGGTAAAATCATCATTGTATTGTTTATAGCAAATTTAATAAAAGGTCAACTCTATAGGAAGAGAGTTGGCAGACAGACAGCAGCTGCAACGCAGCAGCCACGCTGCCTGTGTGGATGCCGCGGGCGTGCCAGCCGCAGCCCCCATGCCACGCACACGCACTAGGTAGGTAGACGCAAGATGTGTGTCCCGGCCGTTAGATCATTGCTTCCCTGAAAAAAAAGTAATTTTCCTGGTAAAATAAAGGTTTATATATATTTTTTTTTTCTTCCAAGTAGGAATACGGTAAAAAGATACTGTTATTTATTCTCTTACCTCTATTGTCATGTGAACGATTGTGGCAGGTCAGACACAACAGTGGTCTCCTCCCATGATGTTTACATCAAGAACACAGCGTAACAACCAAAACTGTGGGACACCAACCAAAATGGCGAAGGGGGCAGGGTCGAGGGCGGGTCTCCAGACCACGACGTCACACTCGCAGGCCTAATCAGCGTTGGATCCAGTCAAACCCAAAACCACTCGGGAGGGGGTCATCCCTATGTTCCCCGGGTCCTATGTTCCCCGCTTTTCCCAAATGGTGTCCACCCGCTATGCCGACCACCCGCAATGCCGACCTTAGGTTTAGGCGTGGGGGTGGGAGAGGTTAGGTTTTGGGTTAGGGTCTGGGGGAGGTTAGGTTTAGGCATGGGGGGGAGGTTAGGTTTGGCGTGGGGGCTGGGAGAGGTTAGTGAAAAACGGGGAATATAGAACCCGGGGAACATAGAACCCGGGGAACATAGACATGATCCCCTCGGGAGAATGGCAAAAACACATTTTCTGCCACGATACTGTACTTGTTTAATTGTTATTGAGTCTATTTCTGCAATAACTGTTCTTTGTGGCTGTTTAAACTAGACAAACGTTGACATCAGTTGACGTTGACTCGAGGCGGACAGGCAAGGAGGCGGCCATTATTGTTTTGCTAGCGACGTTCCCGATTGGACGATTACGATGTCAACTATGAGGCGGGTCGCTGATTGGCTCGTACGCTTTGCAGTTTCTGCAGAAGCCCTCCCTCCCACGGCTTGAGGCCAGACGGTCTGGTAGAACGAAATGAAATGTGAGTTCACGTGACCGGCTGGTTTACCAGGCTAGTATGTTTCTGCAATCCACGGAAATTTTTAAATATGAAAATTTCTGAACCAAAATGCGCATCACAGTTTAACGGCTGTCTCGCTCGCTGTTGAAGTACATCATTAGTGAACGGGTGTGATGGGCGGACCTGTAGTGGTCAGACTGATAATCAGCAGACAGGACAGACTGAAATCCTCCTCTCCTCTCCATGCGCAGCGCACAGGACGCACGGAGGCACGTTCATTTAAACATGGATCTGGGTATCCTGAAAATATTTCTCTGCTATCAAAATTGTGGGGGGATTTTCACTGCACTCGCTGTCCATTGTACGCGCGCATGTGAGAGGGAGGGAGAGAGAGAGAAAGAGAGGGAGAGAGTAGTCGGGTTTCCATCCACCTCTTTTTATGCAAAACTTCAATTTGCGCATAAAAAAACTGAGTGGAAACGCTGCCTAATTCGCAAAAAAGTTTTCACACTTGAGGGAGGTGGAAAAATCGGGTGTATCGATAAAAGAAAAATGCGAAACGTGCGGTGGAAACAGATGAAGCGATATTCCGCTGTCTCTCCATTCAAAAACCAGGCAGTTTGCTATGATCACTGCAGAACATAGCCCCATTTGGTACTCGTTCCGATAGCTATGCTAATGCTAGCTACCTCAAAAAGATACATCTTTCTGGGTAGCTAGCATTAGCATAGCTAGCAGAACGAGTACCAAACGGGGCTATACAAAACATGACATGCCGTGTAGCCTACACACAATAGGGCTACACACGGTAAATAATGGTAAATACGCAGCACAATACCCGCCGTCGTAAACAGAAGAAGACTGGGATATTAACTTTAAGGCGACTCACTTCCAGAATTGAATGAAATTGTATTCACTTACTATCTGCTCCATTTGCATGCACACAATTTTAAGAGCAGCTAAAAGCAGCTCTTAAAAAGCGCAAAAATACCCCGCTGCGTTTGGTGCACCAGTATTCTCCATGTGTCGCAGGCGCAAATTAGCCATGCCAAAATCATCTGCGCCCCAAAATGCCTGCGCAAACGGGAGTTGGGCGGTCTTAACTACAGAATTATTCACAGGCGTGGCCAGGCAATGCTGGGCATTACGTCAATCAAAACCAATCAGATTCCCGTCTCGCAATGTCTGTTTGCGGGAGGCATGCAATATGCTGTAATTCTCTCCATGCGTAATAGAGTGTACTCACTCGTGTGAGGACAGAGAGAGCTTATTGCCAGATCGTCTGTGGTGCCAACGACCCTCCGGGTTATGAAGGTAAATAGCCTATGTCCATTGTCCAACAAGTTTTCTCAATTAATTTCCCTCTTTGCGATGTGATAAAAGTTTCTCAGTGAGTTATAGTTGCCTCACTGAATTATCTGCTAATACCCAATTTTAGCAGCATAATTTGATGTCCTGGCGTGGCAAGGCTGTGCGTAATGACATCCAAAAATAATTTTACTTTGCACTGCGCTGCACTGCACTGTCCTTTCAAAGCTCTTAGCGCAAAGTAATTGCGCGCTGCTGACGATAGGATAATAGAAAAACACGTGTTGCGAGCACACTCAAAATCGATTAAAAACTCACTGGGTGCAGGGCAAGCAAAATAGTTCTAAACCAGGAGGCGGGGCTTCCCGGCGGGACGCAGAGTTGGAGATGGAGGTTGATCGGCTGAGGGTGCAGGCTGCAGTTGTGATGCAGGACAGGCAGGCGCAGTCGGGGTTGGGGGATCAGCTGAAGGAGCTGACGTTTGACTTGGCGACGCTCCAAGAGAGACAGGACACAGAGCGCCAAATTAACGAGGTGACGGTCTCAGGCCTCAGGTCTCAGATTCAGGCCGCCGAGATGGAGTGTCGCCAGCTCCACAACACCAACCAGGAGCTCAAAGCGACGCTCTTAGTGACCCAGTCTGCTCTGGACCGCGCTGAGGCCGCTCTGAAGGCCTCAGAGGGCGACAATAAGGCAAAGAAGGCCGCTCTGAAGGCCTCAGAGGAGAGCCTGGAGAAGCATAAAGACCAGCTTCATGCCGGCGAGATGGAGCGTCGCCGGCTCTACAACGCCCTCCAGGAGCTCAAAGGAACCATCAGGGTGTTCTGTAGAGTGCGCCCCCTGGTGGCTGTAGGCAGCAGCGATCACCTCCAGCTCTCTTCCTGTGATAACAAAGCGCTGACCCTGGTCAAGACAGATACATCTCATCTCATCTCACCATAGTATCATCAAATATCTATCATCTACTTTCTCTCTGTTACACACATTTGAACATACACTTGACCATGTTTATTATGCTGGCCTACAAGATTTTGGTAGGATATTTTGAGTTTATTATTTTCAAACAATGAACATCTGCATGGTGACTGGATCTACAATCAAGGTGCGTTAAAACCAACTCTTCTATTGCTGGGGCAGTGGCTATAATTTTGAACGGAATAGCCACTACGTCTTTGGAAGAGAGAAGCCAGCACTCCAAATGTCTTTTCATGTGATTTAATTCCTCAAACCTGGGCAGCAGACAACGGACGTTTCAGTCAAAGACCTTCCTCAGCGTTGTGCTGTGTCAGGCAAAAAAACACAGCTAAATACAATCAAGCCGGAAGTACAATCAATTAGTAAATAAAACATTTTACAACACAATTTTGTTTATTTGTTTATTTAAAAGGATCCCCATTAGCCGCCACCGAAACGACCGCTAGTCTTCCTGGGGTCCAAACACAATACACATTACGTTACAAGCAATTGTAAACAGTAGACAGTAAAGTGCAGTAGTAAAATACCATATTAAAAATTATAAGAGATATTAAATGCATTACAATATAGGGAAAATCACAGAAAAACATAATAAAAATCGATACAAAGTAGGATAGAAAAACAACAATAGTTTGGTCAGCTAATTATATAGCTGGCCTATTGCGCACACAATTTATCTAAAAGACACTACTATTCAAAACATAAAATTCCAAGTAGTGTTAAAGTGTAGTCCTGAGCATCAGTGTGTGTTTGCTGGTGTTTGAGAGAGCAGCTGGGATCTTAACTTCCTTTTAAAACCAACCCTCCCATGAATGGAGGAAATATTTCCTGGTAAACAATTCCAGGCCTTTATAGATCTGTATATTACAGTCTTCTTCATATAGTTGGTTTTGGGTCTAGGCAAATTCAGTTGTCCCCTACTAGCCCCTCTTGTGGAGTGTGTGTGAGTACTTGAGCTATAAAAAATGCTGCTGAAAAGGAAACCAGGAATTTGGGTATGAATAACTTTGTGAAAATGCAAAAGTAGGATGGATGATAGTCTCTGCTCCACAGTGAGCCATATGAGATGTGTATGCATGTCAGCTATGCTAGACCTAGGGGAACACCCAAGGACCAGCCTAGCTGCCTTGTTTTGTGCAACTTGTAACTGATCAAGAAGACCTTTAGCTGCAGATGACCACACCACAGAGCAGTAGTCCAGATGACACAAAACTAATGAGGAGACAATTTGGCGAAGTGCCGATGATGTTACAAATAATGCACATTTCCTTGTGATGGCAATAGCTCTTCCCATTTTCGCAACCACCTTATTGATGTGATAATATGCCTTACCAGTAGAAGCAAGGATCTGTCGATAGGATAATGCCATCTATCCCCACATTTTAGCGCTGAAATGCCTGCTTTGGCATGTGGCACGCCTATGCCCAGTACAATTATAACATTATTATTGTGCCCGCCCCCAATTTGAATTGCGCAAACGAGTGTTTTGCCTGAAGTGAACATAAAATGACTATCTTTTTATTTGTCCCAGACACATCCTAACTCAGGGGGAAGTAGTCCAAGGATAAATACCTGAGGGCAGACAGGCAGGTCTACCCAAGTTGTTGTACTTTACTAAAAGTAACCAAGTTGTTTACTTGCCTAAAAAGAACAAAAGTTGTTTTATTTGCGCTTAAAATTGGAAAGGCAGTAAGGTTTTCAAATTAACTGGTGTTTTGTTTCAAATTTACGTTGATATTGTAGACGTAAAATGCTACATTTTAGAAGCGCGTCTTGCCGGGGGGTCCACCCGCTATGCCGACCACCCGCAGTGCCGACAGCCCGCAATGCCAACGTTAGGTTTAGGCGTGGGGGGTGGGAGAGGTTAGGTTTAGGGTCTGGGGGAGGGTAGGTTTAGGCGTGGGGGGTGGGAGAGGTTAGGTTTAGGGTCTGGGGGAGGTTAGGTTTAGGCGTGGGGGGTGGGAGAGGTTAGGTTGAGGGTTAGGGTCTGCGGGAGGTTAGGTTTAGGCATGGGGGGTGGGAGAGGTTAGGTTTAGGCGTGGGGTGAGGTTAGGTTTAGGCGTGGGGGCAGGGAGAGGTTAGCTTTAGGCGTGGGGGCAGGGAGAGGTTAGCTCCAGCCGGTCCCCCGACACGCTGCACACCGCCTCGCTCAGCTGGTTCTGCTTGTGGGATATCGGCATTGCGGACTGTCGGCACATAGACGCGGCACCGTTTTTCCGAGTCCCACGTTTTGTTTCAAATTTACGTTGATATTGTACAGATCCTGGTTTTCATCTGTAAAATGTCCACATTTTATTTGGGTATATTTGGGTAGACTGCTGATATAGTGTATGACTCTGCAGCAGCACTTCCCAAACACACACTCCTGTATAATATAATGCGCTTGGTGATTAAAGTATCTCTGCTCTATAAACATCAGCACGGGCACTTGGCTGCCGGGAACAGGATGCAATAAAACGTAACCGACGCCAGACATTTACGATACATTTACGATACATACATGACATAACACGCTGCTCTGCTGGCCGTGTGTTAGAGGCCTGTGTGAGGTCACGCCACTCACGTTTCAGCAGCAAGGGGCTATTCCTGTGCTTCACTGAGAGTGTGTGCTGCTGGTAACGCGACGCCCCGTCCACGCCGTGGGCACGCGTCCACAGCGTGATCAGCTGGAGGGAGGAGGGTCACTGAGAGAGAGAGCTGAAAGATGAGAGAGAGTGAGTATGGGAAATATGAGAGGAGAGGAAGGAGAGAGAGTAGTTTGGGTGAAGGAGAGTTTAGGAGAGAGGCTTCGACGCTCTGACCTCAGTAGGACCGTGTTCTAATCCAGACTTACTGCTCTGTGTCAACAAGCTCATCATTCATGCAAGACACAGATCACCTCCAGCCCCCCTCCCTACTGGCACACTAACGGCTCGTCCCTCCCTACTGGCACACTAACGGCTCGTCCCTCCCTACTGGCACACTAACGGCTCGTCCCTCCCTACTGGCACACTAACGGCTCGTCCCTCCCTACTGGCACACTAACGGCTCGTGCACACCCCCCCTACTGGCACAAACTAACGGCTCGTGCACACACCATGAAACGCTCGGCGGCATGCCTCCTGTGAAAGCCTCTTTGACGCTGCAGCTTGATAGGCTTGCAGCTTGCTCTATTTCCACGTCTGATTGGTCCATTTCAACCTCGCGCCCCCTGCCGCAGGAACCGCCCAGCGTTTCGCTGTCGCAGACTAGAGGCGGCTTGTCTCCGAGCGGCTACGTTCACACAGACACAGGGAACCTACGCCTTGCCTTGCCTCGACCCACGCCTACGCCTGCAGACCTTGAGCTGGGCGTGAACCGATCACACCGCACGCTGAACCTGGAGCCGAGTCACAAGTGCCTCTCCTCTCTCCCGACTGTATTTTTTCACGTGTGGCCCCGAATTATCATGGGTAAAATAAATCTGATATATTTAATGTTGTATTGATGCTGGATATGTAGGCTATAACCAGGTCTGACTATAGACGGTTTTAACTTGACAACAAGAACATTCTAAATTGAACCCCCGCTCACTTCCTGTTGCAGTGTTTGCTATGGACATAAAAGAAAATAAAACATTCAAGTGCAGGACTGACCATTCCGTGAGAACCGTCTATACAGCTGAGCGGCGAAAACAAAAGTAACGATGTCGAGTGAATATTTCTGCAGTTTGCCGAATGCTGAGAAAAAGGAAGTGCTGTGGGGTTGCGCTCTGGTGAAAACCGTCTATAGTCGGACTTTTTAGAGAGGTAATCTTGCAAGAATATGTGCTGGCACAACAACATTGTCCATCTTGTTTCTTCGGTCGTATTCTCTCTCCTGAAGATTTGTTTGCCGACGAGGAGAAAGCCCCACGTGATAGCCACCCGTAAATCTCTCTCTCTCTCTCTCAATGCTCAACACTGTTGTAGTAACTCCATTTTATTTTGAAATTCAGTTGACTTTGCCATTTCCCACGGATATTGTCACGTTCTTCTTTCATGGCTTGACAGAAGAAGCCTGCCTGCACGCGCCTAGTCGGCTTGAAAATAGAACTCACGCCTCAACGATAAAATCGGCAAGGCACAGGCAAGGCGTGGGTACACGCAGGGTTCACGCTCAGGCGTCACACAGCCTTGTTGACTAAAACGGACGCCTATTTAAAAGCAGGGTCCACGCGTTAGTACGACACCCCATAGGTCAGACTACACATAACTCCGACCACCTGCTAATCCGACCATTGATGTCTACGGCGAGTTTTATCATTGTAGTCTCATAATGTCGACCCTCCATTAATCCGACCATTTTAACGCCATTATTCCGACTGTCGGATTTCATACCCAGTAGTTCGACCTCGCGTAAATCCGCCTATATAGGCTACAGCACTTCCAACAGAAGCAGTCTGTGCATGTCTCTGTAGGGTTAGGGTTAGGGTTAGGGTCATATACATCGCCATAATAGCCTATAGGCTACGTAGAAATTCCGGTTAGGAGTCAAGTCTCCTGCCAATCTGAGCCTTGGCACTTGGCAACTTTGTTCGGTGCTTTTTGGCTGGTGTGAAACCGAACCAAACAAGTTGGAATTTCTGGAAAACAAAACAAACTATAATTTTTGTGTCTGGTCTTACGAGGCACCGAAATAACCGTATGAACTGTGAAAACGCCGTAATTGTGCGTGGCGTGCACGACCCGCTGCGCATTTGCTTCGGAACGAGAGAGAGATGGAGGGTGTGTGTGTGAGTGTGTGTGTGTGAGAGAGAGAGAGATCTCTCTCTCTCTCTGGAGTCCCACGCAACTGTCTAATTTACTGCGGTCGGATTTTTGGGAGGTCGGATTTATGAGATTAAAATAATAGGGTGGATCTTTGGGTAGTCTAACTCATGAGTGGTCGAACTATTGAGAGGTCGGACGGAAGACTATGACCCTTTAAAAGCGTGGGTAAAGGCAAGGCGTAGGCAAGGCTTGGGTGGCCGGTGTGAACTAAGCCTTAACGCTCGCGGGGCGGGACTAGGGCGGGACCTTTCGTTAAAGCTACCCAATGACAGCTCTTCCTACACATTTCCTCCCCCCACCCTTCTGTGTACATCTACCTGAAAACGTTTCTACAGCTCCAAGCTGGAAGCTGGTTTCCACGCCCACAAAACGCTGCGACACAGCGGAAAAGCGATTTTGCCATTGTAGATGTGCACGAGGCGTAACCAATTTTCAATCCGCTACAGAGGTGCTATACTCTGGAACACTCATATCAACAGTGTTGGGCGAGTTACTTTGAAAATGTAATATAGTTACTAATATGATTTTAGTAACTTGTTACTTATTACACTACTTTTGCATTACTTTCACCAAAATAACAGCAGTACCGGAATGACATCGCCGCCCCGGAATCATCCCGAAAAATAATTTAAACCGTCTTGAAGTCAGTGTAAACCATCCAAAATTCTAAATGTTAACCTTTTCCTTTGTTATTGTCATCTATAGTGGTTATTTGCATAAATACACACAATTTAATTAGGAAATGATTGTATCTTTATTTAAATATGTGCTTTGATAAATAAATAAAAAGTCACTCAATTTGTAACGTGTTACTTGACAAAATAACTGGTATAATATTACTGAAATCCTATTGGTGATAGTATTACTGAGTTACTGCAATAAAGTAATACATTACCTGTAATGCTGTCACTTAACTTGTCACTTAACACGTTTAACTGTCTACTTGTCTGGTCCAGGCACTTGTCATCTCCCGCCTGGACTACTGCAATGTTCTTCTGGCTGGGCTACCTGCCTCGGCCATCCGACCGCTTCAGCTCATTCAGAACGCTGCAGCCCGTTTGGTGTTCAACCAACCTAAATTCTCTCATGTCACTCCCCTCTTCCGGGACCTATGGCTTCCCATCTTCGCTCGCACTGGACTTCCTGAAGAAGCATGTCAGGCAGCTTCCCTCCGAATACAGCGTGAGTGTTGCCTAACCCTGGGAACACACCGGTATGCGGAACTTGCGCGCATGCGCCGCGCAGCGCATCCTCCACGCAGAAGTGTCCACACAGAGATCGCAGCTCACTTCTCTTTCTCTGCACGCTCTGCTCGTCCGCTATATATTTTGCCCCAGATCTATTGTCTTCGTTATCATGGGTAGTAAATAACGACATAAATCTAGGCTATCCTGTGCGCCCTGAGCGTCCGCGGAGCTGCGCGCAATTCGGTGTGGACTGACAGATCTGTTAACACGGTGTCCTAATGAAAACTGGCTGCGCATAAGGTCGCGCCACGCAGCTTACGTGCAGGAGACGCTTGTGGTGTGTTTTCAGGGTCAGAGTCCCTTATTGAATTCAATTCAATAATAGGCTACATCAGGGGGGGGGGGGGTTTCAATGAGGCAAGGGAGGATGGTCCTCTATTTTCTAGAAGAGATGGGGGATTTTATATAATAATATATTTTTTTTTAGTAAAATATCAATCAAATGTGTTTTTTCTGAATAAAAATCATGTTATTCGTAAAATGCTTCAACAACAGTGACCTCTGTAAGGCATTGATGGAGGCATGGAGCACAGACTCTTGATGGAGGCATGATGGAGCAGCATGCAGACAGAGTCTGTGCCAGTCTGTCATGCCCTGGTCATGCCCTCGGGGGTAGAGGAGAAAAAAATCCCCCCCTAGGGCGTTTGATTCCCATGGTAATTTATCTCATGCAAAATATTATTGGTTGAAAACGCATGCATTTGACAAGGAACAGTGAAATGATGTGTTTTTCAACCAATAATATTCATCTGCAGTTTAACCCGCCCCCACCAATCAATACCAAACAATTAATTTATTCAACCTAATTGGTTGTTGATTGGATAGATTGCTAAGATTGACATTGTATCGTCCACTGATGAATGAGTATCTCAACGCTGAATCAAGTAGGAAGTGAAATCCACTTTGCTGTGATGACCCATGTGATGACCTGACAGGAATGATTTACGACATTTACTGACGACAGTAGCAGCATATTATTCCCCCTTATTTTTATTTACTTTGTATCAAGCAGTAAGTGTTCACAAGCCAGACAGTCGTTGCATTGGATTACGAGCCAAAACGAGTTTCGAGTTGCGGGCCGCGCTACGGCGGGGATACTGGGATATTTGCAATGTCAGAAAACTGGAATATTTGCAACGTCTCGGCTGCAGCGGTTCCACTACATGGCATGGATATGCAAGTAAGTCAATTGATTTCAAGTTATCCAGGCCTTCTATTAAATTCGGCGTGGAAATGGTTCGTATTGATGTTTCATGCTGTCATTTTTCCTAATAAAACCCGCAACCTTAAATTCCTACATTTTTAAACTGAATTTGGCCCGTAAAACCATTGACCATTGATTGCGTGAGTGGTAATCTTTATACCATATGAAAGTAGAAGAAATAAGGAATCGATTGGGACGAAGCATGTCAACCTAGCATGTCGGGAAGGGGGGGTAAATAACGCTCCAAAGTTGATGAATTGGAATGTAACTAAACGAGTATGTCGATAGTGCAGGGGAAGGCACACTCTGGTTCCAGATGCAATACAGTGTAATTTAACGCTATTTGACAACAGTTTCGGCCGTAGCCTTTGTCAAGTCTCATACAAACACAGTGCAAGACAGCCATTATAAAGACAGGTGGGCTGATTGAATGGACAACACCTGTCTTGTGAAAGCACACCTGAGTGTGATTACAATGACATCATAGGATCAGTCATGCAGTAATAGGCTACATTTTCGGTACTGGTGCAGATTAATCAAAACATTGATGTCACAGGTAGGCTGTATACCATAATATATCATGAATCTATGTGAATAAATAGATCACAGCCTAATGCATAGAGATAAATCCTGAAACCTTCCCACAACAGTTGTAGCCTAAAGCCATGGTTTTCAAAGTGGGGTCCCCAGCAAAAAGGGGGGATAATCTATTTTCACTATAATTCCATGCTATCCATAAGTAACACAATCTAAGCTAGTGTAGAAGTGAGTAACTAATAATAACCATAACAGGACAAATAATTGACAAAAATCTCGAAATAAATATACAGTATTTACTCTGAGAAATGAAATAATGAGAAAAGGAACAATTATTGATGGTTAAAACTGAATAATGACATCACAACAGTCTAATCCTAATGCTAATTTAAAATGAGATATTCCTCTAAATCTGTCTTCAAACTGCAAAAGAGAAGAAAAAAAACGCCCACATTTTTCCTGGCGGCGACCCGAAGCTACCTCCCCTGTTTGCAAGCTCACCAGCCACTGGGCTACATTTACACCAAAAGTGCAAAGCACAGCGCAAAACATCGGCGAGCAAGCAGACGGGCTGACTGTTCACACCTAGTCTCTTAAAACAGACTGTCTCATCTACATCCGGCGAATGCAGCTATATACAGTCTGTACGTTACACCCCCAGAACATGCACAAGGAAGTTGGGAAAAAAACCTTCAGACAGGAAAGAAGTTCGACAGAATCCGACCAATCACGACACGTGGGTCCACGAAAAATGCGGCATATTGGATTCTGATTGGACTACTTCCCATTCCGGTTGGTGCATGATTCTCCCCTACGAAGTACAGACGGTATGGCGGAAGCATTTGAAAATTGCGGAAGCCAACTCGTCTGTTCTAAGAGACTAGTTCACACCAGAAGCCATCCCTTCAGCAATAGAGAGGCAAAGTGACCGCCTACTTCCTGCTTCAGCACTGTACCAGAGATTTTCATCCGCCATTTATTTTCCCATAGACATTTCGTAAAATGCTTATAAAAAAATAGTTTTACTTTGTCAAACCAAACAGTTCAGCTATATTTAGAATCGGGAGAGAGTTTTTTTTTTTTAACCTTTTGGTCGGAGTGGAATGTTAACACATTCAGTGCCACAGCGCTTCAGTAAAATTGTCTGGAGCCTGTGCCAGATTCACTTCCATTCAGTTGAAAACAGCTATAGAATTTTTTCTATTATGGCTATATTAACGGGGCTGGACTTTAATGAAAGATTGAACACTCCTGCTTCTTCCAAAGAAGAAATTTTGTTTCTAGACAGTTCCATTATGAAATTACAGCCTCTCAAAAAAGTGCACTTTCATGGGTTTTCTGTCGTTTTTTTTTTCTTTCCAAGTTATAGCCCCTTTTATGAATACCTTTTGCACTCTAATTTGGAGCACATTCACTGACTCTGGCTGGTGTTTTCTGATGTGGTGGCGTGTGGTGTGGTTTCTGTGCAGCCTGTGTGTGTCACACACCCCTCTCTCCCCCCCCCCCCCTCTCCACCTCTGAGCTGCGGGCTCCTCCCACAGCACAGAGTTTGCTTTCTCGACTCGTTTTTGCCCCGGACAGATCCCAGCTTTGCTGCGCGCATCATTTCCTTGATGGGCATCAAGGAAATGATGCGCGCTGGCAAACGCGACTGAACGAAAAGGCTTGGCCCGTTCGGCTTCGGATGCTGCCTTTCTAGGAAATCGTGTGGAGATAGATAGAAGCATGTGAGCGCGGATGCAGCCGAGCCCACTCTCGCTGTAGACGGAGCAATATATAGGCTCTGGCAGAAAGCATGCATCGGTTTCCACGGCTTTCTCCGCTGTCTCCTGTACAAAGTAAAGGATCTGAGGTGGGTGGAGCAGCTCCTGTGACGATGTTTAAGGTGGCGCCGTGTGATCCCTTGAAGGGATTCATGCTCACTGGCTGGGTACGACCTTAAACAGCAGAATTATGGAATAATATGAATTATGATTTTAGGACGTCCACAGACGTCCTTGGCACTGAACGTTACTTTTTTTTAGGACGTGCACAGACGTCCTTGGCACTGAATGTGTTAAGTGGTCTCTCCTGTTTCTAAATATATCTGAACCGTTTGGTTTGATGAAGTAAAACTATTTTTATAAGCATTTTACGAAATTGTCTATGGGAAAATAAATGGCGGATGAACATATCTGGTACAGTGCTGAAGCAGGAAGTGACGTTCCACTTTGGCTCTCTATAAAGGCGAGACTGTAGTAGCCTATGAGAAACGCCCTAGGTGCATGGCTCAATAGAGAGCACATGAACATATAAACATAAACCATTCATAAATAAACACACCAAGAAGTGAATTGCACAACCCTTCCTTGTGGCCTCAAACGTGGTTTAGCATTGTCATTGCCATGGGCAGAAATGAGTTTTTAAAGCGACAGATATTTGTGGTGTGAAAAAACAGAGAAACTTTTTGTTCTATCGTGAATAGATGTGTATACAATAACGCAGTCAGACATAACGCGTTTTTTTTTTATCGCGTTAATCACATCCTGCTATTTTGTCCCTTCGTCGCACCCGTACTTGTAGTCAAGCCGTTCGCAGCCTTAGCGCTGCGGCCTAGTTGGTTATTTTAAGCATAAGTGGATTGCACGGCAACACCAATCAATTCGGCATACACGATGCACTGGGCAGTTGCTCAGATTTACAACACGGGGCGAAAACGCCATGTATTTGCCTGCCCTGCATATAACGTTACGTAAGTGGGTTTTCAGTTGGAGCATTGTAGCATGGCAATGGCCTAGCCTACACCAAGCCTCTTGTCAGCTAGCAGGTGTAGTTGACAGGAACATAGCCTATATTTTCTTTTCACTTCATGCATGTTAATGAACACAACATAAAACTATAAACCTACCGTAGGCAAATGGCCAGGCGCTGAGCAGGAGAAATGGCCTTATGGTTTGTGTCCATCCTAACTATCCGGGGACCCACTCTGCAAGTCATCAAACTCGGCCCGGTAGGCTACATCCTGAAGTACCGCTGAGGTTCGGGTACAGCTGCCCGCCCGCTGCGGCCATAGGACGCCCAGCTGCGGCGGACCCCCTCGGCGCTGATTCAGCGCCGCCGATTTCGCTGGTTACCCTCCCAAATGCTGCCCATATTCACCGCCGGCCGGCAAAAAATAACACACACACACAAACACACACACACACACACACACACACACACACACACACACACACACACACACACACACACACACAGTTGCAAGTAAGTTTCTCTTAAAGGAAGATGTGTGTGGTCCTTAAAAGGACCTTTGTGGCGGTTAAAACGGCCCTTTTGTGTGGTCCTAGTTGCCATGATGATGTCCACTGCAATTTCCAAAGCCGTTGCGGCATGTCCAGACTGTCCGTGTACCGGCGGCGGGTAAACAGCAGGTGTTTGCTTCCTGACGGCGTCAGGTGGTTTTCAGCGGGTCCTGGGACGTGGGGGTGGGCAGCACAGTGAGCGCTCTGCAGCACACGGCCGGCGCTTTCTCCTCCAGGACGGCGTACTGCGGCATCGCTGCAGGTTGGCGGAAGATGGTAGCCTTGTAAGGATGTAAGTTGAGCATCTGGCCGCTGGTGTTGTTGTTGCGGTCGGCGTCGCCCGCAGCGAAGAAGGTCACCATCTGAGCTCGCACGACGGGCGAGCAGGCGGGCAAAGCGCCAATGCGCCGGCTGGAACTCTCCATGCAGACTGTCTCATCGCCGTGGAAGCCGTAATAATAACGGTCGACGACCGGCGCCTTGTGGGTCTTCTTGTATGGGTCAGGAGACTGCGACCGCGATGGGCATGTGTCCCAGGAGGAGAAGGCGGGGAAGGCGCTGAGGTTCAGCGTGAGACTGGGTTCGTCGTGACTCGTAAGCCAAACCCCAATGTTCGATGAAGGTGAGCTAGGCTTCTTCGACTTGCGCCGAGACAAGCAGCCGCCCATGGTGAAATGATGGTGATGATACTAGTTGAAACTGCAGAGAACAGAAGTTGCGACTGTAGGTGACGCTCTGTATCAAACAACTGTCGCTTACTGAGTTTAGGTCAGTCTTTTATACCCCTGCGGTCCTTATCTCTGTACTGTGATTGGCTGGAGCTGGTGTGAAAACCAACAGCCAATCAGCGGGTTAGCTACAACATTAAACACATACAATATAGAGCGTGAATCCCAGCGAGCCGATCCAGGCAAGGCAAATGTATTCATCTGTCTTTTTTTCTTAGCTAGCGTTAACGTTAGCCGTAGCACAGCTGGCTTTCACAGGCACACGAATTTTAGCTGGAATAACGTAAGGAAGACGCACATTTTCAGAACTTGCCAGGTAGACCAGGTAGGAGTTATACCCGCTCCACCAAAGTTAGCACAATTAGCCAAAGTAGCTAGCTAACGTTGTTTGTGTGTCACCAACAGACAGTGGCATAACAGGTATGCCATTTCTCCTTTCAGCTTGGATGCCACTTGTTGATCATCCTGCTGTAGTTTAGCATGCAACTAAATAAGTAGTCTAGCTACGGCTATGTAGGCATTATAATGCCTTTATAGGCCTGTAAACCCAGGTATTAACGTGGACGGTGAGAGAAAGAGAACCTTGGCAATGATAAGCCCTTGTGTAAGGCTAGATTATTTCATATTATTTTGTCATAGTTGTAGTATATGTGGTGTAGATGAAGGATTCATGTCACCATGTGATGTTAGATAGATAGCTCACAGTTTGGCACAAAACAGAACAGTTGGAGTTGATGCTTGATAATGCACTTGGCCATATTGTGATTTGATGAGTGGTTCTCAAAGTGGGGTGAGCTATAATTCATCCCTAGCCTATGTAACACAATGACAGTATGACTATGATCATAGGTTTCATTCTGTAATAAAACATAAAAGCAACAGATGGGGGGGGGGGGGGGGGGGGGGGGGCATATTTATTTCACCCATAAATGGGACCATAGTAGTACATGATCAATTATAAGTCACTCCAGCTGCTTGGCTTCAGGGACTGGGGATCATTAGCTAACCTTGGTTATTTCAGATAAACCACATGGCTCTGACATGGCTCCTTATCATCACAAGGTTACCAGTTGGGAGATGGACATCACATTTATTGCATCAACATCTTTAGCACAACAAACTAGGGCCTCTGAAAAAAACATCAGAATATAGATGGGATTCATGGGAATAAAACTGGAAGGTCTACTGAGATTTCTGGCACAGACAGAAAACTCATTTTGAACGAACGAATAGCCAAACTTCTTAACAAAACTAACACATTTAGATTGTTCTTATAGCGCAATGTTTTCCCTCTCTTCTTAATCTGATATTTGAGGCAATACGATCTTTCTCCTCAGAAATTCTGACTCCATGCCCCATGAGAAAAATGTGCCGTTTGCCTGCATTAACCCCAAGAGTAATATCTCTGGATTTCCCATTTTGAAGGTCTGCTCTGAATAGGAGCTTATATAATAAATACCATTTTAATATTGATATTGGCTGAGAAGCTTCTTAAGAGTTAAGAAGCTTCTTAAGGCCCCCACTTAAGGCCCCCCCCCAGTATCCTTGCCCAATTTCCTCGCCGAAACTTGGGACGATGAGGGCCAACCGGGGCCCACGTCGGGCCAAGCGGGACCAAAGCCGCAGCTGTCCGCGTATGCAAATGATCCACGCGGTCCTCCTTCCAGGACGTAAACAGCTGTTGCGAGCGGGGAGCACGCAGGCTCGAATCCCGCAGGAACAAATTATGGCATGGTCGAATGTGCTATGGAACAAAGTTCTGATGGTGTTTTAACTTGGTTTTCTACAGCCATGCACCACATTGAAGATATTTGCTCTCATAATCTGTTTTAGGATGACAGTGGCAATCTGTTAAATTGCTATTATGGTCCACTTATAGCAAGCAGCCTGTTGTGCCAGTCAACCCCATTATTTAATTACATGTTGACATTATTTAGCCTATGCACCCTATTTAGGTTTTACATTCCAACCTATTTCCAGAGGAGAAATGCCCTGCTTCATATTCATACAGTCAAAAGCTATTACTGGCCACTGAATATATGGTGCATTTCAGTGGTGTAGTCTACCTTTTTTCAGAGGGTATACTGTAGGGTCTTTCACACCGGCCATGAAAGCCGAAAATTGCACGGAAATTAGGATTCGCGGCTCCGATGTGAAAGGCATGAACGCGCGTTGGTGGGTAATTCTTGTACGCCTTTTGTCCCGGCACCAAAGGTTGTCACATCGCCGTATTGGCGGACAACCCGCCTCTACTTGAAAGGTCGTCGCAGCGAGCCGGAAAAGGTGCGAATGGTCAGCTCATTCATAAAAAAATTACAGGGGAAATCACCTCATGTATCAAGAAAGTGACGAGTGAAAGTAAAAAAAGTAGACTGATAGACAGACCTATCTCCACACACCACACTTTGCACTGTGCGAGGCAGCGCTTCATACGAATCACTCATAAGATCGTGGTGTTTTTGCAATGTCAGCGTAGGTAATTATTATGTATATTAACTTTATTACAACTTTGGCATGACAATATCTGCTGCTTTACCTTAACACAGTGTGACTGTTACAGTCACAACAGCCAACTAGTCCGCTGCTCTCGCTTCAGGCAGCCTCGCACTGTCCCCCTGTCTAGTGCAGGCTGCACTCGCTGAACAGAGAGCACTGAGGTGAGGTGTCAAGATTTCATCTCTGAGCCGTCTGATAGGCTATTGCTTGATGTGTAACCAATCAGATAGCGCTGTGGGCGGGACATTGCTCCAGACACAGAACTACTGTAGGAGAGGATTCTTCCAGGTGCAGCAGCCGCAAATTAGCGCATTTTTTTATTAAGTTATGATATCGGCAAACAGCCAATGAAAATGCCGATACAGATCTCCTCAGCGGACTAGGAGAAGGAGGAAAGTCTGTTGTTGAATTGAATTCGTTCATCATACAGTAGCCTAGGCTACACTAACCTATGAAAATATTAATTTGGGCTAGGAGGAGCTGGAAATCCCTCTGCTCGCCTTTCAATGCGGGAGCGGGGGATTTCACCTGAAAGTACAGAGCAGCACGGTAATGTGGCCGTGCTGCTTGGCTCTGTGTGAAAGCAATTTCTGTGGCGAGGCGGCTCGCTTTACGGGACTCCTAAACGGCTATTTTTGCACGATCTGTGTATGAAAGAGCCTAGAGACTCTGCCCCCCCCCCCCCCCCCCGGAAGTGGGCGGAGATTCGACCCATTTCTTGTTGTTGTTCCTCCCCAAATTTACAGAATAGCTTCAGCCATCAGCTTCATCTTGCTTCTTCGGTCGCTATTCTGTCTCCTGAAGATTTGTTTGCCGACGGGGAGAAAGCCCCACGTGATAGCCACCCGTCAATCTCTCTCTCTCTCTCTCTCTCTCTCTGCTCAACGCTGTAACACCATTTATTTTGAAATTCAGTTGACTGCCATTTCCCACGGATATTGTCGCGTTTTTCTTTCCTGGCTTGACAGAAAAAGTCTGCCTTAACGCGCCTTGTCGGCTTGAAAATAGAACTCAGAAGGTTCACGTTGAGGCGCCCTGTGTACACAGCCTCATTGACTAAAAAGGACGCCTTTAAAAGCGTGGGTAAAGGCAATGCTTGGGTGCTGTGTGTGGACGTAGGGTAACACACAGAGCGCACAGGGTGAATTTTATGAATGGAAATTGAAAACGATACGTATCATAGCGCATTTCCCAGTGCGCCAACGCAAATCTGAGTAATTTCGCAGTGTGTAGATTGCGTCTACCTGCGTTGCACGTAGACTACACCACTGGACACAGCCTTCTTTGGCTGTTTCATTTTGGGTTTCGAGTGCTCCACAGCGCCGCCGCCGGAAGTATCGGTTCTAGATATATTTTGTAGACATTGTTACCTCCTGTCTACATTCCAAATCTAAAATTCAAGATCACAAAGTACATTTATTTGCATTCATTTGATTCCCAATCACGACACACTGGTAATAATGATTAATATCTAATTAAAAATGCTTTGCAATGCAAAATAATGGCATTTTAAACATGCGATACAAATATGCGATTAATCGCGATTAACTATAGTTAATCGCACGATTAATCGCGATTAATCAAATTAATCGTTTGACAGCCCTAATTTATACATATTTATTGTTATATTTATAGACACTCAAATGTGCCTGTTCGTTCCAGCCCAAGAAAAGATTAAAAATCTCAGACAAAAGCCTTGTGGCAAGTAGTGTACTCTGAGAGAATGTTCCAAATGTTCCTGATTATTTCTAATAGGCTATTTGTATGCATTAGAACAAATACAAAGTTTTGTAAATATTTACTGTTCACTGTTTAAATATATGCAAAGAAAGAAAGAAAGAAAATCACCCTCTGTGACAGCCATTCAACGAGCTGGAGTAGCGAGTGTGACGTCGGACATTGTCTGCTCAAGGGTTTTTCAAGCCTGGAAATTGGGTTGATGATCGCCATCGCTGCCATGTTGACATTTTCTGGAGCTGGAGCAGCCAAAGAGAGGCTGAGTTCCTGAGTTGGTACATCGCAGACATCAAATCTGGTTGGCCCAATGACGGATACAGAAATATTTCCCCAGTCGGCCTGATGAGGGCGCTATAGTTAAAGGATAACATTTCAGACGTTATCAGGGCTGAACTTTTCCGATTTTCACTCAAATGCTCTGTAAGGGCTAATGTACACCGCCTCCGGAACAGATTGCGGTACGGCTGCGAACAGACCCACACTCATGTAATCTGTCGGACGTATGCGGCATCCGACGAAAGTAGAACAGGTGCGTAATCTTTCCGTACCGCATGTATCGCCTATCAATTATCATGGGCGAGAGTCGATCCGGCAGTTTTACTGGATCCGCAACGCAGCCGTAACGCATTTGGTGTACATTGCCTGTAACACTTCCTCCACTGTGTCCCCCCGATCACCACCAAATTGTTTATGTAGCAAGACATAATATAATATCACTGTAGCTTCCCCCCCTGGGCATTTCTTTACTTTTTTTTCCGGACGGCACTCTGTCAGGTCCCGTAAGCGCACTCCCCAAGTTTGAAGTCGATCCGAACAACGGTTCTGGAGATACGCGGACAGACAGACATCCATACATACAGACACTGCTGGAATTATAGTAGATAGATACTGTAGATAGATAGATAGATAGATAGATAGATAGATAGATAGATAGATAGATAGATCAATTATTATTAAGATAAACAATGATGAATTGTGCAGCAGAAACCAGCTGACAGCAACAAGAAACAAAGGAACATACATGACAATTTATAAGCAAATTACATTTTTGTTTCCATGTATTTAAAATGTGGGTGGAACCTACAAAACTCTCTATAGCTGAAACATTCAACCACGCACACACACACACACGCACACACGCACGCACAAACACACACACACACACACCGCGCATTGGCGCAAATTCCTGTTGGTACATCGCAGATATCCAAATCTGGTTGGCCCAATGACGGATATAAATATTTCCCCAATCAGCCTGATGAGGGCGATATAGTTAAAGGATACAATTTCAGACGTTATCAGGGCTTAACTTTTCAGATTTTCACATAACTTTTTTCCACATGTTCAGCTGACCTTGCTCTACAAACATCTTGCTCTGTAACATTTCCTCCACTGTTTCCGCGATCACCACCACATTGTTTATGTTGTGTATGGAGCAAGACAGTCCTAGGTCGGTCTATCATAGGGCACCTATCTCATTACAATTTGTTAAAAGGTTGTTGATATTTACTATTGTTTTGAGGATAGTAATTGTTGAAGATACTATTTTTTTGCTAATCTGGATGGACAGACACAGGGAGTTCTGGACTGCGTCCGGGGGCCCCCACCCTTCCTAGGTAGGGTTGCCACAGTAAAACCTTTTCCACCAGTGCATCACCAATGATGTCATAAATCACCGATGATGCAACACAGTGATAAGGCTCAGCCTGGTGGCCAGGTCACTGCTGTAGAGATGTTTATCACCGATGATGTCAGTGATGAGCTCATGAATCACTGATGTCATACAGTTCTAGACAGCTTGGCCTGGTGGTCACTACTATAATGATGAGATATATAACTTGATGACATCATCTGTGATTTATGACATCATCAGTCTGTGAAATCATCCGTGAATTATGACATCATGGTTGATATATGACACTATAGTGGCCTGGCCACCAGGCAAAGCCATCTAGAACTGTATGAAACCATCAGTGACCTGGACACTTTTTCATGGGGACATACGGACATACCGAGGGACAAATGGACAGAGCTTCTAGACGCCTCGGTCACTAGTGGCCACACCTTGAAAAGAGCTATCAATCATATCGTGGCAATAAGCAGCCAATAAAACACTATCTCTCTCCTGTGTGCATGGGTACCTGTCAAAAACGTTGCCGACTTTGGCGCTATGTTAGGCCCACTTCCCAGCTGAACATGGCTGGTACTGTACGTATTGGCCTGGATGTCTAGTTTATGCCAATACCACAATCTCCGTTCTAGCTTAAAAACGGAGCTTGCGAGAGCTCGTCAAACACGTACTGTACTGTGCCGTGCTGGGAGGGTATGGGTTGGCCGTTGCCCCCCCCCCCCCCCCCCCCCCCGGTGGTGGCGCTCTGTTCTAGTTCATTCAATGGTTTGGCGTAGATTGGGGCAGTCGTACACCCTGCTCCGTGTCAGACATGTATTCAGGGAGTTGGCTTGATACATGCCGCACTTTCCCAGGTCTCTGGTGAACCTCTGTGAGCGTGGGTGGTACGTACACGCTAAGGTCTCAGGCGTGGGAGGCAGAAGACCATAGTCGTTGTAGGTGGTCCTGTAGAGGAGGCCAGGGAGCTTCGGACGCAACGATAACGGCTTCTTCATTCTGCTGTTTGTTTCGCCGCAAGTGTTTCTCTTATAGATGTTGTGACATGACCAATGACGTCATCGCTGATTTGTGACATCAGTGCCAATGTGGTAAATGCCGCCCTATTATATTAGCCGCACCAGGAACATGCAATTGCTTGAGTGACATCATCTCTGGGACATCACTTCCAACCGATGATGACGTCACAATTGCCCAAGTGACATCAAAATGACTGTTCTATGCATAAGTGATATCATCAGTGAGTGGATGTAATCAGTGATGATGTCATCAGCGATGAAATCACTCTTGAGAGACTCGTAACGCCGGCGTTATTTAAGATTAACATTGTGACATCATCATCGGCACATTATGCACACATTCATTGTGATCTGCGTCGAGCGTAGCGGGCACTAGACTACTGTTTATCGGCTAAATCACTAGGATAATGATATGGTATGATTTGGATCAGATTTGATCTTAGACCCACCACTATTTCATTTTGCATCTGTGGACTGCAGCAGCATTAAATTACTCATACAGTATTTCCAGACCTAATGTCAATGATCTGCATTGTAAACATTACACAAGGTGACACCATATCCATCTGCTTAGTCAGTGAATTTACTTCTATGAAATGTGTTGTGTAAATAAAGTTGGCCACCCAGGCCAGTTACAGCATGCACTGGTAGCAATTAACGAGCGAACCTATCCTCGCTGCTCAGTGGACTAGCAGAGGTCTACCCTGTGTGTGTGGTAGGGAGCGGCAGGCAGTGAAATTTAGCCACAACAATGAACGGCTCTCAAGTAGGACTCGGTTCCCTTCGTTTATAGCAAAGAGCCGTTCAATAGATTCGGATCGTTTGCGAACGTCACATCACTATGACTTATACCACTGCTGCACATGCAACTGACTTATACAGCTGCTGCACATGCAACTGACTTAAGGCCGTTTCACACCGGTGCGGATTTTCGCGCGAATATTCGGCACGGAGATTTGCAACAAAATGTTTTAATGAGTTGCAATTGAACCTTGCACACCGAGGCGGGACATTCGTGCAGGGGTTTATTTTTCCGGACGGACTTTGACTTTGGCGGATTTTCGGATGCGGCAAGATACGTTTGACCAATGCAATCCTTTATTTACAACTGACGTCACTCACATCCCCAGTACTGCAGACTAGCTATGGGAGAGCGACTCATAAATTTGGTTTCTCAACACCCAATATTATATGACAAACACCGCGACGACTATCTCAACAACGAAATCAAGAACAACATATGGCTTCAGATCGCCCAGCAGCTGGGATTCGCTGAAGATGGTATGTAGCTGTTATGTAACGTAATTGACTTGCTAATGTTGTAAACGGATAGAGCTAGCTAAGTTAGCCTCTGGTGTCCTAGTGCTAACTAGCAGTTTAGCATCAAATGTGTGGTTCGTAGTTTATGTATTGTATAATTAACGTTAGTCCCGTTGACATTATCTGTCTGGTCTGGATAGGCTTTTGTTGTGTGGACATGGGCAGTATCATACACAATGTTACATAACACGTTTGTTTATATTCCCAGCTGAAGAGGTGAAGAAGCTGTGGAAAAACCTCCGTGACACCTATCTAAAATGTAAGAAGGGCGAGCAGGACACACGCAGTGGCCAAGCTAGCAAGAGGAAGAAAAAGTGGAAATTCTTCAATTCCATGACATTCCTTGATTCCAGCCTTGCTCACAGGAGGTAGGTTGGTGGTTGTAAATATAGAACATAGAAAACATAGAAAAGTTGTTAACGTTATAGTTGTAGAAAACAGAAACTTTTTAGACAAAATTACTTGGCTTGAGTGGTATCACACTTTATGGTAATTATCTATTCGGCCAAACATATTGCTTGTTTGGAACTAAAAGTTAAATATGTCTTAACAGTGTGTCCAGCAATATTGAATATGAGGAAGACAAAGAGAACAGGGATGGGAGTGAAGAAAGTGGTGATGAGGCCAACACCAGCACCATCGCCAGCACCAGTGCAACTCAGCCAGCAGCGAGGGCTGATAAACCAACCCAGGGCAAGAAGAAGAGGGCGACTCAAAGTCAGGGGGATTTCCTGGAGTCCTACCTAGAGAGAAAGGAGGCCAGGGAGATGGAGAAAAATAAGGAGAAAGAGCACCTGGAGAAAGATGATGTCTACTACTATCTCCATAGTTTACCACCTCAGTTTAGGCGGTTGACCCCTGAGAGGCAGTCATGGCTTCGCATCAAGATTAACGAGCTAATGCATGAGGCAGAATTCCCTCCCTATAATTATCAAACCCAGGCCAGCTATTCCCAACAGTCCCCCTACACACATTTGTAGTTTATTTAAATGAAGAGAAAGATCTGCACACCAGAGACCTCCCATTTAAGTTTTTTTTATTTTCTTATGCGTGACGTTTTGACCTTTCTCAGAAAGCGTCTTGACTCAAGACATGACGTTTCGACATGACGTTTTGAGCCTCACGGCTCTTCCTCAAGACTCTTGAGGAAGAACCGTGAGGCTCGAAACGTCGTGCATAAAGGTCCTTACACATCAAGAGCGATGCGAATATACGGCACGAAATTGCGATGCGAGTTTTGACCCACCTGTCAATCACAGCCACAGATGTGTACACGTCGGAAGCGAATTTCTGAAAAATCGACCGTGGTTCGAAAAAATAAACACCGCAATAACGCTGGGCGAAACTTCGCCGTTGGTATGCACGGTTGCATTGACTGATATAGGTTCGGAAAAAATTATTGACGTGCGAATTAATCGCACGAAAAAAACGTGCGGTGTGTAAGGACCTTAAGAAGATAAAATAAAAATTAAATGGGAGCTCTCTGGTGCGTGGATCTTTCTCTTCATTTTGTCAGGTATTTTTTGATCCAGCACCCAGCCCAGTGGGCTTTTGGATGTGCGTGCCTTTTTCTACTTTTTACAAATGTGTATTATACATTATTTATTTATTACCTTGTTTGTTTTCAAGGTTATTTACCCTCTTCATTCTGGAGAGAGGACACGTTGCACACGTTTGAGTGAGCCTTTTATTAGTGCACTGCACTTGTCACTTGTGTTGCTTGAGTGTTGCTCAAATAAACCATTTGAATTCAGTGTGAATCCATTTAGTCGGTGGGCCAAGACCGTTTTTCGTGTTGTTGATTGATCCTCATCGAAAGGTTACACAATATTTTATGTATGATGTCAAATAATTCTATGAAGTCTAAAACTGTTTGTTGGCAGCTCTGGTTTGATCGAGGTTTTTTGATAAATGTATATTTTAATCGTCACTCTACTCAGGCAAATCGCGGGGTAGCTGTAGTTTATTAACCATTCAGAGCGTAGTATTTAATGCCTCAACCAATCCGCAAGACGCACGCGCACGGCTAAGGACCCCGATCTGATCCAGAATCTGCTTGGCCGAAATGTAAACAACGCTCGCCTACGGATCGATGTGTGATTTCCAGGTAAGAATAAACGCACAATGTTGAGCATTTAACATTACATGTTATTCACAGGTATATGCCACACTATATTATCTCAGAAACTAGCGTAATTGTGTTTGGTAAGATAAAGACATTTGACAAATGAATGAATTTTCCTTGTAGGCTGTAGCTAGAACAGTATGTTGCTATAGCTAGCGAGGTGGAGGTAACGTTAACGTTAGCCAGATTAGGCTACGGTAGCATTATCGATCTAATGAATTATAGCCGTAAACATTTCAGAAGCTAGGTTAGCAACGTTGGCCACACGACGCAGCGAGCGATCCTCTCTCCCCCTCCCCGTCTACGTCCCAATCCCAGTCCTGGGCCTCCGTAGTCAGGGGGCGCAGGGTCTCTCTCCCCCTCTTCGACCCATCCAGCAGTGGCGATGATGGGATTCACCTCTCCAACTTTTTCGCTCCTCTGGCTGAGCCACCGCCCGCCCCTGTCCCCTCTCCTCCTCCCCTCCCCCCTCCTGCATGCACAGCAATCAAAGCCACTAGACGACTTCATCCATCTAGCCCCGCTGCGCCTATTGACTTCTCGTCTCCCACACCCCCCCATGCAGCAGATGTGGCCACAACTTCCAGATCGTTTCAAAAGCGTTCTCCACCAGCTTCGCCAAACTCCCAAGACGCCCCGCCGGGTAAACGTAAACGTCCCTGCTCCTCAGCCGTGGACGCTGGAAATCCCATTCAGATTCCCGTCGGTACCACAAACGCGGCCAGAAACGCCCCCCCCCCCTTCACAGAGATGACTGACCGCAAGCTAGCTCTGGCTAGCGATGCTATCGTGGCTAACACAGTGCCTGCATTTTACCGGCTGTCACCCAAACTCTCCTTGTACGGTGCCTCTCAACACTACAAGAATCCTGAAGTTTTGATTATAGGCGACTCCATTATTAGATGTGTCGAACTCCCTGGTGCCATTACATATTGTCTTGCGGGTGGAAAAGTCCAGGACTTTATCGAACTCACACCGGCGCTGATTGACCTACATCCGTCGGTCCGAAAGGTCATAGTGCATGCTGGTACAAATGACGTCATGGCCAGGGAGTCTCTCAAGCTCCAGAACGACCTAGAAGCATTGGCTGTGACTATAGAAAGCCTGGGCAAGGCCTGTTTTATATCTGGCCCGATCCCAACACTGTCTTCCAATGAACGTTTTAGCCGTCTTTTTAGCTTAAATCAATGGTTACTGTCATTCTGCCTAGCAACAGGCTTTGCCTTTATCAACAACTTTGACACGTTTTGGACCCAGAATGAGCTGTTTAGACCTGATGGCCTACATCTAAATGGGCTGGGAACCAAAACTCTCATTTCTAATTTTATTCATTTTCTAGCTTTTAGTCCTGACTTTGACTCTCCATGACATTCATCACAGCTTGACCCTATTAAATGCTCCACTATCATAGATACACCTACTCTCGTTTTAGAGGGTCCTGCTGAATATAACGGAAACAATCTATTATGTCAAATTCCCGTCCGTATCACTGTAAACCGGACTCATCGAATCCACCATGCTCCTAGACAATCCACTGTTAATTCTAATAAACTAGTTAGCCCCATCATTATGTCATCAACCCACACTGTTACACACAGTGGGGACTCAACTGTCTATGAGACAAATTTTGGTATGCTGAACACTAGGTCCCTCGCAAATAAATCTTTCATCTGCCATGACATCATCAAGTCAAATAACCTGGATTTCTTTCTGCTAACAGAAACTTGGCTTACCGAAGGCGACGTCATTCCCCTCATTGAATCATCACCCCCCGGTTTTCAGTTCCTAAATAAACCCAGAACCTCAGGAAGGGGCGGGGGACTAGCTGTTATTTATAGGAATTGTTTTAACTGCTCCATTGTCTCTTTTGGAGTTTACACATCCTTTGAGATGCAGAGCTTTTTAATAAGAGGACACACCCAACTGCTCTGTATTCTGATTTACAGACCCCCCAAATCAAACGCAAGTTTTTTATCTGAGTTTTCAGAACTTCTGTCCCTGATCATGCTTAAATATGACAGAGTCCTGATACTTGGTGATTTTAATATTCATGTTTGTTGTCCCGCTGACCCTCTCTCTACTGATTTTACTAATCTGACTAACTCTTTTAATCTGTCACAAGCTGTTAAAACCCCCACCCACTCAAAAGGTCATACCCTAGACCTGGTTCTCTCATCTGGTATTGGCTTAGAGTCCTTGAAAATAGCCGATAATTACATATCGGACCACCAAACCATCCTGTTCAAGGCATCTATTGCTAAACCGCCTCGGGAAAGCGACCAAACTTTTTACTCTCGGGTCCTCGGTGCAAATGCCGGAGCTCGGTTTTCAGAAGCCTTTTCTGCATCCAGCTCGGTTTTCCACCCCACAATGCCTCTATCCAGCACTGATGACGCAGTTAAGTGCTTGAACGAAACTTGCACCTCCATCCTTGACTCTATTGCACCCCTTAAACTTCGGAAACGCAGGATAGCTGGCTGCCCCTGGTTTAATGACCACACCCGCAACTTAAAAAGACACTGTCGTAAAGCTGAGCGAAAATGGAAGTCTGACAAATTACAGTCGTCACTTCAAAATCTAAAGAACCTTATGAGCTCCTACCAATCAACTGTGAAAGAGGCAAAGACGGCTTTTTTTTGCCAAACTGGTTGCTGACAACCATCACAACTCAAAAGCACTTTTTAATGCCATCAAAACTGTCATCAACCCCTCTGCTCCTGTCAAACATGACGACGACATTTTAAAATGTGAAGAGTTTTTAGTTTACTTCCAAAAAAAGATCACTGACATCAGATCAAACTTCACTCAACCCACCCAAAATAGCTATATTATACCTCCAGTACCCCCAGTCTTCTCCAACTTCGAATCCATATCCAGTGAGTCATTAAATAAAATAATTCAGGGGATGAAGTCAACGACTTGTAAGCTGGATGTCCTCCCAACTCACTTCCTGAAGGAGGTCTTCGATGTCATAGGTCCCTCTGTCCTCTCCATTTTAAACAGCTCTCTAGCCACTGGATGCTTTCCCTCTGATTTTAAGCATGCAGTGGTTCAACCTCTTTTAAAAAAACCTAATCTTGACCCTGCTAATCTGGCCAATTTTAGGCCTATATCTAAACTGCCTTTTTTATCCAAAGTTTTAGAGAAAATAGTTTTTAACCAGCTGTCAAGATTTTTAACTGAGAATTCAATTTTAGACAAGTTCCAGTCAGGTTTTCGTTCTATGCATAGCACAGAGACAGCTCTTCTTAAGGTAACTAATGACCTTCTTTTAAACTCGGACGCTGGTCATTGCTCAATTTTAATTCTTCTTGATATTAGCGCTGCATTCGACACTTTAGACCATGAGATGCTCTTAAATCGCCTCAGAGATTGGGTAGGGATCTCCGGCCCTGTTTTTAACTGGTTTAAATCTTACCTATCCAATAGAACATTCTCAGTACTGCTTGGCAACTCCTCTTCTTCATCTGCTCATATCACATGTGGGGTGCCTCAAGGTTCCATCCTTGGCTCAATTTTATTTTCTTTATATATGGTCCCACTGGGTTTTATTATGAAGAAATTCAATGTGTCATATCACTGTTATGCCGATGACACCCAAATTTACATCCCCATCACTCCCAACCATCAAAACATCACCAATCTGCACAACTGTCTGGCCGAAATAAAGGAATGGATGCTCCATAATTACCTCCAGCTCAACGATAACAAAACAGAAGTGCTACTCATTGGTCCTCCCTCCTCAACTGAGCCACTCAAAAACCAATTAGGCTCCCTTGCAGGCTACATCACGCCCTCGGCCAGGAACCTAGGGGTTATTTTTGACTCAAACCTCAACTTTGAATCTCACATAAAGAAAGTCGTCCAAACCTCCTTTTTCCACCTGAGAATCATCTCAAAAATCAAATCGTTTATGAGTTTTAAAGACCTAGAAAAGGTCATGTATGCTTTTATTTTCTCAAGATTGGACTACTGCAACTCTTTATACTCTTGCCTTACTAAGAAGCAGTTGGCACGCCTGCAACTGGTACAGAACGCAGCTGCTAGGCTTTTAATGGGTATTAAGAAAAGAGATCATATCACACCCATTTTAGCTTCACTGCACTGGCTCCCTGTACATTTTAGAATTGATTTTAAAATTTTATTAATTACTTTTAAAGCCCATCTTGGACTGGCCCCAGACTACATAGCTGACCTTTTATCTTTTTATCAACCTAACCGTGATCTTAGATCCGCCACTCAAGTCCTCCTCATCGTGCCCAGAGCCAATCTCGCTACTAAAGGAGATAGGGCTTTTGCGGTCCGGGCCCCAAAGCTTTGGAATGCGCTTCCAATGGACATCCGTTTATCGACATCGGTGTCTATTTTTAAAAAACAGCTGAAAACTCATCTTTATAGACTGGCATTCCTCTAATTTGCACATTTATATTTTTATTGTTTTATTGTTTTATTATTTTATTGTTTTTTGTTTTTTTGTTTTATGGTTCAGTCTTTTACTTGTGCGTATACTTGTTTTAATTGGGTCTACTTTTATTGTTTTAGCTGTGTTTGATGAAGGCCCACCATTGCTATCATTTTACCTGCATCAATGTACTCCTATGTTTTTTATTGCCTGTTAAGCACTTTGTAACATTTGTTTTGAAAAGTGCTATATAAATAAAGTTTATTATTATTATTATTATGTAACATACAGTAACTACTACGTTTTCTATTATTAGAGATTCCAAGAAGAGAGAACATTGCCTCTGGCGATGACTAACTGTGACGGTGGGATGGGGAACAGGGCAGCACAGAACAGAACAGGACAACTGCTAGCTGCTATCACGGACCCAAACCTGCAGACTGCAGCAGATACCCGCAGATTTGGAGAGATCTCTGCAACCACTCTACTCGTGTCTCCATGCTACTACACATCATTTTGCTCCTTGTATGGGATGAAGACCCGTCATTGACGTTGGGGAAGACAGCTTTTATGTTGTAGCCACTTTGAGTCCAGTTTTTGTTGATGTGAGTAATGTTCAGATAGAGGGATGCTATTTACTATCTAGCTGCTGTCACTATGCATTATCAAATACCTACATAAATCCAGTCAAGAACATAGGGTCTGCCTGGGAAAATATGTAATTTAAAAATGGAAAGCATGTAGGAACCCTCCAATCTTGCATATTGATATTTGTGGCTGTGAAGAACAGTCTTATGTGATATGCAGGCTATCATTAAATTTTATAAAACATGTACAGTACTTGTAGTAGTTTCATGTTTGGTTTTACCTGTAATAAATGGGGACATTTATATATGTGCTTTTTATTTACCATCACAGCATAAATGACAATGCATAACCCCTCCTATGTGATGTCAGAAAATCCAAGTAATTATGCATGACATTACATTTCAGGACATGTGGCATAGAATATTTTTTTATTCCAAAATGACATGTGGGACACAATCAATTAACTATTCATACTAGGGCATTCACAGACTAGTCGACTAGTCGACTAGTAAAACCACTAGTCGACACTGTGCTTAGTAGTCGACTAGTCGTTTTAGCAAAAAAAAAAAAAAAAAATTTTTTTTTTTTTTTTTTTATCTTTAACACATTGAATGCCAGCCATGTTTTCATTCCTGTAGGTAAGTTGTGCCAGGGGTGTTTTTGACGATTCTGGCTCATTTTAGAGACAGCCGAGGATTCTTTTCTGTTAAGAATTCATGAACACCAATCATCTAAAAATAACTAATAGAATGTGTGCTTTCTCTGTCTAAAAGAGTTAGTTTGCAGAGTTAGTAGTTATGTAGATATTAGCCGTTGAGTACAGCATGGTTTCAGCGTCTGGAAATTTATTCAGAGATAAATGGCTTTTTGTGAAACAGTCACTTTAACCATTCATTTTTGGCATCAGTAAGACCGTCAGACATTCTAAACAATAGTTTTGAACAGTAATTTCCTCCATAACAACAGGAAACACCCCTCTCATTCAAACTCCTCCCTCCGTGTGTCTTCTAATCTCCTCCTTCCTCCTGGCTGTACAGCGGGCGTGTCAGAAGCGCTTTTGCTGCTGCCTGCCTGTGTGCCTGCCTGCCTGCTTGCCTGCGTGCAGACGCTCCTTGTGCGAGTCAAGATGGGCCGGGGAATGCGTGGGCGATGGGCAGATGTTGATTCTGGCCTTTCTGAGGTGTTTCAAAGTGTGTTTCACCTATGATCTATTTTGCAAATCGCTCTCCGCTCTCTGTGTGCTGCTGCCGGTGCGCGGCCGCTCTCAGGCAAGACAAGTCTGTTACTGTAAAATCGCCACGGCATTTCCTTGAACGGCTTGGTCCCGCGGCAGTTTTTTCTTTGATTTCGGTCGTCTGGGGGAGCACTGTCAACACTTAGTGGGTCGGTAAAATAGATTATACACATTATCTTGCTCCAATAGTGATCTCGAAGATGTAAAAGTTGTTGATTGATGTCCCACCGTCAAAAAAAAAAAAATGTTTATGTAAGACGAGTAAACTCGGCTCTGGCACTTAAGCGTTGGATTATGTAAGACGAATTATTTCGGCTATGGCACTTAAGGTGTTAAGAAAGAACATACATGGACTATCATATCCCATATCCCCCACAAAGAACATCAAAACACAACAAAACAAAACAAGAAAACTGCATAAGATACACAATAATCCAAGAACAAACAAGACTATTGGACAAACAACCAAACAAAAACAATGCATTCAAAGTAAATACATAGATCTTGCCCTGTTGGCAGCTAGGAAATGCATAGCTTTAAATTGGAAACCATCCAATCCCCCAGCTGTAGTTCACTGGTGGAATGAACTCTCAAGCTACCATACGTTGGATAACATTTACTACAAGAGCAAAGGCAGATTCTTAGACATCCCCAAAATATGGCAACCACATACAGAGTTTGACTTTAAGAACTTTTTACCCCAGTGTCATTAGGCTTATCAGGATAGGAACTGAATGCATTGTTTTTGTTTGGTTGTTTGTCCAATAGTCTTGTTTGTTCTTGGATTATTGTGTATCTTATGCAGTTTTCTTGTTTTGTTTTGTTGTGTTTTGATGTTCTTTGTGGGGGATATGGGATATGATAGTCCATGTATTGTATGTCGTGTAAATACCTCATGTTCTTTCTTAAAGATAAAAAAAAAAAAAAAAAAAAGATTTTATTAAAAATAAATTAAAAACGGTTAGTCGACTAGTCGACTACCTTTAGGGACGACTAGTCGACTAGTAAAATTCACTAGTCGTGAATGCCCTAATTCATACTATTTGCAACAGTAACATTTACAGTGCTGAATAATGGAGTTGCATGAATATGAGTGTGCACTGATGATGTGGCCTGGAAAGATGGGTTAGTGTTAGTGACCGGCAGCATTTAATTGAGAAATGTTATAGTGTAACCTACATAGAAAAAAGTTTTACCTGGGGACTTCACAGACTGCCTGGAGTAAAGACACATGGAGCACTCTTTTCTGTCTGCACGTTTATTAATAGGGGCTGAGTGACATTTTGACAGATAATCTTCTTCTAGTATTCTTCAGAGTCAAAAAGACTTCAATGTTAGACTTTTTTAAATGTTGGTTGTACAAAATCCCCCCACCAGTTCAGCCACACCTGGGGCCCTGATTGAGCTGCACCTGGGCTCAATAAAGGGTGGTTGATTGGGTGAAGCTCAGTAGGCCAGGCTCAGTTTGCCATGTATGCTGTTGAGAGGAGGCTGCTCTGCTCTTCCCAATTGATTGTCCATGTGCAGATGCATCATTTGAAGTGTTAGTTTATTATAGTTAGTTCCTTTGAATATTGATTGAGTATTTGATTTGAATTAGATTTAGTATATTACTTTACAGTTGAATTTGTTTTCCCTTGTTTGATCAAATCCTTTGTTAATACCTTGTTTGTCTTTTAGGCCAAATCATCTGTCCACATGATTTTCCATCATTAATCAAGGGATTTGGTTTGTAAATAAAAACCCTTGGCATTAGTTCCTCTGAATCCTCCTCATTCCACCTGAATGTCTCACTTGCTGAGGCTACACCTGTAACCTCCACCTTTACAGTTTAACACATAGTGTTAGAGGTATGCACCTTGCTGCTACAAACTGAACAAAAAATAAGATTATTAAATACTATAATTAATTGGGCTATATTTCATATCGTCGGTGTCGGGCCAGGACCTCGAATGTCACTTTTTTCACTTTCTTACTTTTTGTCATGAATCAATGCCATTGGTCACCCTTCACGTCTCTGTGTGGTTTTTAACAAATGCAACCAATGGAAAAGCATTAAAACGAGCTTGGGAGTAAATCTCGTAACGCCATTCGCCCTCAATCTGTCAGTCAAACCTCGAAATTCCCCCCCTACCTCCGTGTGTACCCCCCCACGCAGGACACTAAACCCGGAAAAGACACACGGCAGACGCGCTGTGTATTTCTCATATCGTTTTGACTCATCCTGGCTTCCTCTGACGTTAATATATCAATCAAATGTTTTCCAGTTATTCCTAGGCTGCAAACTTGTTTTAACATGCAAATCGGAGTGCTTTCTGACGAGAATAAAGTAACGTTTACGTTACGTTATGTCAGACTATTTCTCACCCCATGCGAAAGCCCCAAATCGGCCATGAGAGGCGAGGGGCAATCCTGCTGCTCCTACGCGCGCGCCCGCGGCCTGGAGCTTGGGGGCTCGTGCATGAGGATGCGGCTGCCTCCCGCTTGACTGGCCATGAGAAAGCACTTCCAAGTCGGACTGATAATATAAACAACATCATTTGAGCTTATCCAGGTCAGATATTTATAAAGTAATGACACATTCAGCGGGAAACTAACTATAATTAAGACATGTGCCAACTTTGACGACATTTGGTTCAGTAGTTTAAGAGCAAACAGGTTTTTTTTACTTCCTGAAAAGTTTCTGTTTTGGAGATACAAGGTCCTGGAACGACAGCAGCGATATGCTACATTTCAAGAGACAATCTGTGACGACATGTTTCCTGTCACACCTAGTCCTCATTCGCAGCTTGACAGAAAACGTTGTTCAGGCTCTGGAGATCTGGGATGTACTGGTAGTCCTTTATCAATGCTCTCCAAAACACATCCTACAGGAGAACATAAAACTGTTATTCTTTGCAATTCTTTTAAAAGTCAATGCTAAAACATTTTAGGTTAAAATATTGACACGAGTAACTGGTGAGCTGCAGATGATGTAAACGTTTGTAATAAATGTTATCTCTTCTACTTCAACCTGTCTAGTCTGGTCAATTATAGGACAAGATACACTTAGCCTACTGTAACACAGTCTTGGGGTTTTTGTCTTCCTTGTCTAGAATGGACAAAAGGCCACTACTGCAACAGCAGCCTTATGTGCAGGGTGAGAATCTAGCACTGCAGCTAAATGCTGGTGAAATACTAAAGTGGCTGGTAGATTTAAGATGCAAAATAATTAATTTCCCACTCTGGTAACGTCCAACATGGTGTTAGCTGTAGCCTAACACCAGCAAAGAGACAACTTGTGTGATGACAATTAATTTAACACTAGCCGGTTGCCAATATTGACTGCATCAAAGATGTAGCAAAGTAGTATTACTATTACTATTAAAACGATTATGAATTATATTCGCTAAACATGATCTTAACAGACTTACCAGCGGCTTCGTTCCGTGATGCCTTTGTTATGGTTTGTTCACACTTCCTGTGCGTCCTGTTTGCGGGAATATCATTGGCTGATTCAAGTCGTGTGACGCTAAAACGAGCATTTGATTGGTTTTTGCGATAGCACTGCCATAACGTTTCCCTGATCTAATAAGTTACGTTTTCATTAAACTGCGTTCGATTTGAGCCTGCCAACAAACGGAATCGTGTTCAGAAGAATTTTATTTAGTTCATATGAAAAAAGCATCTAACCTCAAAATGGGGATCGATCATCTCAAAAACTAAAGCAGATAGCAGCCTTGGGCCCGTCACCTAATTGTCTTTGTTAGTTATTACTGTATTGATATATTATTTCAGTTGTGTGTTTGGTATAAGAACAACATTCAATGAAAAGGTCTGTGATAGCCACCAGTCTGGAATTTTCTTGACCATTAATCTAATGTGATGTACTATGTTGAGGTATGTGAGAACAGGAAAATTCAGCTGAAAAAGGTTGCTGAAGATGTTTATGTTTATCCAAACATGTGTCATAACAATCAAATCTGATAACTGCTTTTAAGGTTGTTTAAATTCATCTTCATCAATATTACCTGTCAACTGCAGACTTTGTAAATGACCAGGAGACATTATTTGGTTTGGGGCTCTTTTACTGAGGCAGAAAAGTTTGAGACTTCAAAAAGTATTCAATGGAATTAGAATCCCAGTCCGCCCCTGCACACACCCGACGCTCGGCCACACACGAGCCGGGCGACCGGGCCCCAAGCACGCAGGCAGTGGCGTGCCTGACCAAGTTGGTGCCCTAGGCAAGATTTTTGCTGGTGCCCCCCCCCCCCCCCCCCCCCCCCAAAGAAAATATAATCGCCCTTCCCCAGTGGCGCTGGATTATTTGGTTCTGGAAGTACTTTTAGGTAGGAGGTGCTGTAAGGAAGGGACTCTCGGTGCTGCCCGCGAGGGCAGCGCCGAAGAAAATGTGACGTTTTTTGGACTTTCAACCATATTTAGAAGAATATTTAATTTTAAATTAACATTAGGATTATACTGTTGTGATGTCATTATTCAGTATCTTCTCCTTTTCTCACTCACTTTCATGTAAGCACCTGCTCTCCCTTTAGTCGTTTTACACAACAGACAGCAATACAGGCATAAACACTGAACTTATTATTATTATTATGGAAAACCAGATTATGATGAAAATCAAACACTTTTGAAGAGAGAGCGTATGAAATAAGATTAGAGCTGGGAAGCACAAACTGTTTTTTGGTGTTTGTTGGTGGTATAAACACAAGACAGCCAAATCCAACAATTTCGAAAATCCCATTTCTTGCCACCAGGGGGTGCTGCAGCACCCTCAGCACCCACCTTCGAGCTCCCTTTCCCCCACTCTGGGAAAAAGCTCCGAGCAGGTAGAAGGGGGCGCGGCCTCGCAGGGGGTGGGGTGGTATGGATTAGGGACCATGGTGAAAGTGCTGCAGCCCAGGCAGCCAGAAAGCCAGAATTAGAAAAATGATTTCACTATTATTTAAAGACTTAAGACGTTGTTCTGCTTATTTTTTGTCTACTATTGTAAAATAATAGTAGGCCTATTATCATGAAAAAGTATTTGTAAAAAATAAAAAAAATAAAAAATTACCCTCTCTGGCGCCCCTAACGGCTCAAGCGCCCCTAGCATTTGCCTAGTTCGCCTAATGGACGGCACGCCACTGCACGCAGGGCCCCGATGCAGTCGCGTTCCCTGCATATACTGTATGGTAGTTACGCTGCTGGTTATATGAGGTTATATGACAGTTTCCCAGCTCGTTAAAGGCTCTCCATGTGATTCTCCGTGGATGTGCTCACACTTAAAAAATAAAAAATCAACAATAACAGCCACCTCGACAGCCCTCAGAGCAGATTCCGCATCTCGAGGAGAGATTCTGCATCTCCATTGTGATGTGAAACGCGTCACAACGGAGAGTTTTGCCTGAGAATGAACTGGGAGCTCTACCCTGTAGGGTCGACTGAGGGAAGGTAAAGGCTGCACATCTGCTCATACTACTGACACTGTAAGGATACACATCTGGTTGAAAAGCTTTCCTTTAACTGCAGAACTGTTTACACTTTTCGGATGTGTGTGAGATCATGTGCAAAATAAAAAAAATTCGGTGAAGTGTCCCTTTAACCAACCTTTAGCTGAAAACTCCGTGTCAAATTTGTGTTATTGTGAGAGCATCAAATCTATAAAAGGGAGCACGTGGGCAATGTTTGCTCCCACTGATGAAGTCATAGGAGGCATTGTGACATCACGGATGATGTCATAAGACTGCTGATGATGTCATCAGTGTTGTCATAAGAGTAAATCATCTTACGACATCACTGATAATGTAGGCACCGATGTTAAACTTAAGGGGCACACACACCCGTGTGTATGTAAACTTAAGGACAATAACATTTTGTGAGCAACACGAGCCCACGCAGCAGCAGAGCATATGCGAGCTGCAGGGCCAGCTCAGCGAGCTACAGGGCGGGGCGAGCCTAGGAATCGAGCGTGCGTAGCCTATTTGGTAAGAAAGGAATTTTTTTCACAAAATTTTCACAACTTTTTTTTATCAGGTTATGTAGAATTTGCTTTTTAAATCTATAGTAGATAAGAAGGAATATAGATTTATTCACTCACAGCCCGAAAGCTCGCCCTGTGATGCACCGAGTGGAAAAATATTTGATGCACTAATGCACTTGACCCTGTGTTGGACACCTTCTAATGCACAGCAGCCTACATTGTCTCAGTTCAGAGACAGAAACAGGTATCAGGTCAGAGACAGAAACAGGTTCAGGCCAGGCGTTAGGTCAGAGGCAGAAACAGAAAGAGGTTCAGGCCAGGTCTCAGGTCAGAGGCAGAAACGTGTTCAGGCCAGAGACAGAAACGGGTTCAGGCCAGGTCTCAGGTCAGAGACAGAAACAGGTTCAGGCCAGAGACAGAAACAGGTTCAGGCCAGGCGTTAGGTCAGAGGCAGAAACAGAAAGAGGTTCAGGCCAGGTCTCAGGTCAGAGGCAGAAACGTGTTCAGGCCAGAGACAGAAACAGGTTCAGGCCAGGTCTCAGGTCAGAGACAGAAACAGGTTCAGGCCAGGTCTCAGGTCAGAGACAGAAACAGGTTCAGGCCAGGTCTCAGGTCAGAGACAGAAACAGGTTCAGGCCAGGTCTCAGGTCAGAGCTAGAAACAGGTTCAGGCGCTTCAATGTTTCCTCCTCTGGTCATTTATCAACGTCAACTTTGAGCGCGACTTGCAACGGTTTCAAACTTCACTTTACAACAACTTCACTTCTTTATTGAGTGAAGCATTTTCATCCCACACCGTAACAACTCATAGGCCTCAGTAGGCTGTCACTTTTTATTTGAAATTCAAATTTAACTTCGAATGTGGGGGAGGGCATGTTTGAATGTATAATTGACCTGTTCGATTTGTTTTTTATATATATATATATATATATTTTTTAATTAACCAAAATTAACCAACTGCTGCTTGCTGGTAATGTTAATCCCATGTCAGAAAAAGTCTCTTCTGAGAAAGATTGTCTCCAGGGTCTGAAAAGTTGTCTCGAGTTGGATGCAGCCAATTTTGTGAGGCAGTGTTGTGACTGTGAGCGTCCAAGCTAACACAGCAGCGGAGAGGAGCTGACTGACTGGACCATGACAGATGAGGAATTCTTTTTTATATTCTTTTAATATTTTATATTATATTATATATATTTATACGATGCAACCGGCAGGCGCGGACTGCATAATCGGGCATGTCGGGCCGATGCCCGGTGGCCTGGCCTGCAAAAAAAAAAAAAAATTAACCAATTAAAGTTCGTTCGAACTTTATTTTGGGAAAAAGTGACAGCCCTAGGCCTCAGGCTCGTTTCTCCCCAGCTCGGTTTCAACAAACGGCAAAATGACATCTTGAGGAATAAGACCCTGCAGTCACAGAACAGCGCTTGGGTCGACTTTTCTGAATTGTGTATCTGACTCTTTATTTTTTTTACAATAGGTAGGTTAAGTGAGTAATAAGTATAAGTAATAAGTAATAATATATATATTATATATATATAATAAGTAGGCTAAGTGAGTGGTGGCAAGTGGCCTCTAGATATTTGAGGCTCCTGCAGAGGAAAAATATGACAGCAGCAAAAACAGCTTTAAAAAGATTTTTAATGCTCTTCAAAGAGTTGGCCCAGAACATCCAACAAAAACCAGACGAGTACGGTACATTAAACGCATGCAGCTGGTCCTTTAATCTACACACTATGTGCCAGTAAATCAAACTATTACATTCTCCCTCCGGAGGCCTTGGTCCCTGTGATGGACCAAGCAAGTCGGCACGAGGACACAGGGAGAAGGTGCAAAATTAGGGGTTTTATTTACCCAAAAATTAATACAAAGGGTAACAAAACCAAATGTGAATTACAAAAAGATAATGAAAAACATAATTTGTGGGCCCAAAATATAGCTAATAATTAAACAGAAAAAACAACTGAACAGAAGAGGAGCCTAAAAGCAAATGAGGAACTCCGGGGTATATATAGGCCTGGCCAGACACACAAAATTAAGCAGGGGGATAAATTAATTAAGCTATACAAAAATAAATTACTATGTTCAAAACAATCCAACACAAATAACTGGTATATAATATAAATACATTAGCATTGGAATTGTTTAGCATTACGTTTGTATCATTACATAAATTAACATAACTACTAGACTACAGCTAATTCCCCCCCCCCCCCCCCCCCCATAGTCTCCCGGGAGATGGTGCAGTCCACCACCCCCACCTCTGGTATTAAATAGGGTCCGGAACGTTTGTTCAGTCTTTGCCGATCGTATCCGGAAGAGGTGGCGGACGACTCCCGACGAGACATGGAGGAGGAGAAAGAAGGAGGTTGTATAAACATAGCAAAATGATAAAACATGGTAACCAAAATGCGTGCACTCAAATTAGAAACATGTGGTATCAATAATGCAAATAAAGTTTGATGGTGTTTTGAAACTAAGGCTGTGTGTCGATTTGCTATGTGGTGGTGGTGATGATATGTAAACGTAAATGCTGATACAAACTAACTTAAATGAAGGGAAAGAGGTGTTTTAAGGGTGTTTACTGACACGATGTGCGGCGATTGGGTGCAGCCGTCACAGTCCCTATGTGCAACATTAAAAAAAGAATGTGAACAACAAAGATACAGATCAGTTCCTTCATCTATAACAGGAGAGTGATGCCTGAACTGCACGTGTAGGAATCCAGAACAAAGGCTTTCAGCGCTGCTTTCGGTTTGGAAAACCCTGCTGTACTGCAGAACAGGTGCTGTAGTGCTGCAGAACAGGTGCTGTAGTGCTGCAGAACAGGTGCTGAGGAGGGAGAACTGAAACTTCTAACTTCTACATCTGCAGGATCAGGACACACCAAGAGGAAGTGGCTATGGAAATGAATGTAGAATAATAGAAAGAAACAGTTGCTGCAACTGCAGGCATTCACAATGTTCTATTAGCACTTTCAGAAAATAATCGGGCTGGTTCGCCATCTGATATGGTCACAAAAAATCGAACCGTTTTCTCTGCTACGTCTGCCTTTCCCAAACAAGGAAAACCTAAAAATGTGAAGCAGCATTTTGACAGTGGTAACACCAACTGGGACAAGTAATAAAAGGACAAATCCAGCACCTCCCACAAACAGAAGAAGAAGAAAGCACATGAACGTAATCAGCATGTCTATAAAGTATATATTGGAGATGATTAGAAATGAGTGGGAGGTTGATCACTGATGATGTCATCAGTGATGATGTCATCAGTGATGATGTCATCAGTGATGATGTCATCAGTCTGAGGCTCACCAGAGTGACTGAGGAGGCTCACCAGAGAGACTGAAGGAGAGGGAGAGAGAGAGGGGGGGAGAGAGACTGAGGGAGAGATAGAGGGAGACATTGCGCGCGTGCCAATAGGGCAGGCAAGGCCGCGCAGCGAATGCGAGCTGCAGGGCCAGCTCGGCGAGCAGCAGGAGCATGACATGCCAGGCCGCGCAGCGGGCGAGCCTCGGAATCGAGCGCGCACGAGATGCCTAGTAAAAGTACAAATTTTTTCTGTAACTGTAAGGGATTACAGTTATCTTGTTTTGTAATCTGATTACATAATCTGGTTACTCCCCAAGCCCGTTTGGGAATGAGAACTGTGACTCAATCCTTCCTCCAGATTCACGGCACCTTTAATGTAGGTGACCTTTCTGTGGAAGCCTGGCTTGTGCTGTGTTCTCACTCTCTCACACACACACACACACACACACACACACACACACACACTGTGCTGTGTTCTCAGCTGATGGCAGGAATGATAAACACAGATAAACAGCATGTCTGTGAGGAACGGAACACCCAGTCTCTGTCTACCTGGACTCTCCTCTGTTTGATCTGCTGGTTGGAACACAGAGACACACACACAGACACACACACACACACACACACTCACGCACGCACGCACACACACACACACACACACACACACACACACACACACACACACACACACACACACACACACAGCAGAAGCCTAACAATATTATTAGTAACAATGTGAAATATTTAAAGGGGGGGACTCCAAGCAGTTTCAGGGAAGGCTCAGTGATTGGGAGTGAAACAATATGACATTAGTTATTCAAGGGGGATCTCAGAATAGCCTGATTTGCTTAAAGAGTTCAGAGTAGTTTGGGGGAATTTGACAGTTTCTCTCACTTTCCCAGAGTCAGAAACAAAGAAATGCCTTCAGAAAGACCTTTTACTGTATTTGGTGTAGTGTGAAGTCAAACAGCAATATCAGACTATCTTGGCTCAATTGTTGAGTGTCTATGGCAGGGGTGCCCAAATTCTTTCCCATGAAGGGCCAAAACTCAATCTGGGTGGAGGGCCGAGGGCCAAAAATAAACGTTGTGGAATTACATTAAAATGTATTGTGTTTTATAGAAAATTAACATTCTAAATCTAAAATAACATTTCAATATAATAATCTACTTTTTATCTGTTTGGTGATTGTAATAATTTGCAATTGGTTATATATATTTAAAAAAACATCTGCATTTGTTGGGAGCTTAAACATTTAATCAGTAAACACCCAGTTAAAAACAGTTGTATTTTCCACCTTTGTAATCAAGAGAGAAATTTGACTTAATTCACAACTTGAAAAATCCTCAAGGTTCTTTGAAAATCAGCTTTATTGTCCAACTTTTGTAAACAATTTGCCATGACAATTTGCAGGGATGCAATCTCAGGAGTGAACACAGTATCCGCAGCCACATTCAGACACTGTTTCACAAAGTCACCACATGAAAAAGCTCGTCCACCCTTTGCAATCAGTGCAGATATCTGATAACTTGCCCGAGTTGCAATCAAGGGGGATCATCATCATCAGATCATCCAGCCTCTTTTGGTTGGCAGAAAGACAGAGAGAGATTGAAAGTTGTGTATTCATAATCGTTACAACTTTTATTAGGCTACTGCTAGCAATTAGCTGGTTTCCCGCTTGATGTATGCTTCAGCTGTACTTTATGCCAATAAAGCTCATAATTGAACTGAATTGAATTAAATGAAAATTGAATTGAGAGAGAAAGTGATTGTATTATTGATCCATTGTCAGTCTGTGATCTCAAACTGGGCAGAGGCAACACTCAGGTGTTGTGAAGCGATGTATTCCATTGAAAATGGTGCATCAACTCCTGCACACACAGCAGTCCAGCCTTTCTCCAAATCTCCAGCTGGAAGGTTACACCATTTTTACACGGCACAGATAGATAGCAACTCCACCCACCCGCTTGCTTGCAATGTCAGGAAAGTTTGAGTAAGAATTGTAAACATGCCAGTCTGTATTTTCCAATTAAAATGGCCGTTGTTGTTCTCCCACTTCCCAGGCGGGGAAACAGCGCCCTCTCTGCAGTGTGACACAGCAGAGATGGCGCTGTTTCTACCTGTAGCGACCGGGGCAGCAGGGGGGGAAATTGGCCAAGCACATTTGGGGAGAAAATGGGAAGGGGTGATAAAAATGTGGTGCTATCCATATCGTGTCATGCTACCGGGCAACCCAACTCAGAGGCAGAGATCTTCAACGACCCTGCCTGTCCTGTGTCACTCGTCACTGCCTGTCCTGTGTCACTGCACGACCCTGCCTGTCCTGCGTCACTCGTCACTGTACGACCCTGCCTGTCCTGTGTCACTCATCACTGCCTGTCCTGTGTCACTGCACGACCCTGTCTGTCCTGTGTCACTGCACGACCCTGCCTGTCCTGTGTCACTGCACGACCCTGCCTGTCCTGTGTCACTGCACGACCCTGCCTGTCCTGCGTCACTCGTCACTGCACGACCCTGCCTGTCCTGTGTCACTGCACGACCATGCCTGTCCTGTGTCACTGCACGACCCTGCCTGTCCTGTGTCACTGCACGACCATGCCTGTCCTGTGTCACTGCACGACCATGCCTGTCCTGTGTCACTGCACGACCATGCCTGTCCTGTGTCACTGCACGACCATGCCTGTCCTGTGTCACTGCACGACCCTGCCTGTCCTGCGTCACTCGTCACTGCTGTTAACAAAAAACAGTCATCATCAAAATCTTCTGCTTGAGATTGATTGCGGTTGGTATTATTAATAAGTATATTATTGTACAATGATGTACAATGAATGCACCATCAATGAGTTGTTAACGGGATATTTTGATGACTCGGACTTGAGCATTCATGCATTCGGACTCAGAAGTTGTAAATGAGAGAGTCAGACTTAATTAAAGCTGCAGTATTATTATGCAATAACATTTCATTACAGGTCTGACAAAAAAAAAAAAAAAAACAGCCGTGTAGCTAGAACATAACTAGACTCAGCTCTCAGTCTTAATCCGTTTCACTACTGTAAGACTGAGAATATTACTTATTTAAATCTTTTCATAACGTTAGGTGGTGCTGTTGGAAGCCTTGCATCGGAGAACCAATCATGAGTGTTGTGGGCGGGTCTGCTTTCTGGGAGCAGTGACGCTCGTGCAGAACCGGTGCTGTCGCGTTTGCGGAGAAACATATTAATCACTTAGAAACTAACATAACCTGTTAATAGGACGTGTTTCATCTCCCGAGGCTACGTTACAGAGCCTGCTGATGACTCACAGTAGCAAGCGGACCACTTCCGGGTAGGAAAAATTATTGTAAAATAAACAACAGGTATAAACTCTCTTTGTTCAGTGTCTTGCTCTATATTGGAACTATGAAACATTGCATTGCCGCTACCAAATACAATTCTAATAATAAATGTAGGCGTGTCTGCTGCCGGCCGTTCTCGCCGGGCTCTGAACCAGATTTGGAACAGTAAATTCCCAGACGTTTGGTGGTTAGGTGGCGCTGTTGGCGCCGCTCACCAAACGTCTGGAAACCGAGACTAGAACATAACTAGCCAATCATAGCAAGTTCCACTCTCTGCTGTTGCTATCGTTGCTGTTGTTTAAAATGGCCTACTGCAGCTTTAATTTAATGAATGATTTTTCTCTCTTTTTGTAATAATCATTTGCCATACCATATTGAGAGATATAATAACGTGACATTATTCAATTTCATGCAAGGCCAGGCACGCGTGCTCCACCTACATCTTCATGTTCAGTAACTCCCGACTCGACTCGGGCTCCTCTTAGGTGACTCGGGACTGGAACAATGCGCACTCGAGACTCGAGATGTACTGACTACGAGACTGGTTGGCAGGTGTGCTACCAGGTGTGCTACCAGTCTGACGAGGAAGTCATGACGGAGCTGAAATGCTGCTTGTGTAAGTGTAAGTGTTCTCTCTGTCTGCCAAGCTGGCTGGTTACAGACTGTGTTCTCTCTGTCTGCCAAGCTGGCTGGTTACAGACTGTAAATCTGTTGAGTCAAGCTGGCTGGTTACAGACTGTAAATCTGTTGAGTCAAGCTGTGAAAGGCTTCCAAACCGCTCACAAAGATCACCTTACATCTGGGAGTGGGAACAAGGAACGCCTTGTGCGTGTGCCTGTGTGTGTGTGTGTGTGTGTGTGTGTGTGTGTGTGTGTGTGTGCGTGTGCGTGTGCGTGTGCGTGTGCGTGCGCGTGCACGTGCGTGTGCGTGCGTGCGTGCGTGCGTGCGTGTGTGTGTGTCAGGGTATCACTGCAAGGGCTTCACACTAGGGCATTCACGACTAGTGAATTTTACTAGTCGACTAGTCGTCCCTAAAGGTAGTCGACTAGTATTTTTTTTTTTTTTTTTTTTCTTTAAGAAAGAACATAAGGTATTTACACGACATACATGGACTATCATATCCCATATCCCATATCCCCCACAAAGAATTGGACAAACAACCAAACAAAAACAATGCATTCAGCTCCTATCCTGATAAGCCTAATGACACTGGGGTAAAAAGTTCTTAAAGTCAAACTCTGTATGTGGTTGCCATATTTTGGGGATGTCTAAGAATCTGCCTTTGCTCTTGTAGTAAATTTTATCCAACGTATGGTAGCTTGAGAGTTCATTCCACCAGTGAACTACAGCTGGGGGATTGGATGCTTTCCAATTTAAAGCTATGCATTTCCTAGCTGCCAACAGGGCAAGATCTACTGTATGTATTTACTTTGAATGCATTGTTTTTGTTTGGTTGTTTGTCCAATAGTCTTGTTTGTTCTTGGATTATTGTGTATCTTATGCAGTTTTCTTGTTTTGTTTTGTTTTGTTGTGTTTTGATGTTCTTTGTGGGGGATATGGGATATGATAGTCCATGTATGTCGTGTAAATACCTCATGTTCTTTCTTAAAGAAAGAAAAAAAAGAAAAAACAAATAAAGAAAAAGAAAAGAAAAAACGGCTATTCGACTAGTAAGCACAGTGTCGACTAGTGGTTTTACTACTCGACTAGTCTGTGAATGCCGTAGTTCACACAGGTTCAGGTTCCTCGTACATGATGTCTGCATGTAAGATTTGTGTGTGAGGAATGAGGATGTTTGAGCAAGCATGCACGTGTGTGTGTGTGTGTGTGTGTGTGTGAGAGAGAGGGGAGAGGGATGGAGAGAGAGAGTGTGTGTGCGTGTGTCTCTGTGTGTGTGTGCGTGTGTGTGTGTGCATGTGTGTGTGTGTGTGTGTGTGCATGCTGGATGTGCAGGTGATTGACATGCTGCATTATGTCGACCTGCATACCTCCATACAGCCATGTGAGGACAGCAGACTGCACCACACACAGGCACAGGCACATGCGCACGCTCTCTCTCACACACACACACACACACACACACACACACACACACACAGAGGCACGCGCGCGCACACACACATACAGAGCAGAGTTGGCTGTGAGAATATTCCCTGCATCATTGCAGGCCGGCACGAGGCCAGCGGATGAGTTCCAGATCGTACTCACACTGAAACAAAAAAAGAGTGTGTGTGTGTGTGTGTGGATCCACTTTTATTACTGTAGGCCTATCATTATTATTATTATTACTACTACTACTACTACTACTACCACTACTACTACTACTACTACTACTACTACTATTGACTGTAGTTTCCGTCCAAGTAAAATGTTCTATGGTCTCTCCTGGAGAGATTTTTCAGAACCTCCATGGAAAAATGAATGGCGGATGAAATCCCTTACTGTACCCGGAAGAGGGCGTGACTTTGGCACTCTATGATGCAAGAAAACCCCGAATTGGACCGAACCAAAAACGCCCCAGAACTGAGATGGTTGAAACATGTCCGCCCTGCAAGTTTGTTTCCTGAGGGTTCGCTCACTAGTCCTATGTATGTCATTACCTGAGTTAACCAGCTATTTGCTCCGACCCATCACCTGCCTGTGAGAGGTGTGAGAAACCTCGAGAACTTTGACTGATTCTCTCGGAATGTTGAATTTCGGTGTACCAACTTTCAAGCAAGCATATCTTTTTCTGATATTTTCAGATTCCAATGTTTGACACATCATTTGAAAGCTTACAATCTGCACTTTCATAATCCGACACCTTGCACACCACTCGCTGTCACACATATTTTTCCTGACTGAATTTGACCTACCTACTGGTCAAATTCAGCCAGGAAACTACTACTTAAGCTGAGATATTTATTTTTCTCCCTGTCGCTCGATTCAACCCTTTGGAATCGCTCTGTCGCTGTGTTTAAATCGCTCGTCAACAGGCACAAGAATTGGCGGACATCTGTAGCCTGTACTACGAATGTTGGATAAGAAGATCCAGGATCTGTCCCTTGATCTGGTTTGTCTAAACCAGATCAGCTCGATTGTAGTTAACTTGTACTACGAACCTCGTTTGCCAGTCGTTAACTCGAACCAGGTTTTTCTAATCAAGTTGACTGCGCGTGCACATGAAAATGCCCGTGCACACGAGCTCGTGCCCGCAAAAGAGGCGTGGTTTTTAACAACTAGCCAATCACAATGCAATATGGACCGCTCAGCTCAGAACCGTAGCTTTTACAGCGCCAGACACGCCTATTTCCTCATTCATCAAAGCCATCGACTACTATGTCAGAATCAAAATCCGCATTGGATATTTTTAGTCTGTTCCCGAATGACTGTCTAAAGTTACCACTTTTATTCACATCAGTCATTTATTTGAAGAGCGGTTTCTGCCTCCACGTATCCTACAGCAACTGAATTCACCCTCTCAATAAACTGCGAGTGGAAGCAATGTGTAGCCTAATGTCTCAGTCCAAAATCCGTAGACCATTTAGGCTCAACGAATAATAATGATGTCATGTTTAGTCGCACTGATTGAATAATTCCTATAGGCTATCAATAAAAAAAAGAATGATAATAAAATTAAAAGAGGCTTCTGAACGACACGGTATGTGCGGGCATAGATTTCATTTATAAAAAATAGCCTATTTTGTGGTCACATATATTGTCAGCAGAGTCGCATATCTCCATATTTCATATAATGATGCTGGAAATATGAAGTTCAATCACATCATACAGGCCAAAAGCAACACTTGCAGCTGCAAAATGCAGGAGTAGGCTAGATATGAATCATCTTAATATGGGATCGCCTGTGTGCAGGTGATCCCATATTAAATTGCTTAGATGTAGTAGGCCAGCATGTAAGCTATGACTATTTCAATTCCAACCCAACGTCAGTCTCAGCTCCATTGCGCACACGGCACCGTGCGCTTTGGAGACGTTTATGTAACCTTTTTATGCCGGTTTAGTGATATTTCTCCACTCACTATTCAGCTGCAATCGATCAGCGGGATCAAACAACGTATCTAGGCTACTTGAGAGCACAAAAATGAATATATAAAAACATATTCCAAAGTGGTATAGGGCTTAATTAAAATAGCCAACAAGTGCAAGGCTTTAGTCCTTGATTAACATTAACATTGATTACCATTACTCATTCAACATTACAATTCGTGCTCCTTCGGGAAACTCATCCAGAAAGGGGTTGGCCATTTTTCCAAACTGCTGATTCGATTGGTTCGTGGGTGGTGGATTTAAGGTCTAATCTTATCCTTGCAACTTAACCTGCTACGGACCAGGTTAAGTGTGAAGCATAAGTTGCTATGGAAATATATGTCGGTAAGAAGTTAACTTGCTTTGTAGTACGGCCAAACCAGGTTTAAACCTGAAGTTACCTCGCTAAACCACTAAACTGGCTTTGTAGTACAGGCCTCTGGCTAACGTTAGACAGGATGAAAACGCAATGTCATGATGTTTGTCCACTACGAGCCACCATAGTTGTTTACAAACTAAGCCTATCAGCGTGCTCCTAATGCGAGCTTGCGTATCTATGCCGGTAGTAGAGACTTCACTTCATGTCAGCTGTCAGCCTGCCAATGCGATTTGTTGCCACACTAATAAACCAGCGATTTGTTCCAAGCCAGTGTGATCCTTGACTCACACGGCAGCCAATCAGCATTGAGCAGCAAGCGACTTTTGCCAGCGTAATTTCGCTCGAGTTGGGATATTTAATCTCGGGCGACGAGCAAATGTCACTCGGACGCCCAGCAATTTTTCTCCCGGGCGAATATTATACGCTCAATCGCTCGTTTGCATCGACTTTGTATGTAATCTCGATGCCAGCGAAAAACTTTAATAGGTCGGTGTGAACGCACCTTTAGGGGGGCATACCACATAGGACAGTGCAGTGTATGTTTTAAAGGGATAGTTCACATAACCCTATTTGCTACTTGCCAATGATGATGTTGAATTATAGTTGATTGCCTCACTGAATAATCTGCTGGTTACCCAATTTTAGCAGCGGAATTTGATGTCCTGGCGTGGCACGTCCGTGCATAATGATGTTTCTGCGCAGCGCGGAGATTATGGTGCGCTCAATCGCAGTGGGTATTTTTGCGCATAAGAGGTGCTTTTCAAAGCTCTTGGCGCAAAGTAATTGCGCGCATGCTGACGAGAGGAGAATGCCATCTATGCCCCGCATTCTGCGCAGAAACGCCTGGTTTGGCATGTGGCACGCCTACCCCATGCATGTCCAGTACAATTATAACAGGCAGAGGTAATAGCGCGGAGAATACAAATGCGCTTGTGCACGCCCCCAATTTCCATTGCACGCAGTGTTAAATGAGCGCAAACTCTAAATTACCGCTTTTGCGATGATAGGGCCCACTGTCTCTGTCCTCGGGCATTGGGGATATTTATTCATGAGACCAGAGGAGGAGGTTATTGTTTTCAGGACCGTTTGTATTTCTCTTTGTCAAACTTCACCAAATGTCACTTCCTGCTTCAGCACTGTACCAGAGATTTTCATCCGCCATTTATTTTCCCATAGACATTTCGTAAAATGCTTATAAAAAATAGTTTTACTTGGTCAATCCAAACGCTTCAGATATATTTAGAAACAGGAGAGATCGCATAACTCGGACCAAAACATAAAAAACTGCGGATTTAAAGAAAAAAAATATATATTTTTTTTTTAAGTTTTGGTCTGGCAAATTTATGCTGACATATAAAACTCTGAGTCAGTATTTTGTCATATCGTCAAGAATATCGTTATTGAAGAAAAATCCCCTGGAATATTGTGATATTATGTAGGGCCATAACCCCCTAACTAGCTCCATTACACCACATCTTTTCAGGTGACAGAGCTCTTCTTTATTTTATTGTTAAATGTGTAATAAACTGAATCACTGTGACGTTGCTTTAACAACAGGATTCTTCTGTGATACAATCACACTGACTAGTGTCTTCCTCCAAATGTCTGATTAAAATATTTGATTCCTGACAGGACAGGTGTTCATATGCGTATCCCTCTGGAGTCTCTGTGTAATAGCAGAAGCTGCGAGGGTCTGGTTTTGTCTCGACCGAATTACCATTTGTATTTTTGTATTTTTGTTTGGTTTGGGGGGGTTATATAAATAAATAAAGTGGGTCTCCAACTTTTTCATGCAAGGAGACCACATACCAGCGATTGGATACAACTTTGTCCCAGGGCCCCGCCCATCTGATAAGATTGTTGCCCAGGAGCAAAACAGTCACGCATTCTGTCATTGCGTTACTTATGGATGGACTTACTGCTGAGCATAAATTATTATTTTTTGCACAAAATTGTAACATTAAAAGCTGAATATGAGGCAGAAGAACCGCCCGCCAGCTTCTGGTTAAAGGTTTTAAATGGCCGCTGTGTCAAAGCACGCTCGCCACAGCACAAGACGAGAAAAAGGAAGAAGTTGTCACTGTCCCAATACCGTCCCAGCACTAATTGTCTGAGAACTAATAGGATGATTGAGCTGAGCCAGGCAGGCTGCCCTCCTATGAAAAGAGAATGGGCTGTTGCCGGGTTACTGAGTGACAAAGGCGGGACTGGCCATGGCCTACATATTTCTGTTTGTTACGATAACATGCATCAAACATTAACTAGAGCAGCAAACAGGGAGGGGAGGGAGAGAGAGAGAAAAGACAGGAAGGGGAGAGGGGGTGGGGGGGGGGGGGAGAGAGAGGAAAAGAGTAGTTTTAAGGGTTAGGTTGGGTTGGTTTTAAGGGTTAGGCTGGGTTTAGGTTAGGGGTTAGGTTGGTTGTGATGGTTAACGTGTGGGTTAGAGGCTATGGGAAGTAATGCATTATGGCAACGACTGTCCTGACTAAGATATCTACGTCTACTGGTCTGTGTGTGTGTGTGTGTGTGTGTGTGTGTGTGACAGAGACCGCCCATGACCGGCAATAGGTCAACCCCCACAAAGCAAATAGTATGCGTGGACAGTTACAGTAAAGTAACAGTCCCTTCGGATAAGACTTCCAGATAAATTCTGTGTGTGTGTGTGTGTTTGTGTGCATTTGAGTGTTGGTTGGTTGCAAGGCAAGATGTACAAGGCAAAATGTCAAGGTGCACAGCATGTAGATCCTACACTGAGTATGCTGATGTTTTTGACCAGGGGGACCTTGCATTATATGTATTAAGTATCATAATATTAGAGGAGTGGGGAGTCTGAAGGGGGAAGGGCTTGTGTCCAGGCAACATGTTCTGACTGTGAACTCGTCAAACCCCTCAGCATCACACACTGGGTACCAAACCCCTCAGCATCACACACTGGGTACCCCTTTTTCATTATTTTTCGACATGCAGGGTAGTCCAGAGCTCTATAACTCCCACACCACCTCAACCCCACGGGAGTGTGACAATGAGGTAAAACGGGGTGGACAGTAAGGGCGTCGTGGTCCGGGTGGACAGTAAGGGCGTTGTGGTCCGGGTGGAAAGTAAGGGCGTTGTGGTCCGGGTGGATAGTAAGGGTGTTGTGGTCGGGGTGGAAAGTAAGGGCGTTGTGGTCCGGGTGGACAGTAAGGGCGTTGTGGTCCTGGTGAATAGTAAGGGTGTTGTGGTCGGGGTGGATAGTAAGGGTGTTCTGGTCGGGGTGGATAGTAAGGGTGTTCTGGTCGGGGTGGAAAGTAAGGGCATTGTGGTCCGGGAGGACAGTAAGGGCGTTGTGGTCGGGGTGGATAGTAAGGGTGTTCAGGTCGGGGTGGACAGTAAGGGCGTTGTGGTCCGGGTGGATAGTAAGGGTGTTGTGGTCGGGGTGGAAAGTAAGGGCGTTGTGGTCCGGGTGGACAGTAAGGGCGTTGTGGTCCTGGTGAATAGTAAGGGTGTTGTGGTCGGGGTGGATAGTAAGGGTGTTCTGGTCGGGGTGGATAGTAAGGGTGTTCTGGTCGGGGTGGAAAGTAAGGGCATTGTGGTCCGGGAGGACAGTAAGGGCGTTGTGGTCGGGGTGGATAGTAAGGGTGTTCAGGTCGGGGTGGACAGTAAGGGCGTTGTGGTCCGGGTGGATAGTAAGGGTGTTCAGGTCGGGGTGGATAGTAAGGGTGTTGTGGTCGGGGTGGACAGTAAGGGTGTTGTGGGCCGGGTGGATAGTAAGGGTGTTCAGGTCGGGTGGACAGTAAGGGTGTTGTGGTCCGGGTGGATAGTAAGGGTGTTCAGGTCGGGGTGGACAGTAAGGGTGTTGTGGTCCGGGTGGATAGTAAGGGTGTTCAGGTCGGGGTGGACAGTAAGGGTGTTGTGGTCCGGGTGGATAGTAAGGGTGTTCAGGTCGGGGTGGACAGTAAGGGTGTTGTGGTCCGGGTGGATAGTAAGGGTGTTCAGGTCGGGGTGGACAGTAAGGGTGTTGTGGTCCGGGTGGATAGTAAGGGTGTTCAGGTCGGGGTGGACAGTAAGGGTGTTGTGGTCCGGGTGGATAGTAAGGGTGTTCAGGTCGGGGTGGACAGTAAGGGCGTTGTGGCTCCCAGCAGGAGCCTTGCCACTCATGTTTTGTCCACGCCTTGCTGTCTTGCCCTGCCCTGCCCTGCCCTGCCCTGCCCCCGCTCACAACCTGCATTGACTTCATGCCTGGCTGCTCATGTGCAGCGCTTGAAAAATAGACCAGAAGCTGAAACCATCGCTGCAGCACGCGTGCAGCGCCGCTTCAGCGTGGCGTGGCGAGGCAAAGCGATGCGGCTGCTGTGATCGGTCTCGCCTGTTAACAAAGACGCTGAAATGAACTTCAGCATTGCTTCAGCGTAGGATTGGCATACGGTGTGTTCGGCCCGTTAAGACTTGACTTTGAATCTAGCTCAAACTTGACACTTGACTGGGACTCAAAGACTTGAGACTTTATTTGGACTTGCAAAAAAGAAACGACTTTTGAGCATCTCTGGTCTGTGGGCGCATGTGCATGTCAGTCGGTCTGATAGGAGGAGAGCAGTGCGGCGTCCACAGGCTCCATGCAGGAGGGGCAGGTGAAGGACCTCATCAGCCAGTCGTCTATACAGTCCATGTGGTAGATGTGCATGCAGGGCAGGAAGCGGATGGGGTCTTCGTGCACAAAGTCCATCATACAGATCACGCACTCTCTGAGCTTCTCCTTAGAGGCGCTCCCTCCTGGCTCATACAGGCCGGTGGGGAGGTGCTGGATGAGTCCGATGCGCTGGACGATGAGGATCTGCTCCTCCTCGGTCAGCTGGGTGGCCAGCCGGGCCTGGCCGGGCGTCGGGTGGTAGACGGGCACATGGGTCTGCTCCTCATAGGGGGGCGGTGGCTCCTGGTCGTAGCTGGCTCGGTCCAATTGAGATTCGTGTAGCAAGGAAATATATTTCAGACAGTTTCCCATCTTCGTCCTCTTCAAACTCAGCCCTCTCTCGGTGTTGCTTTAACGTTACGAGTAGATTTCACCGGCCTTTCACTGATATTTCAGTGTGAAGACCATACAGAGCTGATAAACCTCTCCCAGATGACGCGAGGGCTGTTTGGTTCAACAAAAACAAAACACCTTCTAGCGAGCAACACAAAGAGCTAGCCTGCTAACGCTAGCCAGCACTAGCAGAAGAACATTGTTAGCTAAAGCGAAGACTGAAACAAGCTTGCACAAATGTATGTATCTTGAGGCAGTAAAGCGCTTAAAATGACAAACCTAATTGCCGTTCCCTGAATAAAGACCCCTTGAGTTCTTCATCTGTCCTACTTATAGCCTCTGCAGGGAAGGAGTTGTGACATCACTGATGATGTCACAATGTCTATGACATCATCAGTGTCTGTCATAAGTCACTGATGAATAGAACTGGCGATGCCACCAGTGATGTGACTTGAGCATTTGATGTGATGTCACTCAAGCAACTGTGATGTCATCAGTGAAGTCATCAATGATTATAGTGACATAATCCCAGACAGGGACTGACAAAGGCTAATTTTTAATTTCCCCAAATTTAAGATGTTTATTTATGAGCATTTTTACAGCATTTCTGCATGTGCATACATTTGCATCGGTGACTGCTGACATTGTGACATCTCAGTGATTTATGACATCACTGATTATGTCACACACACGATTATGTCATTGTAACATTGTAACATCATCAGTGATGTCCTGAAGGGATTACAGTAGGACCTAAGCCCTTCAGAACAACACACAGCCCATTATATTAGTAAGAGTATTGGTAAGGTAATGGTGGTTTAACAATAGCTCACAGCTAATTTGGACACACCTGGAACCAAGCATCCCCCCTTTCAAGGACCCCTGGTTGTCCGGAGACGTAATGTAGAGAACCACTGCTCTTTATATGATGACAGATGTGTGTCATAATAATGCAACTTATTCCAAGGTCTTGGCTGATTTCACTACTGTTGACACAATGTAATCTGCTAAATAATGTAATGTAGTGTGTGTGTGAGTGCATGTGCATGTGCCAAAGAAATCTGTGATGGTGTTATTGGTTGGCATTTTTATTTTCCCCCCAAATATGAGTTTTCCAGTGAGTTCAGTATTGGGATTTGATATAAAGACACCAGAAACAACAAAGAAATTGTACCTTTTTGGGGGCCACTTATTGATATTTATTTTAATCAGATGAACACAATGATTAGGAGAATTTGCTAACGAGGTGACAAAAGTCATTTTCCATCTGACTAAGTGGGCAGCTCCCAGTTTGAAGCTGTGGAACTGTGAACATGAACCTGCCTGCGGTACAGTGCATTACATAAGACTAGAGCAACAGATGAGCAAGTATGAATATGAGTTATGTAATAAATATATAAACGTTAAAAATGGGTCATTGTCACCATGAGGACAAGGGTCAAGTGTCCCTGTTACCGCTCATGTTGAGCTACGGTAGGCATGGCAGCCATTTTGGTTTCTGACGTCAAGTTTCAGAAACGGGCCATAAATAATCTGTGAGCCATCACTTCCATAACTGCAAAAAAAAACGTGATTCACGCCGACTTATTTCACAAAGATCATATCACATAAAACATCACATAAGACAATGAAGAAGCTCTGGAAACAAGAAACCTTCACAGAGACAATTTCACCAAGTAAATGAACAAGTTACATTCTCCTGGAAACAAGTCAGCTTTGTTGAAACTGGTAGTGCAGTAAAGATGATTTCACACAAAAAAGAAAAATAAAAGAAAATCATAAGCTTGATAAATCTGGATTCAAGATTAAATGACATGAATTTTCTCATTTTCTGCAGTGCTGACATAGGGGCACACCTACTGACGGTAAAAGAAGAGCTAATGTCTAATAAAATAATATGATAAATGCATTGTTTCGCTCATCTTGCAAGTGGCGCCTGCACTTCTGTTCTGAGTCAGTTCAGATACCTGACTTGTTAGTATAGGCTGGGTGATATGGACAAAATCACATTTTTGACCAAATACCTCAATACTGATATTGGGACAATATGACTATTGGTGCTTTCACAAAATATTTTGCACAATGGGATTTTTGAAAAGTAGGCATCTCACGCGCTATGCACGCTCCATTCCTAGGCTCGCTGAGCTGGCCCTGCAGCTCACATACTCATGGCCTCGCCCGCTATGCGGGCTCACTTGCTTCATCGCCCGCCCGCCCTGCAGCTCACCCACTGTGCGGGCTCACTTGCTCTTATGACATCGCTGATGATGTCACAACTTCGCATCACTGATGACATCACAATTGCCCTTATCACTGATGATGTCACAATGCCTATGACATCATCATTGAAGACACAATGCACAATTGCTCAAGCGACATCACTTATAACATCATCAGTGATTGATGGCATCACTGATTACATCATCAGTGTCTCAGCAAATAATAGAATGCACCCATGTGTCTGTCTGAAAATATCTTGTATTTAGTATACAATAAGTCTTAATATAGAATTATTGTATAAGCAAAATGATCTGCCAATGGAATAAGATCATTAATTCGGCTACAGTAATTTGACTTTTTCCAATTGATTTTGGTCAATTTTATTGTGTTTTAAGATCAAACAAAAAACATTCTTGTTAATCTTGCTTTAACATTAAACTGACCACAATCAAGAGAAAACAATTTCTGAATTATCTTATTTGTTGTTATTGTTATTATTTTTTCTTATGCAAGATAATTCTACTCAATATAAGACTTACTGTACTAAATGCAAGATATGGTCTGATATTTTCATTTGATAAGATTTAATTTTTTGCCGTACTTGGGATGTGTTTAACTCGTTGGAATACCCACATCCATAAACAAACTGCAGCAGATATTGCTAGCTTTTTGTGAGTAGTGTTGGGTAATATCAGTGTGAATATAACTGCTCACTTTAATTTTGGTGCCGTTTCCCATCTGTGTCGACACATTTCCACAATTAATGAAACTAGTGGGAGATCGTGGAGTCGACAAAACAGCTCATCCATCCATCCATCCATCAATCTTCAACCGCTTATCCGGGATCGGGTCATGGAGGTAGCCGTCCCAGGAGGGGACCCCAAACTTCTCTTTCCCTGGCCACATTAGCCAGCCCTGACTGGGGGATCCCGAAGCGTTCCCAGGCCAGCGTGGAGATATAATCTCTCCACCTGGGTCTGCCCCGTGGTCTCCTCCGAGCTGGACATGCCTGGAACAACCTCCCTAGGGAGGCGACCAGGTGGCATCCTTATCAGGTACACGAACCACCTCAACTGGCTCCTTTCTACGCAAAGGAGCAGCTGCTCTACTCAGAGTCCCTCACGGGTGACTGAGCTTCTCACCTTATCCCTGAGGGAGATGCCAGCCACCCTCCCGACAAAACCCATTTCGGCCGCTTGTATCCGGGGTCTTATCTTTCGGTCTTGACCCATCCTTCATGACCGTACTGTAGATGAGGGTAGGAATGAAGATCGACCGGTAGATGGAGAGCTTTGCCTTCTGGCTCAGCTCTCTTTCGTCACAACAGTGTGGTAAAGCGAACGCAATAGCGCTCCAATTCTCAGGGCCCATCTCCCGCTCCACTGTCCCCTCACTCGAGAACAAGACCTCGAGATACTTGAACTCCTTCACTTGGGGTAAGGACTCATTCCCTACCTGGAGGAGACAATCCACCTGTTTCCTGCTGAGAACCATGGCCTCAGATTTAGAGGTGCTGATCCTCATCCCAGGTCCTTCACACTCAGCTGCGAACTGATCCAGTGAGTGCTGAAGGTCCCGCAGACCGATGATGTCATCAGGACCACATCGTCCACGAAAAGCAGCGATGCGATCTTCAGACCACCAAACTGCAACCCCTCCCGCCCACAACTACACCTCGAAATCCTGTCCATGAATATCACAAACAAGATAGGTGACAAGGTGCAGCCCTGAGCGGAGCAGAGACCAGCCAACCCTGAGCGGGAACGAGTCCGACTTACTGCTGAGAACCCGGACACAGCTGAAAAGCTGCCGGCCACTGATGACTTAATTTGTCCTCAGGAATGCGAGTCAGTCGGCCTATTCACCTTATGTAGCCATGCCCATTTGACCCAGTTGTGTGGTTGTGTCACGACTTCCGGCAAAAAAAAAGAAAAAGAAAAAGGCCGGCTGCTCCAATATCATCTAACTCTGAATTAACTAATAATTTAGCCAATTGTATGTAACATAGCAAATAAAAGCAAACTGCAATGTCTAAGAATGCAACGCCATGTAACTGGCCCCTTAATTCTCGCATTCCAGGGAATTACGTTAACGTCTGCGGGTCGTATAGACGTAAGTGGCTCGCGCTGCACTCGGAGGAGAGAAAACCATCTTAAGCTTTCTTCGTTGGAGTCCAGGTATGTTTTACAAGAAAGTGCTCGTCATTGTTGACGATAACGTTATCTGACCTGGTTAACAGTGGATACTCTTGCTGTGCTTACTGTGTACCAAGCTCATAGTAGGCTACGTTCTTTATTTTACCCCCTGCACTGTCCGCTACAAAAACAACTCTCTTCTTCTGGCGTTCTTTTGTATTTCGCGCCAGCGGAAGTGTTAACACAATACGGAAGAATTTGGCACACCCCCGCGTATGAACATAAGGTGAATACGAGTGATGTTTCTTCTTCTTCTGTGGTGTTTTATGGCAGTTGCCTTCCTTTATGTTGTTGCATTACCGCCTCCTTCTGGATCTATCCATCCACTGGTTCCCTACATTCTGTCCCTCTGCTCTCACTCCAGCTTAATCCACCGAGTGATGTCACTCGAGCAATTGTGATGCCATCAGTGAGTGATGTCATCAGTGATGTCACTCGAGCATTTAGTCAGCAAGCGCTTCTTACCCCGATAGCTAGCCATAGTATGAACATATTAGGGCGACAGGGTAACATACGGTGTTAATCTTGAATATTGTGGCAATAAAAGTGATTCTGATTCTGATTCTAACTTTGACTAGTCTCTTAGAACAGACGAGTTGGCTTCCGCAATTTTCAAATGCTTCCGCCATACCGTCTGTAATTCGTGGGGGAGAATCATGCACCAACCGGAATGGGAAGCAGAAAGGCGGGTCTTCCGCTCATTAGTCCAATCAGAATTTTTTTAAGGCGGGTCTTCCGCTCATTAGTCCAATCAGAATTTTTTTTCGTGGACACACGTATCGTGATTGGTCGGATTTTGTCGAACTTCCTTCCAGTCTGACGGTTTTTTCCCAACTTCCTTGTGCATGTTCTGGGGGTGTAACGTACAGACTCTATAGCTGCATTCACCGGATGTAGATGAGACAGTCTGTTTTAAGAGACTAAACTTTGATCTGACTGGGCACCAACATTTTGACAACAGTAACAGGACGGACGAGACAGGAACTGGAAATGATGTTTTTTGCCGCTTGGTTTGTTGCGGGACTAACAGTGGAACTCAAACTTATTCATGTCAAAGATCCATAAAATGACACAAATTAGACCACACGGACCCCCAGTTAATAAGGTTTTGTCCCAGGGTCCCCCATCTGATACGATTTTTAGATGTTTTATTACAGAAAGTGTATGAAACCCATGACCAAAAGGGTCATACATTCTGTCATTTTGTTACTGTAGTTGTGGTTGGAAATAAACGTGGAAATAAATTATCCCCCATTTGCTGGGGACCCCCCCTGGAACCCCCTCAAGGAACCCAAACTTCACCACATCTACAATCTGCTCCAAGAACATGAGAAGCAAACAACACCATCATACACAAACTGAGCTGTCAATCAACAGCTGTGGTTAGACTGTGACGCATGTCACACATACACATACATCACAACATTTCAAAACCACATGAAACATTTCTGCTGCATTCTTCCATTCAACACAACAGGCAGCAATGTCAGAACAACAACAACAACATCTCTATTCACAAATCACAAGACAATCTATATCTCATGACACACAACAGCATTATTTTACCGGCAAAGCCTTACTTACGATATCTTGACAGTGTGCTATGAAGAAAGCAAAAATGATACAAAATACATATTTCTATGCCTTCATAAAAATATATTTCAATGTCACCGAAAACAGTGAAGTCAGACTTTAGAAGAGGTTCCTGATTGAAATGTGTAAACCCCTTTCATCTCCATTCCTCTGTGTCCTCTGCAAACCTTCCAGCTCCAATTTAGAGATTATTTCCAACATTTGCAGCGGCACTTTTTCTTTTTTGCCCATTTTTTTTCTTCTCCCAACTGCTGGTTGCTGTTTAAGTGGGCAGTCTAGGAATTTAAGACTGATTTTCTGTTGCAGTCATTTCAAGCAATCTGGATAAGATTGTAGGAATCGAGGCAGGGACCGATCTTACATCAGAAAAAGTTTGACCAAAATGCACTAAACCAATAATAAATAATTCAAAGCAAATAATTGATGTAATGAACAATTTTAAAGCTCTCTCTCTCTCTCTCTCTCTCTCTCTCTCTCTCTCTCTCTCTCTCTCTCTCTCTCTCTCTCTCTCTCTCTCTCTCTCTCTCTCTCTCTCTCTCTCTCTCTCTCTCTCTATATATATATATATATATATAACTCTGGGATATGTTAGTGCCTTTAAACGAACAGAAAAACATGATTGAAAAAAAAGTGCAACGAAATGGCTTTGCAGATTGTTTTTCTGTAGCTGTGACCAGGGAGAAAGATCTGTCGCATCATTAGCGCATGACATGACTGGACCATATCCAATTTTTAAAAGGCCAATATTGGTCTGATATACCAGCAAACAGAGTTATTGATCCAACCCCAGCTGGGAGCTCGTCGTATGCAA
>NC_139633.1:29975528-30010528 GCF_964638095.1 Poromitra crassiceps
CTCTCTCTCTCTCTCTCTCTCTCTCTCTCTCTCTCTCTCTCTCTCTCTCTCTCTCTCTAACTCAACAGTGATCCAGCCTATCATAAATCTTTTGCATCGTCTGTCCTAAAACAGCTGCAGTCTGTTTTAAACTGCATCCTCTACATCTCTAACTTGACCATCTTAAGGAGAACTGTGTGAATGAAAATGTGCAAAAATGCAATATATACAGATGTTACTCATTTAGCTTTGCAGTACTGCTGTGGTGGTAAAAGTGTGGGCTTTTTATTTATTTAAATGTTGTCTTTGTTCTTAACAAAAGCCCCACTGCTGCGAAACTAGATAAGTGGCATCTGTAAACATCAGAGGAAACATCTGTAAATATTAGAGGAAACATCTGTAAACATCAGAGGAAACATCTGTAAATATTAGAGGAAACATCTGTAAACATCAGAGGAAACGAAACATCTGTAAACATCAGAGGAAACATCTGTAAATATTAGAGGAAACATCTGTAAACATCAGAGGAAACATCTGTAAATATTAGAGGAAACATCTGTAAACATCAGAGGAAACGAAACATCTGTAAACATCAGAGGAAACATCTGTAAATATTAGAGGAAACATCTGTAAACATCAGAGGAAACGAAACATCTGTAAACATCAGAGGAAACATCTGTAAACATCAGAGGAAACATCTGTAAACATCAGAGGAAACATCTGTAAACATCAGAGGAAACATCTGTAAACATCAGAGGAAACATCTGTAAACATCAGAGGAAACATCTGTAAACATCAGAGGAAACGAAACATCTGTAAACATCAGAGGAAACATCTGTAAACATCAGAGGAAACATCTGTAAACATCAGAGGAAACATCTGTAAACATCAGAGGAAACATCTGTAAACATCAGAGGAAACATCTGTAAACATCAGAGGAAACGAAACATCTGTAAACATCAGAGGAAACGAAACATCTGTAAACATCAGAGGAAACATCTGTAAACATCAGAGGAAACATCTGTAAACATCAGAGGAAACATCTGTAAACATCAGAGGAAACATCTGTAAACATCAGAGGAAACATCTGTAAACATCAGAGGAAACGAAACATCTGTAAACATCAGAGGAAACATCTGTAAACATCAGAGGAAACATCTGTAAACATCAGAGGAAACATCAGTAAACATCAGAGGAAACAAAACATCTGTAAACATCAGAGGAAACATCTGTAAACATCAGAGGAAACATCAGTAAACATCAGAGGAAACATCTGTAAACATCAGAGGAAACATCAGTAAACATCAGAGGAAACCAAGAATATGAGAAACGAAAATAGGCTATGTTAAACAGGGAATGTAGCCTACTCTATACAGGCTGATGGAAATGGGCCTGTAGAAGTTTCTACTTCATGAAAATAACAATGTTCCTAATGTTTTGGTCAGTGATTTTGTATCTAGCCTACTTACTACACAGTGGGGTCAGTCTATTCAATGGAAAGAACAGGTGGTGCTGACATTTCTGGTAAGTGAATTTCTGTGGACTCACTGCAGAGCGGGGTTTGGCTATTTAAGGAAACGGCGGTGGCATCGCTCTTGCTGAACCCTTCATACTGAGGCAGACAGACAGACAGACAGACAGCCATCAGACAGACAGGCAGCCAGCCAACCAGACAGACAGACAGACAGCCAGACAGACAGACAGACAGACAGACAGCTCTTACCGGACGGTGGGGTCTGTCTTGCTAAAGCCTTCGTACTGAGCAGCCCTCTGCAGGCCACTCATGTCCAGCTCTGGACTGCCACAAACCAGCATCTCCACCTCCTCTGGCCGCAGCAGCTGCAACACACACACACACACACACACACACACACGCACACGCACACACACACAATTACTACACAATAAAGCACACATTACTGTCCGGATATATTTCATGGTTGTCTACTGCGGACATATACTATTCGGAACTTCCGATTGTGTTGACACTTCCTGTTAGTCTCTCAAGCCAGACTGTCTCTTCTACATCAGGTGAATAGGGCTGATTGGCATGGAGCAGCTGGAGGCGTGTCTGTCAATCTGTGGGCTACTTAACCATGGCTGGGAGCTGAAACCATGGTCAGATCGTTAAAGGGATACGCACTGCACACAGCGCATGCGCCTCCCGAGGATGTAACTTCGATTATACTCCTGTTAGTTCGGTTACTCTTTGTTTAATTCTCGGTGTGTGGATTTACTACGAATACGACTGTTTCACGTAACTTCTACTATTTCATCGCGTAGTGAGTAGATGAGTCACAACATGTACATGTGAGTGTTTCTGGCGCTGTTGGAATGTGTATTTTGGACGACTGAACGGGTGTAGGCAAAAATACCATTGAGTGCCATTGTAGCACTAAGCTAAAGTAAGTAGCAGTGAGAGCACTACCACAGTTTGTTGTACTACACGTAAATTGAAAATAAAGCCATGTACATTGTAGTTTTAATATCGGCAATATGGCAAATGGCCTAAACTCTCAAAATGTTGGAATATCCCTTTAAACTGCTAGTTGGCAGCACTTGCCCTCTAGCCTGCCGGTCAGTCCAGAAAACCCAAGTACGGTACCTTCATATTGCATTATTCTACTCAATATTGGACTTATTGTACCAAATAGAAGATATTCTTTTATGATAAGAGTTCACTTTTTGCAGTGCACAGGGGCTTTCTGCCAACACAGTCTCACAGAAAATTGTATAATACCAACGATATGGACCAACGTTGCTATTTTACAATTTCGGCTCGAAAATTGTAAAATAGTAACGTTCTGAGATTTTAGGGTTAGGATTAGAGTAGGGGGAGGGGTTAGAAACAGAAAATCTCCGTAAAACACGCCCAAACCCCGCCCACCGCTGTAGACGCATACGTTCCCATTTTACAATTTCTTAGCCGACATTGTAAAATACCAACGTTTGTCCACAAACGTTGCTATTTTACAATTTTTTTGGAGATCGGGTTGCTTTCTGCAGGGTCGTCCACACCTGCAGCTCCTGAATCTCTCTGATCTGAATCTGAATCTGAATCTCTATCCCTCCTAGCTACTGTAGGTAAAGCCCCTTTTCCCTTGGCCCCGCCCCCTCTCTTGACCCGAATCAGATCCATGCCCAAATGTAACGGGTCCTTCCTTGGCCCATGCTACACCCTTCCACCAAGATTCATGACAATCGGCCCAGTAGGTTTTCTGTAGTGATAACAGGCAGACAGACATCCGGCACCGAAAGCATAACCTCATTGGCGGAGGTAACTAACACAACCGCTGCTCAGCAGCAGACAACTGTTTGCACCTTCAGGGGCCGGTTGCACCAACTGGTCTTACGACTGGTCTTAAGCTAAGTCGGTCGTAACTTTACGACCTAACAGCTACGCCGGTTGCACCAACAGGGCTTAAGCCTTCTTCTCACTAAGACCGGGCGTAAATATTACGCCTAGTCTAGAGCAGGCGTAAGGTGCAGTCATGGGTGCAAGTATAGATGGTTTTCACCTGTGTGTTGCGCAATAGCTACAACCCCTCAGCACTCTTTGGCTGTATTCAGACCCGAATTATAAACCGGAAACCGGAGTACGTTATAAACGTTGTAAATACAGTATAGTCACGTTATAAACAACTATGTCTGTGAAATTTCCCTTTCTTTTGCGTTGGTCCTCCATTGTGTTGCCGCAAATTAAATTAAATGTCAACAAGAGGGTTATCAGCAATTTGGCGGGGGTCAGCGGAGCGTCATTTGACGTCAGCACACTCTTCTAAACAGGTCGCGTGCCGCATTCCAGTGGGCATTCCCGTGCTTTCACATGGACGCGCATCGCTACGACCGGCGTAGTTGAGACCAGACGTAAGCCCTGTCGGTGCAACAGCCGTAAGTCCACTCTAAAGACTGGTCTTAACTAAGACCGACGTAGGAGTTACGACCAGGCATAGTTAAGACCAGTTGGTGCAACCGGCCCCTGATGTCTAAACAGGGAACACGTTTGATATTAGTGCAGTGGTAGAAAGCATGCCATGAAAAGTGGAACTACAATACGGAAAACCACGTTTGATGACCACAGAGGAAAACATGAAGAAATGAGATGGTGGTGGTGACATCCAAACCACAGGAGGCAGAGAGGAGAGAGCAACACACAGAGAAATGACTCAGCTGAACCAGTCAGGAGTAGTCTCGCTAGCCAGCCTCTCTTCCTTTCCGTCAGAGAGTCTGGCGCTGTGGAAACAGGCAACAGGGATCAGCCCGCCCCTGCTCTAAAGCTGCTCTCCCATTCGAGCGGCTGGTTCGGTGGCAGCAGGATATCCGCTCCCCCGCTTGCAAGCTCTGTCACGCTCTGTTCATTGGCTCCGACCATGTCAATCAGCTCCCATGTGTGTCGCTGTAATGCTCCCGCCGAACGCTAACTAGCTAGCGTAGAAAGCTAACGGCAGAAACCTACAGGCTAACTCGTTGCTACACGTTGAAAATGGCAAGTTTTGAAGATAATTTGGATTGTGCAATAAAGAAGGCCTGCTCGGCACAAGTTCCACCCCGAAACTATTTTCCAAGGGCACTAACGCTAAGCACCGCCCAAGACGAGGCTGATTGGTTAACCCAAACAGAGCATTTTTTTCGCAATCCCACAATGGAAACCTGCAACGCCAGACTCTCTGACGGAAAGGAAGAGAGGCTGGCTAGCGAGACTAGTCAGGAGAGACACAAACTACAGGAAGACATAAGAACAGAGACAGCAGTGAAAGAGGGAGACACACACAGACACACACACACACACACACACACACACACACACACACACACACACACACACACACAATTACAAGGTGGACGCTTTTGGTTAGGTTAGGTTAGACCACCAAAATCTGTGTTTTTATTTTACTGTACAACGCTATTGTAACAAACTATATCCAGGATGCACATTGCACATGCAACATTACTAATCTGATTAATATCACATATTTGGGTGATGTACCCCATCAAATTGCTGTTTTAAAGCTAGAGCAAAGTTTCTGGTGTCATCTGAATGGAAGAAAGACTAAATTTGAATATGAAAAATATAAATGTTGGTATAATAAACTTTGATTACCAGTCCTTTTCATCAAATTAGTAGCTATAATTGGGAGTGATGGTGTTACAGTAGTAGTAGTACTGGTGGAAGTGCACGGTCACAATCTGGCCCTCTGGTAGCGAGGATTTTTTTTTTGTGTGTGGCCCTCTCTATCATCAAAGTTGCCCATCACTGGTCTAGGATCATCACAGCCTCATGAAACTTCACAACCACAAACTAGAGACCTAGGGCATTCAGTATATTGACAATAAGGGGGTTTCTGAGCAACTTCCAGAACAGAAGTGCTCGCCACACAATCGCCAAGAAACCTCCAAGTGTCAAAGTTTTTTGATGACCAAATCATGGATTCTTTCTCTGGTGTTCCTCAAGGTCTTGGCCTCTCAATGTGGTCTTGTGGACCTTTTTTTATTATCCTTGAGTGATGAAAAATGGTTAAATCTTGCACCAAATCTGCATAACAGCACATCCTGGAGCTGACGTCAGCTGATCACAAAATCACCAAGAACTCTTGGAGTGGCTGATTGACTGGCAAACCCAAATGCATATGCATGCACACGCACGCACACACACACACACACACACACACACACACACACACACACACTCCTGACTCACTATGTGTGTGAGGCACACACACACACACTCACCATGAGGGTGTGTGAGGCACACACACACACACACACACACACACACTCACCATGAGGGCGTGTGAGGCACACACACACACACACACACACACACACACACACACACACACACACACACAGTCCTGACTCACCATGAGGGCATGTGAGGCACACACACACACTCCTGACTCACCATGAGGGCGTGTGAGACACACACACACACACACACACACACACACACACACACACACACACACACACACACACACAAACACACACACACACACACACACACACACACACACACTCCTGACTCACCATGAGGGCGTGTGAGGCACACACACTGTGGAAGCCGTGGTAGAAAGCAGCAAACTGTTTATAAATGGATTTATTCAGCAGGAAGTCGATGTAGAGCTGGACATACTCTGCAGAAAGAGACAGAGAGATAGAGAGAGGGGGGGGAGGGAGGGAGGGAGGGAGAAAGAGAGAGAAAGAGAGAGGGAGAGAGTCAGAGAGAGAGGGGGGAGAGATGGAGAGAAAGAGAGAGACAGATGGAGAGAGGGAGAGAGAGAGAGAGGGACAGTGTCATTGTTCCATTGCAGACTGTTGTCCCTTCCAGCAGCTCCTGGCTGTCTCTGACACACAGAGGGACATTGTGAGTGAACTGGCTGTGGACGGCAGGACGACCTGACGGAGGGAAAATCAGCTTTTTGCAACAGAAAATGGACCTTTTTATCCCAGAGACAAGAAACCCTAATGTGCTTATGTGAGGTCTCTTACCTAAAAAATTTAACCAATATTAACAGCAATTAGGCTACATGAAAACGTACAAAATAAACAAAAACAAGAGACAACCAACAAAAATATGAGCAAACGAAATGAAACATAAAACATAGAGGAGACAGTCGGTCTGTGTGGGAACACCCACAAAATGTTATACGGCTGGCGCGCGTGAGTGGGGTAAAAAAACAAAACATATATCTCAATGGGCTGTCTCACGGTGCTGCGGCTCTACACTACAGGATTGGGGATTCTAGAGCAGGCACATAGACGTCTGTTCAGATGTGTGCTTTCTGCGGTGGTTGAATCCCCGATCCTGTCTGCCTGGGCTGGGCTAGCAGCTAAATGCTAACTATGATGAATTGGGAGAATTTTACTCCACCCTGACCACGCCCCCAGCCAGCTACCGCAGCGTCTATGATGAGACACAGACTGTCTCTGTGGCAAGGCAAGCTACGCCAACATGAACTCATACAAAGTTGTCAAATGAGTGTGAACTCTGCAGATTTACGACATGTGGACCTGAATTATGTGAACATTCATCATAAAAACAAGAAAGCAAGATAGGTCAGATAGTTGGATACGGATTAAGCAGATAAATCAATGCTGTTAGTCTAGCCTTACTGAAATAACAGCTCGCAATGGTGTCACGTTTTTTGTTCGTTAACCTAGCTAAGCTAACAGTTAAGCTATGAATGCAATGAAAGAACAAAATTTGCACCAGCCACTAGCCAAATGCTGGCAAAATATATATATGCAAGTGAGTGGTAGATGTGCTTCACTCACCACCAGTCAAAAAACAAACAAACAAACAATACATTCAGGTGGTGTCTCATCCTAGGTCAGCGTGGTTAATGGGTCAGCATGGGGAAATCCTCCCATTTCCCGCCACGGTCACACACACACACTCACGCACACACACACACACACACGCACACACACATACACACACACGCACACGCACACGCACACACACACACACACACGCACACACACGCACACACACACACACACACACACACACACACGCTCACACACGTTACCGGAAGTAACGTAGTAGTAGTATGATGTATCTATGGTAATCTACTGAAATGCCGGTGGACAAATAAGTTAATTTTGCACCCTATGAATAGGCTAATGAAAGATATAGGAGAACATTTAAAAGTTGAACTTGAGGAATTCTAATTCTAATTCTAATGTGTAATTATATCTAATAATGTGATAATGTTGAAGTTATTTTATTTATTTTGGGTTTTATTGTCCTTTATATTTTTGAAATTTCTACTAATGTCAACATTTGCAAAATACCATAATACTTTTTGGCGTCAAATTATTTATAACCTAGCCTAATGATGATGAATGCTGGTCGGAGAGGTCCCCTGGGAGTTTTTGCCTGGAATCGGCATGACAGTTTGTTACTTAATGATGATTTGTACACAATAATAGTGATGATCAGCATTATGACATACTTTAAAGGCATGCTTTTAAGTGGGTAACGTGTTACTGTTGTCACTACTTGATCTGAGTCACTGGGACTCTGCCTTCTTTTATACAATATGTATTATTGTAGCATTTTATTTCTTGTAACTGTGCAGTGCTGAGTGTCAAAACGACCACTTTGGCCTATACCCTACCTTGCACTTTGCACTGGTCACTTTAAACCACACTGGCACTTTAAACTGCTACTTTGTGCTTATATTGTGTTTAACTGTGTCTGCACTTTATGTTTTTATCCAGGATGTTGCGTGATGTTATGCCTGTTTTCTATGTTTTTATGTTTGGCTGCAACCCAAAGTGCCTTCTGGGACATACGAATCAACTTGAACTTGAACTGGGAGATCTGATCTGCATGTGCACTGTCGCTGCCCAAGCTGCGAGCTCCATTTAGCTACTGTATTAGCCATTAGCTCACTACCACAGATTATGCATATCTTCAATAGGAAAGACGCATGAAATCGTTTCACACTTGAAAAACATTACGGTTGATGAAGACTCATTAACCAGCTATAGCTGGTCATGGCCATTTTATATGAATCGCTAATGTTAGCGAGTTGGCTAGTAACGGATGTATAGCAAACAGCCCCATGTGGTGATAAAGTAATAATACAGGGAATAAAGTGGTGATAGACATAATTCCATGACTGGATACTACTTAGTTTCCAATCATATGTTCACCAAAGCTAGTGGTGACAAATATAATTCCATAACTGGATGCTACTACTTTGTTTCATTAAAGCTAGCTATCAGCTAACATGTGCTAACATGTTGAGACTCAGCTTGGGCTGACAGCGACAGTGCACACACAGTGACAACTTTGAATAAAGACTAAGTTAGTTAATAAAGACTAAGTTAGTTAATAAAGACTGAGTTAGTTAATAAAGACTAAGTTAGTTAATAAAGACTAAGTTAGTTAATAAAGACTAAGTTAGTTAATAAAGACTAAGTTAGTTAATAAAGACTAAGTTAGTTAATAAAGACTAAGTTAGTAAGGGGTGAGTGAGGAAGTAACGTAAGGAATTAGTTGGAAGGACCCACCTCTCCTGTTCTGCTTGGTGACGGGGATCTTGTCTCCTCCAGCCTTCAGGTTGTGTGGTTTGACCACGCCCAGCTCCTCCTGGAAAACCTAACACACACACACACACACACACACACACACACACACACACACACACACACACACACACACACACACACAGATAATGATAAGATTTAAATGTGATGGATACACTTGTAAAAATATTCACAATTTCTACTAGTCAATCTGGCATGATGGGAAATTAAAGTGGACAGTCACGTGCATTCACACCTCGAAGCAGAATGTTGTAGTCGTGTAAAGGGGTAGATTCAAGATTCAAGATTCAAGATTTTTATTGTCACTCCGTAGTACAAGTATCACGTGTGAAATTCTTGTGCTGTAGGCTCCGTTACAACATAGTGCAAATAACAGTATAACAGTGCAAAAACAGGGCATATAGATGCAGTAAAACAAGAGAACAACAAGCAATAACAGTAAACTTTTCCTTTTCTTTTCTAGCGTAGACACCTTAAAACATGATTAAACATTCTGTTTGCACAGGTGCAAATAACATAGGCATAATTATCATATGTAATGGTAGCAGCTGCTACATGATTGTTTATTTGTGTGTGTTAAGGAGTCTCGTGGCCTGCGGGAAGAAACTGTCCCTCAGGCGATTTGTTCGTGCTTTTGGGACCCTGTATCTCCTCCCTGAGGGTAGCAGGGAGAACAGGCTGTTGTGGGGGTGGTATATATCCTTGATGATCTTCAGGGACCTCCTGAGGCACGGCTGATTGTACAGTTCCTGCAGTTCTGGTAGCTCACATCCTGTTACGTGCTGGGCCGTGCGCCTCACTCTTCTTAGCGCCCTGCGGTCCATGGTGGTACAGTTCCCGTACCAGGTGGTGAAGCAGCCAGTCAGCAGGCTTTCAATTGTAGTTGGATTTAGAAATCAGGGAAATGGGTAGTTGGATTCAGAAATCAGGGTAAGATGTAGTTGGATTCAGAAATCAGGGAAAGGGGTAATTGGATTCAGAAATCAGGGAAAGGGGGTACTGAAGCCAAAAAACGTTTGGGAACCATTGGTGTAATAATGCAAACAACAAATCCTAAATTATTTTTACATGCATTTTTCAATTCAGTATTCAGTAAAATCAGACAGAATCTGTGGGTTGTAGGTAGAGAAATAACAGAAACTATGATGTAAACAGTCAACAGTCATTAACTTCTTGTAAATGGTGAAGTTGAACAATTCATCAGTTTGCTGGGGACCCCCTGTAACCCCCTTCAAGGAACCCCTGGTGGTCCCTGGACCCCACACTGAGAACCACTGTCTTCGAACATATGGTGGTCCCTGGACCTGATATTGAGAACCACTGTCTTAGAACATTCAGCACATATGGACTCCACACTGAGAACCACTGTCTTAGAACATACAGCACCATGTGGACCCCACACTGAGAACCACTGTCTTAGAATATTCAGTACATATGGTGGTCCCTGGACCCCACCCCCCCCCACTGATAACCACTGTCTTAGAGCATAATGGACCCCACACTGAGAACCACTGTCTTAGAACCACCTTAGAACATACAGCACATATGGTGGTCCCTGGACCCCCCCCCCACTGAGAACCACTGTCTTAGAACATTCAGTACATATGGACCCCACACTGAGAACCACTGTCTTAGAACATTCAGCACATATGGTGGTCCCTGGACCCCCCCCCCAACTGAGAACCACTGTCTTAGAACATTCAGCACATATGGTCTCCACACTGAGAACCACTGTCTTAGAACATACAGCACATGTGGACCCCACACTGAGAACCACTGTCTTAGAACATTCAGTACATATGGACCCCACACTGAGAACCACTGTCTTAGAACATACAGCACATATGGTGCTCCCTGGACCCCCCCCCCCCCCACTGAGAACCACTGTCTTAGAACATTCAGCACATATGGTGGTCGCTGGATTTCCCCCCCACTGAGAACCACTGTCTTAGAACATTCAGTACATATGGACCCCACACTGAGACCTCTTAGAACATTCAGCACATAATGGTCCCCCCCCCCCCACTGAGAACCACGGTCTTAGAACATTCAGTACATATGGACGCCACACTGAGAACCACTGTCTTAGAACATTCAGTACATATGGACCCCACACTGAGAACCACTGTCTTAGAACATACAGCACATATGGTGGTCCCTGGACCCCCCCCCCCCCCCACTGAGAACCACTGTCTTAGAACATTCAGCACATATGGTGGTCGCTGGATTTCCCCCCCACTGAGAACCACTGTCTTAGAACATTCAGTACATATGGACCTCACACTGAGAACCACTGTCTTAGAACATACAGCACATATGGTGGTCCCTGGAGCCCCCCCCCCCCCCCCACTGAGAACCACTGTCTTAGAACATTCAGTACATATGGACCCCACACTGAGAACCACTGTCTTAGAACATACAGCACATATGGTGGTCCCTGGACCCCCCCCCCCACTGAGAACCACTGTCTTAGAACATTCAGCACATATGGTGGTCGCTGGATTTCCCCCCCACTGAGAACCACTGTCTTAGAACATTCAGTACATATGGACCTCACACTGAGAACCACTGTCTTAGAACATTCAGCACATAATGGTCCCCCCCCCCCCCCCACTGAGAACCACTGTCTTAGAACATTCAGTACATATGGACCCCACACTGAGAACCATGGTCTTAGAACACACAGTGTGGTGGTCCCTGGACCCCCCCCCCCCCCCACCCCACTGAGAACCACGGTCTTAGAACACACATAGTCTAGGGAAAATAAGGTTTGACCTTAAACTAATTGCAACAGAATTTATTTTCACATTTTTATGTTTATATTGATACCCGAAACACTGTAGTAAAAATCCCAGAAAATCCCATTAGTGGAAGTATGTTAAAATGACGTTTTTTTTTTAAATGGCTGCCATTATTAAAATGTTGGCCATATCTTGACTCCAACTAGACCTAGAATTACAAATTTGGTGTCTATTTCCACATTTTTGGGGGCAAGGAATCCACAGAAATGGTTGTTGAGTCTCTAAGTAGAACAGATTTTTTTTCCTCATGTAGTATGATGTAGTCATAATACAACATGGCATTTCTCGCAATGTTAGCTACAACTTTGTATTTGTTAATCATACACATTTTGAGTGATACCCTTGAGCATATTGAAGTGCTTGCCATTGGAAAAAAAAAATTGTTGTTTCATATTTCCAATTAAAAAAGTGTTACGGTAATGAATTTATTCCCTCAGTGTCTCTAAAAGTGTCTGGAAATACATAAAAAATGAGCACATCTAAGGGAGCTAGGGCTCTGTCTGTTTGTCTGTCCCACTGATGACATCATCAGTGATGTCATAAATCCACTCACTCTCACACACAAAGTCTCAGTGATGTCATCAGTGCATGTCATAAATTGTGACATCATCAGTGATGTCAGAGGCATTGTGATATCAGTCATGTCATAAGAGGTTGTGATGTCATCAGTGATGTCATAAAAGCAGTTGTGACATCATCAGTGATGTTACTTGAGCAATTGTGATGTCATCATTGATGTCATAAATCCTTCCTGGCTGAGGCTATATGTAAGTGGTGGAAAACACAGCATACAAGTCAGTGTGGTACAGTGACACATCTGAAGGAATGGCTGTTCAAGCAGAGCATGATGACACAGAGCTCTATTATGCCCTCAGGGCAGGAGACCTGGACACACTGAGGAGCCTGCTGCAGGAAGACCACTTCAGAAGGCTGATCAATGAGCAGTGTCTTTACGGGTGTTGGTCGACCCCTCTGGTGCTCGCAGCCTGGCTGGGTCATGCTGCCTGTGTGCACTACCTGATCACACAGGGAGCACAGGTAGACCTAGCTGGTGAGAATAGCTGGACGCCTCTCCGCGGTGCCGTGTGCCACGGTCACCTGGACTGTGTCCGGATCCTCCTGGAGGCCGGGGCCGACCCTAACAGAAGGATACACGGCTCACTCACCCTGACCCCTCTCCACATCAGTGCTACACACAAACACCTGGACTGCTTCCGCCTGCTGCTCCAGGCCGCTGGCGTTCTGACCCGTGACGTGGCTTCTCACCTGCTGGAGTGGGTGCTGCGTAACAGGTGCAACACGGCCTTCGTCCAGCTGCTGCTGGACCACGGCGCTGACCCGGCCCTGGTGACCGCAAAGCAGGCACACCTGGAGAAATGGGCTGATCCTGAGGCTCTCAGGGTCTTTCTGGAGGCCAAGAGATGTCCTCGCAGTCTGGCCCACTTGTGTCGGATCCGGATCCGCCAAGCACTGGGGACACATCGCCTGAACCAAGTCCACTCCCTACCACTACCACAAGTGATGAAGGACTTTGTGCTCCACCAAAACTGACTTGAAGGACTGTCAGTTTATTTATTTTCATTTATAGATTTAGTTCTTCAGTGACTGTGTTTCAAACAACTCCAGGAGCAGATATTATAAGTGCGTTCCTTTATCGCAAAAGAACTGGGATGTGGAGGCTAAATTACGTCACATCCGTTTTGTTAGCATTCCATTTGCAGAAAAGTTGAGCTGGGAAGTTCACTGTTTGTTCACTGGTCAGATCCACTCGCTAGCCAGGCTAGCCATTGTTAGCAATAACAGATAACAAGGCATTTCGTGGCATTTCGCGCTTTTGCATTTTGCACACACAGATAGAAGTAGGCCGTGCTGTGTGTACAGCTGATTTAATGAGACACAAACAAGACAGAAGTGCTAAATAGCATTTATACGATTATAACTACTGTTGTTGCGCGGATCAGCCATCTTGGATTTTTTACGTCGGGGCTGCTGAGGCTCCTACCAGTTTGGAATGGGAAATACCAGCTCTAGTGACGTCACGTACCAGCTCATCAACTTTGAACCGGTAAGATTACCAGTTCCCAGTTATAAAGGAATGCACGATATATACCAGCTATACCTAATGATGTGATGTCACTTGAGCAATGACAACATCAGTGATGTCATCAGTGATGTCATCAATGATGTTATCAGTGATTATGTCATCAATGATGTCATCCTTCCTGGCTGAGCAGACTGGGTGGGTGATGTCATAGTTGTTGCTGTCATGTCATCGGTAATGTCATACATGCCAAAGTATAAATAAACAATTTTTCAGTCTATCTCTGTCTGCCTCCACTGTCCCTACTCTCTCCGCTTCTATGTTCAACTGCCATGTACTTAACCTGCTGCCTTCTGCCCCAGCCCTGTCATGAACGGCAGTGTTCTAATCTAAGCAGACTGGATTGCATGCAGCAGATGACAGAAAGCTCATCCATAAGAGACTTGAGTCTTGACTTGGACTTGTGACTAAAGACTTGAGATGCGACTTGGACTATAGCTAAAAGACTTGAGACTTGCCCGGCCACGACCCCTTGCTGCGCAGCAGCTATAATTTATGTTTTGTTTTGTTATGTTACAGTATGTTTGGTAGGGCTTTTCCCTAGCCCCGCCCCTTTCCTGACCACACCCCCTCCCACCTGCAACGGACCCTTTTCCCTAGCCCCGCCCCCTCCATTGAGCCGACCCGGATCAGATCCGCCCCAAAATGTAATAGGTTCTTCCTTGGCCCATGCTACACCCTTCCACCAAGTTTCATGAAAATCGGCCCAGTAGTTTTGCCGTAATCCTCCTGCTAACAGACAAACGGTCAGACAAACGGCACCGAAAACATCACCTCCTTTGTGGAGACAATGCCAATTTTGACAATGTTCCACTACTGGGATTTTCTGGGATTTTCAGTATGTTAAATTGGAAGGTTTCAAGAGCTGAATACAACACAAATAATTACTGTTGCAATTAGTTTAAGGTTGGGTCATTTTTTCTCACAGATTCCCTAGACTAACAGTACATAATGGCGCACACACATTTAGAAACTAAACACATGGGAGGGGGAAACAGTGATGGCACACACACACACACACACACACACACACACACAACACACACACACACACACACACACACACACACACACACACACACACACACACACACACACACACACACACACACACACACACACTCTCTACCTCTCTCTTCTCCTGTATTTGTCTCTATCTATCTCTCTCCATAGAGACACCCCCCCCCCCCCACCCACACACACACCCACACACACACACACCCACACCCACACCCACACCCACACACACACACACATTTTCGGATGCATGTGTGTGTTCACTGTAACAGCCATGTGTGAATCCGTAACTGGAAGATCCATGCATATGATTGATGATGATGATGTGTGTGTGTGTGTGTGTGTGTGTGTGTGTGTGTGTGTGTGTGTGTGTGTGTGTGTGTGTGTGTGTGTGTGTGTTGGGTGAGGGTGTCTCTATGGAGAGAGATAGAGACAAATACAGGAGGAGAGGTAGAGTGACATATAGACATCCAGAAATAGATGGATGGAGAGAGAGAGAGAGAGAGAGGGGGGGGGAGAGGTGGTCAGTGGGTTCAGTTGCATGGTGGTGTGAGTGTGACAAACCTATAGGTTACGCTGTAAGTTAATACTCAACGCCAAAATAGCACCTCGACTAACACCATTACCCAGCACCGCTTCTTCCTATCCACATTCTGATCCAGAACTACAAACTATGCCATTATGCTACTTTACATTACATTTTCTTAGATTACATTATGTTTCTTTACATTACATTTACTTACATTACATTTCTTCACATACTGTGTGTCTCAGAATTAAGTGGCTAAAGTGGTCTCAGAAAATCATGGCCGACCCCTCGCACCCGGGTCATAAACTCTGTGAGGCTCTCCCCCTTGGCAGGAGACTGATGTCTGGCAGTAGCAGAACCTCTCATCACAGAGACAGTTTCTACCCAACTGCCATCCGCCTCTTCAATGCCCCCCCCCCCCCGTATTGCTTTTGCCTTCTAAGATCCATGTGACCCTGCATACTTGCACAATATTATTATTATCAATATTATTATATTAAAGCAGCTACGCGCAAGATTTTCGATTGTTATTAAACAGTCTAAATGTAATATCGATGCATCACATCTTACCTCTAATAGTAGACGAGACCAACGCAGAGTAGTCTCGCTTGAACCCCGAGTGAATCGGCCAGTGTTGTCTTGACGATTAGTCTGTCTGCGGCCGGGGCAGATCAGGAAGTGAAATGAAACGGTTTGCGGCAGCCACTTCGGCCATAACCACAAAATAACAAAATTACTTCCAAACAAACTGTTAGAATATAACGAGAGATGTTCGCGAGAGTAGCAAGCCCCTGCATGGCGTTCTCCGTGTTTATCGTCTGTTGCTAGGCAGAGCGAAACGGTTGAAGGCAGGCAGCTGCCGTAAACCGTTTCGTTTCACTTCCGGGTTTATCCGGCCTGCCGGTAGACAGACAGACTCTATAATCATCAAGAGAGCAATCTCATTGACAATCAATTGTATAATATTGAAGTGTGCCTTTATTACTTTCCAAACTAGTAATAATGTTACTACAATTCTGAAGTGTGCCTTTATTACTACTCTCAAACTAGTAATGATGTTAATAACCACTACTGCCTGATGTGAACCAAAGTGCCTTTCTGGGACATGTATTAAACTGATTGATTGATTGATTGATCTCCGATTCACACGGCTTTGGTCTCAGCTACTATTATAGGTAAGATGTGATGCATCAATATTATAATTATACTGTTTAATAACAATCAAAAATCTTGCTCGTAGCTGCTTTAATATTATTGTAAAAAAAATGCTATCTCTTAACTCCTTCAAATCCAAACTCAAAATCTCCCTGATGAGTCACACATAGCCCACACATCAGCTTCAGATTCAGCACCTTGCTCAAGGGTCGTGTGGCACTGTTAAATACTCCTGTATGTTGAGTTATTATGCATCTACAGATCAAGAATATGTGAAGGCATCATTTTCAAGACACTAAATGTGCGGTGTGTGTGTGTGTGTGTGTGTGTGTGTGTGTGTGTGTGTGTGTGTGTGTGTGTGTGTGTGTGTGTGTGTGTGTACGTACGTATACATTTAGACGCTTAATTAAATGACGGTTGTATGTTGAACGCCTGACTCATGTGAGCGTGCTCCATGACACATCAGTTTGTCATCTGGTCGTCTGAGAGCCTCATCTTCCACTGCAGCTCTATAATTAACTTAGGGATGATGTCTCTTTGTAGGCCAACTCAGCTAGTCCCGGTTCCTTTGTGTCTTTTTGTAGGCCAACTCAGCTAGTCCCGGTTCCTTCGTGTCTTTTTGTAGGCCAACTCAGCTAGTCCCGGTTCCTTTGTGTCTTTTTGTAGGCCAACTCAGCTAGTCCCGGTTCCTTTGTGTCTTTTTGTAGGCCAACTCAGCTAGTCCCGGTTCCTTCGTGTCTTTTTGTAGGCCAACTCAGCTAGTCCCGGTTCCTTTGTGTCTTTTTGTAGGCCAACTCAGCTAGTCCTGGTTCCTTTGTGTCTTTTTGTAGGTCAACTCAGCTAGTCCCGGTTCCTTCGTGTCTCTTTGTAGGCCAATTCAGCTAGTCCCGGTTCCTTCATGTCTCTTTGTAGGCCAATTCAGCTAGTCCCGGTTCCTTCGTGTCTCTTTGTAGGCCAATTCAGCTAGTCCCGGTTCCTTCATGTCTCTTTGTAGGCCAACTCAGCTAGTCCCGGTTCCTTCATGTCTCTTTGTAGGTCAACTCAGCTAGTCCCGGTTCCTTCATGTCTCTTTGTAGGTCAACTCAGCTAGTCCCGGTTCCTTCGTGTCTCTTTGTAGGTCAACTCAGCTAGTCCCGGATCCTTCATGTCTCTTTGTAGGCCAACTCAGCTAGTCCCGGTTCCTTCATGTCTCTTTGTAGGCCAACTCAGCTAGTCCCGGTTCCTTCATGTCTCTTTGTAGGTCAACTCAGCTAGTCCCGGTTCCTTCATGTCTCTTTGTAGGTCAACTCAGCTAGTCCCGGATCCTTCATGTCTCTTTGTAGGTCAACTCAGCTAGTCCCGGATCCTTCATGTCTCTTTGTAGGCCAACTCAGCTAGTCCCGGATCCTTCATGTCTCTTTGTAGGTCAACTCAGCTAGTCCCGGATCCTTCATGTCTCTTTGTAGGTCAACTCAGCTAGTCCCGGATCCTTCATGTCTCTTTGTAGGTCAACTCAGCTAGTCCAGGTTCCTTCATGTCTCTTTGTAGGTCAACTCAGCTAGTCCCGGTTCCTTCATGTCTCTTTGTAGGCCAACTCAGCTAGTCCCGGATCCTTCATGTCTCTTTGTAGGTCAACTCAGCTAGTCCCGGATCCTTCATGTCTCTTTGTAGGCCAACTCAGCTAGTCCCGGTTCCTTCATGTCTCTTTGTAGGCCAACTCAGCTAGTCCCGGATCCTTCATGTCTCTTTGTAGGCCAACTCAGCTAGTCCCGGTTCCTTCATGTCTCTTTGTAGGTCAACTCAGCTAGTCCCGGTTCCTTCATGTCTCTTTGTAGGTCAACTCAGCTAGTCCCGGTTCCTTCGTGTCTCTTTGTAGGCCAACTCAGCTAGTCCCGGTTCCTTCGTGTCTCTTTGTAGGTCAACTCAGCTAGTCCCGGTTCCTTCATGTCTCTTTGTAGGTCAACTCAGCTAGTCCCGGATCCTTCATGTCTCTTTGTAGGTCAACTCAGCTAGTCCCGGTTCCTTCATGTCTCTTTGTAGGCCAACTCAGCTAGTCCCGGTTCCTTCATGTCTCTTTGTAGGTCAACTCAGCTAGTCCCGGTTCCTTCATGTCTCTTTGTAGGCCAACTCAGCTAGTCCCGGATCCTTCATGTCTCTTTGTAGGTCAACTCAGCTAGTCCCGGATCCTTCATGTCTCTTTGTAGGCCAACTCAGCTAGTCCCGGTTCCTTCATGTCTCTTTGTAGGTCAACTCAGCTAGTCCCGGTTCCTTCATGTCTCTTTGTAGGTCAACTCAGCTAGTCCCGGTTCCTTCGTGTCTCTTTGTAGGCCAACTCAGCTAGCCCCGGTTCCTTCATGTCTCTTTGTAGGTCAACTCAGCTAGTCCCGGTTCCTTCATGTCTCTTTGTAGGTCAACTCAGCTAGTCCCGGTTCCTTCATGTCTCTTTGTAGGTCAACTCAGCTAGTCCCAGATCCTTCATGTCTCTTTGTAGGTCAACTCAGCTAGTCCCGGATCCTTCTAGTCCCGGTTCCTCCGTGTCTTTTTGTAGGCCAACTCAGCTAGTCCCGGATCCTTCATGTCTCTTTGTAGGTCAACTCAGCTAGTCCCGGTTCCTCCGTGTCTTTTTGTAGGCCAACTCAGCTAGTCCTAGTTCCTTGGTGTCTTTTTGTAGGCCAACTCAGCTAGTCCTAGTTCCTTCGTGTCTTTTTGTAGGCCAACTCAGCTAGTCCCGGTTTCTTCGTGTCTTTTTGTAGGCCAACTCAGCTAGTCCCGGTTCCTTCGTGTCTTTTTGTAGGCCAACTCAGCTAGTCCCGGTTCCTTCGTGTCTTTTTGTAGGCCAACTCAGATAGTCCAGGTTCCTTCGTGTCTTTTTGTAGGCCAACTCAGATAGTCCAGGTTCCTTCGTGTCTTTTTGTAGGCCAACTCAGACAGTCCAGGTTCCTTCGTGTCTTTTTGTAGGCCAACTCAGATAGTCCAGGTTCCTTCGTGTCTTTTTGTAGGCCAACTCAGCTAGTCCCGGTTCCTTCGTGTCTTTTTGTAGGCCTACTCAGCTAGTCCAGGTTCCTTTGTGTAAAAGGCAATGGGATTTTTGCACAGGGATTTGAATGCATTTAAATGCACGAAATAAGGTCCGTGGTTACTGGTTAACAAAGGTTTATGAAACAGCAAACTTCGTGTTCAGAAAGATAATCTTCACAAATGAGAACCACTTTTATGATTTTTTAAGCGTTTCCTGAAAATGGCGATAAAAAACAAACATTCACGCTTCAAAAATCGAAGTATTACTTATGTTGTGTTATATCAGGCAGACTTCTCTTGTACTGGAGATTAGTTATAAAAAACTGAGAACCGTGCGAGTTTTCCTTTTGTATCAAGCAGCAAAACAGTCGTAACATGACATGTTTCAGTAGAGTTGCCTTACTTGATATTGCACGTCCTGCGATGTGACTATTGCACATCGCGATGACGATGCTGAAGCGATAGATCGTGCAGCTCTAGCCCACAGATAAACAAGAGTGATTTAGCTCAACAGAAAACACAACTTTTGGATTTGCAAAATGGACGTTTTCGATTTGCATATACATTTTTCATCACAAATGTATTTTATTTGCAATAAGACATTTTTAGATTGCCAGGTCAAGAGTTTTACACTCAACCAATTTTTTGATTGCAGTGTGGAAAGTTTTGCTCTCAAAACCCCATTTTATTTGATTGCATAATAAAGACACAAAATAACATAGCAGCGGCAGTAACGGGCAGGACTGGACAGCAGACTCTTACCTGGAAGGTGAGGTAGAAGTCTTCCTCGACGTTTCCCTCGTAGGTCAGCAGCTCTCCCAGACCGTGAGCCAGCTCCTGAACACAACACACAGGTCACAGCATGATACTGAGGCTCCTGAACACAACACACAGGTCACAGCATGAGACTGAGGCTCCTGAACACAACACACAGGTCACAACATGAGACTGAGGCTCCTGAACACAACACACAGGTCACAACATGAGACTGAGGCTCCTGAACACAACACACAGGTCACAGCATGATACTGAGGCTCCTGAACACAACACACAGGTCACAGCATGATACTGAGGCTCCTGAACACAACACACAGGTCACAACATGAGACTGAGGCTCCTGAACACAACACACAGGTCACAACATGAGACTGAGGCTCCTGAACACAACACACAGGTCACAGCATGATACTGAGGCTCCTGAACACAACACACAGGTCACAACATGAGACTGAGGCTCCTGAACACAACACACAGGTCACAACATGAGACTGAGGCTCCTGAACACAACACACAGGTCACAGCATGATACTGAGGCTCCTGAACACAACACACAGGTCACAGCATGATACTGAGGCTCCTGAACACAACACACAGGTCACAGCATGAGACTGAGGCTCCTGAACACAACACACAGCATGAGACTGAGGCTCCTGAACACAACACACAGGTCACAGCATGAGACTGAGGCTCCTGAACACAACACACAGGTCACAACATGAGACTGAGGCTCCTGAACACAACACACAGGTCACAACATGAGACTGAGGCTCCTGAACACAACACACAGGTCACAGCATGAGACTGAGGCTCCTGAACACAACACACAGGTCACAGCATGATACTGAGGCTCCTGAACACAACACACAGGTCACAACATGAGACTGAGGCTCCTGAACACAACACACAGGTCACAGCATGAGACTGAGGCTCCTGAACACAACACACAGGTCACAGCATGATACTGAGGCTCCTGAACACAACACACAGGTCACAACATGAGACTGAGGCTCCTGAACACAACACACAGGTCACAACATGAGACTGAGGCTCCTGAACACAACACACAGGTCACAACATGAGACTGAGGCTCCTGAACACAACACACAGGTCACAACATGAGACTGAGGCTCCTGAACACAACACACAGGTCACAACATGAGACTGAGGCTCCTGAACACAACACACAGGTCACAACATGAGACTGAGGCTCCTGAACACAACACACAGGTCACAACATGAGACTGAGGCTCCTGAACACAACACACAGGTCACAACATGAGACTGAGGCTCCTGAACACAACACACAGGTCACAACATGAGACTGAGGCTCCTGAACACAACACACAGGTCACAGCATGAGACTGAGGCTCCTGAACACAACACACAGGTCACAGCATGATACTGAGGCTCCTGAACACAACACACAGGTCACAACATGAGACTGAGGCTCCTGAACACAACACACAGGTCACAACATGAGACTGAGGCTCCTGAACACAACACACAGGTCACAGCATGAGACTGAGGCTCCTGAACACAACACACAGGTCACAGCATGATACTGAGGCTCCTGAACACAACACACAGGTCACAACATGAGACTGAGGCTCCTGAACACAACACACAGGTCACAGCATGATACTGAGGCTCCTGAACACAACACACAGGTCACAACATGAGACTGAGGCTCCTGAACACAACACACAGGTCACAACATGAGACTGAGGCTCCTGAACACAACACACAGGTCACAGCATGAGACTGAGGCTCCTGAACACAACACACAGGTCACAGCATGATACTGAGGCTCCTGAACACAACACACAGGTCACAACATGAGACTGAGGCTCCTGAACACAACACACAGGTCACAGCATGATACTGAGGCTCCTGAACACAACACACAGGTCACAACATGAGACTGAGGCTCCTGAACACAACACACAGCATGAGACTGAGGCTCCTGAACACAACACACAGCATGAGACTGAAGCTCCTGAACACAACACACAGCATGAGACTGAAGCTCCTGAACACAACACACAGCATGAGACTGAAGCTCCTGAACACAACACACAACATGAGACTGAGGCTCCTGAACACAACACACAGGTCACAACATGAGACTGAGGCTCCTGAACACAACACACAGCATGAGACTGAGGCTCCTGAACACAACACACAGCATGAGACTGAGGCTCCTGAACACAACACACAACATGAGACTGAGGCTCCTGAACACAACACACAGCATGAGACTGAAGCTCCTGAACACAACACACAGGTCACAACATGAGACTGAGGTTCCTGAACACAACACACAGGTCACAACATGAGACTGAGGTTCCTGAACACAACACACAACATGAGACTGAAGCTCCTGAACACAACACACAACATGAGACTGAGGCTCCTGAACACAACACACAACATGAGACTGAGGCTCCTGAACACAACACACAGCATGAGACTGAGGCTCCTGAACACAACACACAGGTCACAACATGAGACTGAGGCTCCTGAACACAACACACAGGTCACAACATGAGACTGAGGCTCCTGAACACAACACACAGGTCACAACATGAGACTGAGGCTCCTGAACACAACACACAGGTCACAACATGAGACTGAGGCTCCTGAACACAACACACAGGTCACAACATGAGACTGAGGCTCCTGAACACAACACACAGGTCACAACATGAGACTGAGGCTCCTGAACACAACACACAGGTCACAGCATGAGACTGAGGCTCCTGAACACAACACACAGCATGAGACTGAGGCTCCTGAACACAACACACAGGTCACAACATGAGACTGAGGCTCCTGAACACAACACACAGGTCACAACATGAGACTGAGGCTCCTGAACACAACACACAGCATGAGACTGAAGCTCCTGAACACAACACACAACATGAGACTGAGGCTCCTGAACACAACACACAGCATGAGACTGAGGCTCCTGAACACAACACGCAGGTCTAAACAACTGGGACAATGTGGTGTTTTAGCGGAAATCTGCAATAATGTAATAATGTGGGTGGCTGCACCACCTGGCTACAGTGCAGATTTCAGCTAAAAACAGGGTGTAAATGACGTCTTTTCAAGTCAACTTGGCATCTCAGGGCTTGTGGAGACTTGGATCATGCCAGGTTAGCAGTATGGAAGCTATCCCTTTGGAATAATCTGATCAAAACAAGATTGTTCAGTGCGGTAAGGGCATGTGGGGGAAGTGGCTGCCAACTGCCAACCAATGCAATTTCAAAGATTTCTGTTCACGACTTAGTTATACATACAAATAAAATAAAAAGGGGTCCAGGTTGAAAAATACCCAAATCTTCCTTTAAGCATGAGGAGGAGGAGTGGGATAAACATTGATCGTTGTTGAATATGTTTCATCATTGTATTTCTATTTGCTTTCTGTGTGTTGTTGGTCATTGTATTTCTATTGATCTATTTTCTATTGATTTATTTCTGTCCTTTTCTTTCTTTTCTTTTGTTTGTGTAGCGATGTATTGTGTTGTCATAATATTGTAGCGTTTCTTATACAGTATGTGTGGGAAAAATATGTTATAATCAGAGAAAGGCAATATTTGACTGAAAGCAACTGCTTAGGGCCTGTGTCCACCTAGCGTCTTTTTCCGACGTTAAACGCTGGGAGTGCGCTTGGGAACGCTGATCCCAGCGCACAATACAACAAGGAAGCAGTCTGAAAATAACGTTAGTTCAGTGCGGTAGTAGCATAGCTGACAGCTAGCAAGCTAACAACACAGGTAGGCTACGTTATTAAAAGCAGTAAGCACAACACTCACCAGAAATATTAAGTGTCTAGCCAATCTGCTCCCACAATTGAGCCGTTCTGTCTCTGTTGCGATAGTTTCTCCATATGATTAGCTGCCAGAAAGGAGCAGCCGACACCAGCGTCTTTCTGAAAAGTTAAAATATTTTCAGCTGGGAGCGCTGGGAGCCGGCGCACAAAAACGCCGGAACGCTCTGAAAAAAGACGCTGGGCGCTGCGCACTTTCTATAGACGTCCGTGTGCGCCCGCATACGCTCTCCCCCCCATTGGAAACAACTGAAAAAAGACGCTGGACCTGAGGAAAAGACGCTAGGTGGACACAGGCCCTTAGGCTGTAAATACTGTTGAACAAGTTTGTTTGATTTCTTTTTACTTGCATCATTCATTCACTCACTGCACTGTGTTTGCACTCTTCATGAGGCCAACTGCAGGCCTCATATCAAATCCCACTGTTATACAACCGCAGGGCTTGATTTAGCACGCCACTCTCCAACCCGCTATCACGCCAAAACATGTCATAGAGCTGCTGCTGCTGCTGCTGGGCCGCCGTGACATTTTGGCACATACCCAGAATGCCTTGCGATCTGACAAAGGCCGCGCACGTGCGCGCCGGGATGCTGTGAAGTTGAAAATGTTCAACAGAGAGCCAAAGTTGACGCCACTTCCTGCTTCAGCATGCGTACCAAGAGATTTATTTGCCCATAGACATTCGTAAAAATGCTTATAAAAAATAGTTTTACTTGGTGGAACCAAAGGATTCAGCTAGATTTAGAAACAGGAGAGAACACATCCCATTTCACTCGTACCAAAATGTATTAAAAAAAAATAGCCGATCAAAAAAGATTTTTTCTTTTTTTTTTTAGATTTGGTCTAAAAATAGAATACTTGAAGGGAAATACTTTGATCTGTTTGTTTTGTTTTATTTGCTCTAAAATTCGCATGAAGCACGCAAGTTGTGCACACGCAGTGTACCCTCCCGCCCGACCTGTTTAACAATGTTTTAAGCTATCTATCTATAAACAAACAAACAAACAAACAAAAACACCTACTGTATGTCTGGGACTGGGAGCATAGTTTAAAAAGACAAGTCTTCAGATAAGATTTTGCCATCTTTATCTTCAGATTGAGTTTCTGTTTCTGTAGTGAAGAGTAATTTATATTGAATGCTGCGTGGGTGCAGGGCGTGTTCTGCCCACAACTGCAGTGGGATCCATAATAACATGACCACAATGCCCTTACCTGCCAGTCTGCCACCATTTCATTTCAGGCATTTCAGGCTAGTGCCTACATCGCCCCCTGCAGGTACTGCAGCTTCATACAGGCCTAGTCGGGAAAGAACGCATGTTTGGTTGGCATGCAGGTTCGTCTACTGCAGAGAGATCTGTAGCGTTCTCAGTGTCCTCTGACTCTGCTGCTGCACAAACCACCAGTGTGTTTCTGGCTGCGTCCCCCCGCTGTTATTAACGTCATTGTTTCGGCAGCATCATCTTCATCATCGTCTGTCTCTCCACTGTCCACCACCAATACAGGTGCGCGAATGGGTGCACTACAAGCCGCACTTGTTGAGAGGGAGGACGACGAGTCATCTTCCTCGTCAATGTGACGTTTCTTGCCTTTGTCGAAAAAGCTTAAAAGCTAGCTCTGTTTCATGTCTTCTTGATTTGGCGCTGCGGCTGCATTTGTTTACTTTACTAGACAGCGTAGCTAGTTTCCCATGATGCTCTGGGGCACAGAGGCATAGCGGACAGTCGGACAATTACGCATGACAGGCTGTGCATGACAGCTGATGTGTTTTGCAGACAAACAAACAAAACAAAAATATCCCCCGCCCCCTTTTCTTTGAGTGTGCCAGCTGCCTGTGTGGGTGGCACTGGCACAACCAGGCACACCCGTAGCTACGCCGTTGGTCCGGAGGGTCCATTACACACTCTGCCGTGATGCACTCTGTGTGTGTGTGTGTGTGTGTGTGTGTGTGTGTGTGTGTGTACTGTATGTGTGTGTGTGTGTGTGTGTGTGTGTGTGTGTGTGTGTGTGTGTGTGTGTGTGTGTGTGTGTGTGGTACCTCTAGGTTAAGGTTCAGCATGTTCAGCAATACATTTGTGCTACAGTGATATTTGTTGATTATAAAATATTAGAATCCCCTATAGCAGTGATACTCAACTTGCGGCCCTGGGGCCAGATGCGGCCCACGGCAGGGTGCAGAGTGGCCCCCCGACCATTTTCTAATAATTTCACTTTAGTTAGTTTAGATTGCGAATTAGAATCTAATTCACAATAAAAACTAACGTCAAATGAAGTTTGACTGAGCTCCAGCTAAACTGTCAAATACCGCCGTCTGCTCGCTACCCAGGCACTTATGTATGTACTTAACCTAACAAACTATCCGGTGTGCACAACATTGTCAGACTAAACTCTGGCTGACAACCCAAAAACCTACAATCCACTACAGAAAAATGTATATTGTTTGTTTATTAACTGGCTCCTGGCCTCCTATAATTTCACAAATATATTTGTATTTTGATATATATATATATTTTTTTTTTTTTTTTCAGTTTAACACTGTACAGTCGTTTTTATTTAACATAATACAAATATACTTGTTATTTTAAAATGCATATCTCCTGCAAACATACGGTAACAAAACATAAACAGTGAGGGCTGCTATACATTTCTCTAAACATATACACTAAGAAGTTTGCACATTTTTGTTGTGCTGCCAAAATGCAACGCTGTGCTGTGGTGAGGGAGGGAGAGATGGAAAGAACAGAATGTGATACATTCTTCTAGAGGTAGAGAGAGGGAGAGAGAGTATGTGCATACGCGCATGCGTGTGAGTGTGGAACAAGTGTGGGCGGGGTTGTGTGTGTACGTGCATGCTTGATCGTCTGAGCGGGTGTCCTGGTGTAGGGGTGTGTGTGTGTGTGTGTGTGTGTGTGTCTGTGTGTGTGTGTGTGTGTGAGAGAGAGAACGAGCGAGGGAGCTTTATTCCTGCCTGTCCCATAAAGTGAAGATACATGAGCAAGGGCCTCTGAGCGCTTTCTATCAGTCTCTTTGATATCGCTGTTTGTGTGTGTGTGTCTGTGTGTGTGATTGTGTGTGTCTGTGTTTGTGTGTGTGTGTGTGTGTGTGTGTGTGTGTGTGTGTGTGTGTGTTTGTGTGTGTGCGTGCGTGCGTGCGTGCGTGCGTGCGTGCGTGCGTGCGTGTGTGTGTGTGTGTGTGTGTGAGAGAGACAGCGAGAGAGAGAGAGGGGGAGGGGGGGAGAGATGCCCAGACTGTTATGTAACAGCAGGAGAAGCAGCCAAAGTGTCTGAATGAGGTTCTCATCTGCAGCAGACAGCAATAAAGCCACTGTCTGTGATGTTTACTGTAGGAGGTGTGATGTCATGAGAGCCTGTCTGTGATGTTTACTGTAGGAGGTGTGATGTCATGAGAGCCTGTCTGTGATGTTTACTGTCGGAGGTGTGATGTCACTGTCTGTGATGTGTACTGTAGGAGGTGTGATGTCACTGTCTGTGATGTGTACTGTAGGAGGTGTGATGTCACTGTCTGTGATGTTTACTGTAGGAGGTGTGATGTCATGAGAGCCTGTCTGTGATGTTTACTGTAGAAGGTGTGATGTCACTGTCTGTGATGTTTACTGTAGGAGGTGTGATGTCACTGTCTGTGATGTATACTGTAGGAGGTGTGATGTCATGAGAGCCTGTCTGTGATGTTTACTATAGGAGGTGTGATGTCATGAGAGCCTGTCTGTGATGTTTACTGTAGGAGGTGTGATGTCACTGTCTGTGATGTTTACTGTAGGAGGTGTGATGTCACTGTCTGTGATGTTTACTGTAGAAGGTGTGATGTCACTGTCTGTGATGTTTACTGTAGGAGGTGTGATGTCATGAGAGCCTGTCTGTGATGTTTACTGCAGGAGGGGTGATGTCATGAGAGCCTGTCTGTGATGTTTACTGCAGGAGGTGTGATGTCATGAGAGCCTGTCTGTGATGTTTACTGTAGAAGGTGTGATGTCACTGTCTGTGATGTATACTGTAGGAGGTGTGATGTCACTGTCTGTGATGTTTACTGTAGGAGGTGTGATGTCACTGTCTGTGATGTTTACTGTAGAAGGTGTGATGTCACTGTCTGTGATGTTTACTGTAGGAGGTGTGATGTCACTGTCTGTGATGTTTACTGTAGGAGGTGTGATGTCACTGTCTGTGATGTTTACTGTAGGAGGTGTGATGTCATGAGAGCCTGTCTGTGATGTTTACTGCAGGAGGTGTGATGTCACTGTCTGTGATGTTTACTGTAGGAGGTGTGATGTCATGAGAGCCTGTCTGTGATGTTTACTGTAGGAGGTGTGATGTCACTGTCTGTGATGTTTACTGTATGAGGTGTGATGTCACTGTCTGTGATGTTTACTGTATGAGGTGTGATGTCACTGTCTGTGATGTTTACTGTAGGAGGTGTGATGTCACTGTCTGTGATGTTTACTGTAGGAGGTGTGATGTCATGAGAGCCTGTCTGTGATGTTTACTGTAGGAGGTGTGATGTCATGAGAGCCTGTCTGTGATGTTTACTGTAGAAAGTGTGTAGTATTTGGGTGGAATAAACCTTTAAACCTCTAAGTAGTTGGACAGAAAGTAGTATTTGGGTGGAATAAACCTTTAAAACTAGAAGTTCTGTGGAAAAAACGTACTTCTACCTACCCCTGAAGCTTGACTAATGTGTTTATACTAGGGCTGTCAATCGATTAAAATATTTAATCGCGATTAATCGCATGATTTCCATAGTTAACTCACGATTAATCGCAAATTAATCGATTTTTTTTTATCTGTTCTAAATCTACCTTAAACCGAGGTAGGCTACCTGAAACCTGAGATAGCCTACATACTGTTGTATATGGGTAGCTATCATTAGTATGGGTAGGTATTTGGCCATTGGTAATATTGTTATTATTGCTACTAGTTACTGGGAATACACATCTCTCAGGCTGCACTGTGTGAAGTTAATTGGTGCTATCCTCTACATCTCTCCAGCCACAGACAGGAGAAGCTGCGTGCATGCTCTCTCCCCCCTCTCTCTTTCTCTCTGGGTATCTCTCTCTCTCGCGTTCCCGTTCTCCGTCGGTCCCTCTCTCACTGCCTGTCTGTCCGTCTGTCTGTCTCTCACTCTCTCTGCCACGGTGAGACGAGACAGACGGGGTGAGCTGACGCGCTCCCTCTCTCTCTCACCCAAAATGCAGGACATCTTTCTCAATTTGAAGCTGAACTTGCCAATATACCCATTTTATTCCTCCTTTTCTGCTCACGGAGCTTTGTTTGTGCTTGATATCAACGTTAATGCTTCCTGATTTCCAAAACTACGGCGCGGACGAAGGCTCAAACATCACAGAACGTGCATGCGTTAATCGCGCGTTAAAAAAATTAGTGGCGTTAATAGGAACGATAGTTAACGCGCGATTAACGCTGACAGCCCTAGTTTATACTGATGTCTTCTTACCTTTCTATGGCATTTTGCTTTTTATTGTTGTGTATTTGTACGTGCCTGTTGTTCTCTCTGTTTTGTAAAGCACTTTGTAAACTGTGTAAAGTGTATTGTCACCATTGTATTATTAAATAGAAAGCAAAGGATAAATACAATATTGTGCAGATGAGGTTTAGAAAAAAACACTAAAAACTATTTAAAATCTCTTTAAAACAAAGAAAGTAGCCTACAGTGGAAAAAAGGTTAAGCATTGTTAAGTTAAAGTATGTTCAAAGTATTGCGAAAGTGGGGAAAATAAACGATATGGTTAAAATGGAAGTAGCCTATGTGTGAAATCCAAATGAATATTACAGGGCTGCCAAGGTAGTAGATGCATGTACATGTGGGGTTTGTGCGTGGCGACGTGGCGTGCATGTGTGGGACTTGAGTCACATTTTGCAAAGTAAAATGTAAGCTGCAGCCAAAATAAGGGACACATTTTATAAGTGTTCTGTTACGGCTCATTTATACTCTATTTTCATACGTAAATAGATGCGTCCGTTTCAAACGATGTTATCGTCACTGCCCACATACTTCGTTGGTATCATGTTAACTCATTGAGTGCCAGCCACTTTTGGAGAACGGATGCTCCCAGTGCCAGAGTTTCAGAGCGTTTTCAGTGATTTCTCGAGGCCCACAGAATATTGTGTGATATTACTATGTAAACACTGAACACGCACAAAGAACGATGAGACTCTATTCTATCATCTGCAAAAAAAAGTTTATTGATCCCATTTTCCGTTCTTTAGTTATGAGCCGGAGAAGATAGCTTGATTCATCCAAAAACAGCAATTTTTTTCTAGAAGCTGAGATAATTGGCCTTTTGTGAAATTAAACATTTCAAGCACATCACTGACTCTGAAGCTAATCTTTTCTAATGTAGTCACACCTCAAAAATAATTTCCTTCAATAAAACAGTGAAGGCCAGGGAATTCTGTTTGGCAGAATAATATTTTTTAGCTACAACCAGCAGCGCTGGCCCCTGCGTGCGCTGCTGGTTGCAGCTTCTTGCTGGTCTTGATTTGCTGCTGGTGGGCATCGGATATTCTGGCTTGCGTTTGTCAATCCTGTCCTGCTGCCTGGGTCTGTCTGGGTGTTGCGCGCTGCTCTGCGTGCCCCCCCCCCCCCCCCGCCCCGCCCCGCCTCGCCTCGCCTCAACTGCACACTCCTCCTCCTGTCTGTGGTGGCTCTCTGCTGAGTTTGCTGTGCGCACAGTGAAGGGACATCGACATCCTGCTTTTTTACAGCGTTCCGCGTGTGTTTGTCACCGGCAACGATGCTTCCAGTTGAGAATAATAACAACTCCACGGTGTGGATGTGCGGATGTGCTGTCCGGCTCAATTGTGGGAGCAGATTGGCTGCTGCAGGCACAGCTGCAGTAACGTGCTTCAGCATATCGATGCATACGGATGCGATGCGATTTCCGTTTCCATAACGACTTCTTCTTTGTTTTTTCCTTGCCTTTCTGTTATGTGGAGAGCACTGTCGCCACCTAAGGGTTCTGTAAAATAGGTTAGACACATCCAATAGCTATAATATTTGTACATCAGAGGCAGAAGGCTTTGATCGACGCCCCACCGTCAAAAAACGCAATTGACGAACATGTCCGTCCTTGGCACTCTACGTTACTATTTGAAATGACGAACATGTCCGTCCTTGGCACTCAATGAGTTAATAAGCAATACATTCACCAGTGGGCAGTAGAGAGTCAAATGCATGAGTGTGTGTGTGGTTTTGCTGCGTTTCATGCGTATCCGTAAAGCTTTCAGATGACGGACAGAAAACGCACGAAATGAACGCAGAGTACGGACAGAAGGCTCTGTCCATCTTTAACGTCTTTAACGTAGAGTATAATTGTGGTTTTACTGGGGGAACTGGCATACCCTCTCGCCCAATATCACCTCCAATATGACCCTGTGGTCTGGTGGTGAACTTCACTTCAGTCCCACAGCAACAGATGAAGCTACATTTAGACTTGGCAGGGGCCACCATGACAGGGTTTAGGAAGGTGAAGCTGCAGAGGGGAACAGAAAAGTCTTTCCTGTGCCTCCCTCTAGTGTCAGGAGGGAGAAATGACAGGCTGACCAGATTATGCCAAAGACAGGGTTCCCACACCTTCTTAAACATCAAATTCAAGGACTTCTCGAGGACCTACCAATTCCCTCAAATTCAAGGAGCCAACATGGCTGGCATCATTTGAGGCAGGGCTCAAGGTTAATTACTGTTACAACACTGATTGTATAATGAGAACTAGCAGCTTTACAGAAGCTCACAGAAAAACAGTTACAGTCAAAAGAGAGAGAGAGGCTTGAATGTGTGAACACTTCTCAATTGTGCTGTGATAAAACCTATTTACTAACGTTAAAGACCCCCTAAAGTCAAAAATATCAAAGGAACTTCAATTTATATTCTTGCACAAATTGTATAAATTGAAGCACTTCCAATGACCCATGTGTATTTGTTTTATGTTGTTCTTTCTCAAATTCACAAACATTCAAGGATTTCAAGGACCCGTGGGAACCCAGTGCCGTGTAGTGACCCGAGACTTGGGTCAGAGTATAGGATGAAAATGATCTCGTGTTAACACTTTGACTCAGACCTTAATCTAACTTTCAAAATGTCAAATGGGCAGGTTAGGGTTAGGGACCTAAAAAGTCAAATAGGCAGGTTAGTTTAAGGCAGACTTTTTTTTTTTACCTTGATTTTTGCTGTCATACTGTTAGTGTTTACTAATAAAAGCCATGGAAGTCTGACTGAAAGGATTTTTCTTTGGCCTCACATGCAGCAAAAAAAAGAACTGGAAAATTTGAAACAATGATTTCCACAGTGAAGTCACTTTTCCTGAACGACACAATCCAAGTGAACGTCGCCCATCCTTTCCCTTGACTCACTTTCATTTATTTTCATTTGCACTTTTATAAATCCGGCAAAGTTGACTGGCCTCTGTGTTTCACAGCAGCATCAGTTGACTTGCCTCTGTGTTTCACAGCAGCGTCAGTTAACTGGCCTCTGTGTTTCACAGCAGCGTCAGTTAACTGGCCTCTGTGTTTCACAGCAGCGTCAGTTAACTGGCCTCTGTGTTTCACAGCAGTGTCAGTTGACTGGCCTCTGTGTTTCACGGCAGCGTCAGTTGACTGGCCTCTGTGTTTCACAGCAGCGTCAGTTGACTGGCCTCTGTGTTTCACAGCAGCGTCAGTTGACTGACCTCTGTGTTTCACAGCAGCGTCAGTTAACTGGCCTCTGTATTTCACAGCAGCGTCAGTTAACTGGCCTCTGTCTTTCACAGCAGCGTCAGTTGACTGGCCTCTGTGTTTCACAGCAGCGTCAGTTGACTGGCCTCTGTGTTTCACAGCAGCGTCAGTTGACTGGCCTCTGTGTTTCACAGCAGCGTCAGTTGACTGGCCTCTGTGTTTCACAGCAGCGTCAGTTAACTGGCCTCTGTGTTTCACAGCAGCGTCAGTTAACTGGCCTCTGTCTTTCACAGCAGCGTCAGTTGACTGGCCTCTGTGTTTCACGGCAGCGTCAGTTGACTGGCCTCTGTCTTTCACAGCAGCATCAGTTGACTGGCCTCTGTCTTTCACAGCAGCATCAGTTGACTGGCCTCTGTGTTTCACAGCAGCGTCAGTTGACTGGCCTCTGTGTTTCACAGCAGCGTCAGTTGACTGGCCTCTGTCTTTCACAGCAGCGTCAGTTGACTGGCCTCTGTCTTTCACAGCAGCGTCAGTTGACTGGCCTCTGTCTTTCACAGCAGCATCAGTTGACTGGCCTCTGTGTTTCACAGCAGCGTCAGTTGACTGGCCTCTGTCTTTCACGGCAGTGGCAGTTGACTGGGCTTGTGTCAGATCAGGCAGAGAGAGACCAGGCGGCTAGCTCGAGCTTGGACAGAGGAACCCGTGGAAGTCTGTAGTTCGTCGAATGGCCACTTGAGGCTGGCTCCAAAAGGGACTCGTTCCCTGTTCACCCCCATGTTAAAATGCCCGTCTTTACAACAGGATTAAGCATGTTTACAGCCTTGTTCAAAACATGGTTTTGGCCTATATACAGTAGCTAATTTCAACTTTCATAACAACTGTACAGAATGTTTACATAACTCACCCCTTTAGAGTAAAATAGGCGATGGAAAAGACTATGTTTTGGATGTGATTGACAGGTCGGCTGTCAAATGATGGCGCAGCTTGCTGATCACGGACCAATAGCAGCAGGCTATTGGTCCGCTATCGGTTGGAAACCCCTGATCTGACCTCACGCCGTCTCGCGGGCAACGAGACCAAGATGGCGGTGGCCAAAAGCCCAAACTAGAAGCTTGAAACTGCGAGGCCACAAACCAATGCCTGAAATGACGCTATGAGAGAGGCTCACCGGCATGATCTGCTGCAGGTCGTCCAGGGTAGCGGTCGCCATGCCAACGAGGGTGTTTTGGTCACATGGTGCGGTAGGTGGGGTCAGGAGCTTCCTGTAAGGGTGGAATTGACATCACACACACACGCGCACGAACACACACACACACACACACACACACAAACACGCACACACACACACACACGCACGCACACACACACAGTGAAAGATTATAAAAATAATTATAACCTTGGGGATGATAATTAATGAAATTGTCTAAGATGCAGTGCATATGGGTATTGACCTTGTACACAGCAGCCATTGTGTGTCTAAAAGGCAGGGTAAACACAAGTGCAACCAAAACTTGAATGAGGGTTTCCCAATTCCAATCCATTTAGCACCTACATTTCTGTCCCAGTGGTGGGGCCCCTGATTAATGTTCTCAGACGATACTGGCACATGTGCAGTGTGGCTGGTTAATAACACGTTTTCCTGTGGTGTGACAAACTCAAAATACACATTTGCATTTGGTTTCCAGGGACTTTAGAGAGAGTCACTCACATACTGGTGAATGTGTTTAAATGGCTGTGTTGAAGCCACCTGACTGTATTTACACGGCCTGCAGGTTAACATTTATAGAGCCCGACCGATACTGGATTTTTGCGGCCGATACCGATATTAGAGAGTAAAAAAATTCCGATATCGATATATCGGACGATATTCTTATATTAAATATACACATTATATTACACAATGTTTTTGCAAGGATCCCTCAACACTTGACAAAGATATGACTTGACATGTATGTAATGTAGGCAGGATATTTTACAGCTTACCAATAAACTTTATTGTCCAAAATGACATCAATGCAATGAAACAGTGAACTGGGAATTTAATAATTATAAATAACTAGAAAATACAAAA
>NC_139633.1:30020528-30040528 GCF_964638095.1 Poromitra crassiceps
CACGCACTGAATAACAGAATGGAGGACGGGTCTTTCTAGAAAAATCTAACTTGCCCTGGTCATTGCATCTGTGGCGTCAGTGTTGGTCTATGGCTCTGAAACATGGACCCTGAGTCAACAGACGGAGCGCAGCACTAAACGGATGCTACACACGGATGCTTGCACACACCCTCAACATTGATCCTGGCAAACAATCCCAAACGTAGATTTTAATCAAGAGCTACCTAAGCTAACCACTTAAGACCATGGTCAACACCCTGAAAGAGGACTGCGGAGCTGCAACAACTGGGGAGCTGGTGTCCCTGATGGAAGCACGAGACGTGTGGAAGGTCCGACATCGTGCCCGACGGCGGCCATCCTGGCCTGAGTAGAGTGAGTGTACCTAAAGCTGCGTTCACACCGACCTATTAAAGTTGGTCGCTGGCGTCGAGTTTACATACAAAGTCAATGCAAACGAGCGATTGAGCGTATATTCGCCTGGGAGAATAATCGCTGGGCGTCCGAGCGGCAGAGACAGAGCGACAGGGAGAAAATACGCTCGTCGCTCAAGATGAAATATCCCAACTCGAGCGAAAATACGCTGGCATCAGTCGCTCGCTGTTCAACGCTGATTGGCTGCCGTGTGAGAGCGAGTCAAGGATCACTCTGGCTTGGAACAAACCGCTGGTTTATTGTGTGGCAACAAACTGCATTGACAGGCTGACAGCTGACATGAAGTGAAGTCTGTACTACCGGTATGCAGCTCGCATTAGGAGCACGCTGATAGGCTTAGCTTGTAAACAATGACGGTGGCTCGTAGTGGACAAACAGCATGACATTGCGTAACGTTATATCCCCCACATGTCCGTCATTTCGTGTGCCTGTTGATGAGCGATTTAAACAGAGCGACAGAGCGATTCCAAAGGGTTGACTTGAGCGACAGAGCGAAAAATAAATATCTCGGTGTGAACGCCCCTTAAGCTGTAAGTGAGAAGATACGACTCAGGTGGCTGAAGCTTGCTGGTCACTGTTGTAGACATCTTGAGCTAGCAGCACAGAAGCTGGTACTGTGGGAGCCGACACATGGAACCAAAGGAAGAGGAAGACCTAGGAACTATGTGGACACTTTAAAACCCCCCTCCAGGTCAATTTTGTCATTTTTTAGGATATTTCATGTTTTTTCCTGCTCTGCTAATTAGCCAAAATGTTCGCCACTGTATTTTGTTCACAAATAACCTTATTTTGGGCTCAAAGTCTTAAATTGAGGTCACACGCTAGAAATGGGTGCTGTGCTGACGTCAGTCTTTATGGTTGTCAACGCTCACGTATGCGGACGATAATACAATAGTTAATATTACAGCGAATACAATATGCCTTTAGCCTGGCCGCTACGTTTGCTAACGTAGAGTTCTGGCTCAAAACACTGCGATAGTCCCTTTTAACCAGTTCGAGTTACGCTCTTTCCATATCTTTTCCTTATAAGCCCATCAGCGTTGATATCTGTTGGCTGTTTATGTTGATATTTATAACAATACTGTGGCTTCTGGACATACATTTTGCGGAGATAGAGGCAGCCACACTGTTTCCGGTCTGTCCGGCTGGAAGGGAGACAGAGATCGTAATGAAGGTACGAGCAACAGTGCTCCAGCCATGACGTTGCAATGGAACATCTTACCAGGATTGTACACAGGTGGAAAAGTGAGTGGAGGGCGAGACACCGCTGACTTCAGGAGAAACTGGAACGTGTATGCAGGCGAGGGAAGAGTGGAGATCCATCATTGCCTGAGGAACTCACTCAACCTTATGTTCTTTGGTACATCAGTGGTAGTTGGTCTGAAAAGTTTGGGAACCAATGTTGTATAGATTGTATGACTCACCTATGGTTGACACGGTTATTGACTTTGGAACGGACTTGACTATGAGTAGGGAAAACATGTCAGTGGAAGCCACTAGTTCAGATGTAGATGGAAAGAAGCGTCAGGTTTGCTTGTGTGGCTGGCAGAAGGTAACAACTTTGAGGGGCCTTAGAATCCATCAAGGCAGGAAGAGGTGCTTGGTAGAGGGAACACAGGGACCCCGCATTGATAATTATTTCTTAAGAAGTTTATCAAGTCAGTCGGGTGAAGTCCAGCGACAGGAAGTAACCCACAGCTCGCAGGACATCAGCACCCCTGATGTTGAGGCAGGTCCTAGCACCGAGGAAAGCAGAGAGGCCAGCCAGCCAAAAAGGGAGAAGATTAGCGGTCAGAAGCCTAGAGTTAAGTGGCCAGGTGCAGCGGAAAGTAGGAAGTGGGAAGATATCAATAGTGATTTGGTTAGGATGTTAGAGAAGCTTAAAGGAACTGCTGAGAGTAAGTTGGAGAAAATGGGAGATTGTATTTATGATTATGGTAAGGAAAGGTTTGGCGTCTTTGAGAAAAGGAAGAAACTAGAGGGTGAGGTAGTTAAATCTAGGCGCCAACAAGAGATAGATAGACTTATCCAGGAGAGAAGACAGCTTAAGAGGCAGTGGAGGAAAGCTACAGAGGTTGAGAAGGAAGGCATTGATTGCTTGCAGTCAGATGTGAGGGATCGGTTGGCAGTTTTAAGAAGAGCAGAGAGCATTAGGAAAAATAGGAAAAAGAAAGAGCGAGCTAGAATAGCATTCTATAAGGATCCATTTAGATTTGTGAAGTCATTGTTTAGTAAGGAAAAGAATGGTAGCCTTATGGTACCTAAGCAGAAGCTTGAGGAATATTTGGAGGAGGTTCACAAAGATAGGGAAAGGTTTAGAGAGATGACAGTCCCAGCTGATATTCCACCTATTGGTGAAATAGAGAGCCAGTGTGATGATAGCCCACCAAGGTGGAAAGAAGTTCAAGAAGTAGTGAGACGTGCAAGGGCCTCTTCAGCCCCGGGTCCTAATGGAGTCCCCTACCGGCTGTATAAGAGTGCTCCAGATGTGTTGCAGTTTCTATGGAAGCTGATGAAGGTAGTCTGGAAGAAGCAGGTTATTCCTAAGGCATGGCGTAGAGCAGGGGGAATCTTCATTCCTAAAGAAAGGGACTCGTTAGAGATAAGTCAGTTTAGACCTATCAGTCTACTTAATGTTGAAGGGAAGGTTTTCTTTAGTGTTGTGGCACAGAGGCTGTCTAGTTATCTAGAAAAGAATAGGCTAATAGATACTTCGGTGCAAAAGGCTGGAATTCCCGGCTTCTCCGGGTGCTTAGAGCACACCAGCATGATCTGGCACCAAATCCAGTCAGCTAGGCGTGAGAAGAGAGACCTGCATGTAGTATTCTTGGACCTGGCTAATGCTTTCGGGTCAGTGCCGCATAGTCTGTTATGGGAGGCCTTTGATTTCTTTAGAGTGCCAGGTAGTATAAAGAGCTTAGTTAAAGCCTACTTCTTAGATATTCAACTCTGCTTTACCACAGCAGAGTACACTACAGCTTGGCAGCAGCTGGAGATAGGCATTATGGCAGGGTGTACAATTTCCCCATTAGCTTTTACCATGGCAATGGAGATCATTATTAGGGCTTCAAAATGGGTAGTGGGTGGAGAAAGGCTGCAGGGAGGGCTGCGGCTCCCTCCAATTAGGGCATACATGGATGACATGACGACTATGACGTCAACCGCTCCATGTACTAGCAGATTGTTGGATAAGTTAAATAGTAATCTGCAGTGGGCTAGAATGAAAGTGAAGCCAAGTAAGTCCAGGAGTATTTCAATCATTAAAGGGAGGGTAGTAGGTAAGAAGTTTGTTATAAATGATGAGGTGGTGCCTACAGTGTTAGAGAAACCAGTCAAGAGTTTGGGAAGATGGTATGATGCAAGTCTCAGTGATAAGGGACAGTTTGAGGAGGTGAGGCAGGAAATGATTCAAGGTATTTCAAGTATAGACAAGTCAGGGCTCCCAGGAAAGTTAAAGTTGTGGTGTTTGCAGTTTGGATTGTTGCCTCGGTTGATGTGGCCACTGACAGTGTATGAGGTTCCCCTTTCAAAGGTAGAAAAGCTAGAAAGGATGATTAACTCATTCATTAGAAAATGGCTCGGAGTCCCACGCTGCCTAAGCAGTGTAGCCTTATATGGGAAAGGCATATTGGAATTGCCATTATCTAGCCTGACAGAGGAGTTCAAGTGTGCTAAGGTTAGACTGGAAATGACTCTGACTCAGTCAAAGGATCCAGTGGTTAGGAGTGTAGCGCCCACAGTTAAAACAGGGAGGAAGTGGAACCCAAAGGAGGCAGTACAGCAAGCACAGTCAGCTCTTAGACACAGGGATATCATAGGTCAGGTGCAGCATGGGCGTGGAGGCTTAGGGTTGTGCATAGGGAAACCTGTGTGGAACAAGGCATCAGTAATAGAAAAGAGGAAGATGGTAGTTGAAGAAGTACATAGGCAAGAGGAGGCAGTAAGATGTACTAAGGCAGTGTCGCAGGCAAAGCAAGGACAGTGGGTGAACTGGGAGAGTGTAGAGAAGAGAAAGTTGAAGTGGAGAGAGTTGTGGAGCATGGAGGCCAGCAGAATTAGATTTATTCTAGGGGCTACTTATGATGTGCTGCCATCTCCCCAGAACTTAAATCAGTGGTTGGGCGAGGATGGTGCCTGCCCGTTGTGTTCTAGTGTATGTACATTGAGGCATATACTGTCAGGGTGTAAGGTCAGTCTCTCCCAGGGGCGATACACCTGGCGTCACAACCAGGTGTTGAAATGTTTGGCAGCTGCAGTTGAGGAAAAGCGGCTAGAAGTAAATTCTATAGTTGCAAGCAAAGAGAATAGACAGATCAAATTTGTACGTGAGGGAGAAAAGATTAGACCAATTAAGGTCAGGCACAAGTTAGGGCAGCTAAGTGTAGGTGGAGCCTGGGAAATGAGGGTTGACTTGAATGAACAGCTAGTCATCCCAGCATATATAGTTAGCACCCGGCTACGTCCGGACTTGTTACTGTGGTCTGAGGTAGAGAAGAGAGTTTATTTTATCGAACTCACAGTCCCGTGGGAAGATCGAGTTGAGGAGGCTTATGAGCGCAAGAAAGCTAGGTATGCTGAAATGGCAGCAGAGGCAGAGCAGCGAGGTTGGAGGGCTCGAGTGCGGCCTGTAGAGGTGGGCTGCCGTGGTTTTGTGGCAAAGTCCGTTATTGCCTTACTAACTGAGTTGGGCATTCGGGGACGGAGCCTGAAACTTGCGGTTAGCAACATGTCTCAGGCAGCAGAACGAGCAAGTGAATGGCTGTGGATAAGGAGGAAACATGCTAGCTGGGGAGCTCGCTAAGGTCAGATTGATTGTTTGTCGTTGGTCATGATTAACGGTCCGCATCAACAGGGCTGAATCATTGACAGTGGTGGTGTAGTTAGGGATTGTTTGTTGTTGGTCATGATTAACGGTCCGCATCAACAGGGCTGAATCATTGACGGTGGTGGTGTAGTTAGGGATTGTTTGTTGGTCATGATTAACGGTCCGCATCAACAGGGCTGAATCATTGACAGTGGTGGTGTAGTTAGGGATTGTTTGTTGGTGGTCATGATTAACGGTCCGCATCAACAGGGCTGAATCATTGACAGTGGTGGTGTAGTCAGGAATGTCATACCGAATCGACCTGGATAGCTAGGCTTAGATAGTGAGGTAATATGCAGTTGTGCGGTGGTAGCATGGAGGGGGGTGTTTCCAGGATGCTGGATTACACCGTTAAGCCTTCTTGAGGTGTCGTGGGCCTAACTTAACGAAACGTCGGTGAAGGAAGGTGCCCACTTGAAAACCCCAATGACATGCTTCATACTGCTGTTGGCTAGGGTAGGTAACTGGTGATTTGTGTCTTGTTTATTAGTTTGTTAGCCTGTTAGCTTGTTTTATTCTGGATTGGGCTTCTAAATGTGTTTTTCCTCGGATTTTGGCACAAGGGATAGTAACATCTTGTCCTGTGTATTAATTAATAATAGAAATAAAGGCCTGTCAGCAGCTTACTGTATACAACATCACGGTAAGTAGGACTGAAAGTCCACAACGGCTCAGTCCACAAGTCTGGAGGATGGACAGTTGGATTCAGCCAAAATTGCAGTCCTCTACTCTAGCTACTGTGTGCTGAGCTAACAATGTCAAAACAGTCCAGAGTCTCCACTATCCAGAGCAAGACCGATGAATGCCTAAGAGAAGAACAAAAGATCTTGGACAAGTGGACAGAATTGTTGCTCCGAGCTTTACAACCACACAACCAATGGTGATCCATCAGTTCTGACCTGGTGACCTTGGTGAGTCAGCCCATTGAGATATATGGGGGGGGGGGGGGGGGGGGGGGGTTACCCCACTCGCACGCCAGCCGTAGTAACATTTTGTGGGCGTTCCCACACAGACTGACGGTATCTGTATATGCATGCAAATCATGGACCCTTACAGCAGAACTACAGAAGAGGTTACAGAGTATGGAAATGAGATGCTACAGAACAGAAGACTCCTGGACATCTCTTACACCCAGACCAGCACATCACAAACAAGGAAGGTCCGGCAAATGATCAGCCAAGCCATCGGCCCTCACGATGACCTGCTTACATCACCAGATCATCAGACCTTGCAAAGGCCATCCGGCAAGGCACCGTACAAGGAGGCAGGAAATGAGGGAGACAAAAGTTTTAAGTGAGTGGACTCACTTAAAACTGGGTGAAACAGTGAGAGCTGCCGAGGACAGAGAGAGATGGAGAGAGCTTGTCGACAGATCGTCTGTGGTGCCCCAACGACCGTCTAGGGTTATGGGATGGGTGAAGGTGAAGTGCTGAGCGTTCTGGTTTCAATCCTCTACTCGAGCCGATGTGTGCGGAGCAGATTGCACCTATAATGAATGTAATTGGGTTTGCCTCCATACCCCCACAGCTTTCAACTGTCTTTCCTTTGTACTCGACCCTCTCCCAGTTCCTCCACTGACGAGGTCTTTGGCTGAAAGACACGCTTGGCACACTTTGCTCCTTACTTCAGAAATCTTCGTGTTGCCTGACCTACTTGCCCAGACCGAAGCATCCCCTCCCCTCTTGTTGCACCTGTCCTACAATCTCCCTGTCTGAGCAGTTACTGGGTCTGTTCTGTTGCACCGCTTCTTTTGGCTTCCATTCTGGCCTGCATGCAGATACAGCGGTGCTACTACACTCCTAGGTGTCAGCAACATCTCAAAACGTACCTTTTGTGCGTTTGAACTCCTCTGTTAACCAAGCTAGATGCAGATACTGTAGGTCCAAACCCCCTTTCCTATACAAAGACACACTGCTATGACAATGTAGGACAGTCCCAGTAGTTCCCTATTTATTGTAACTGTAACTACTTATTGAATGCTATTCTACAATTCTTACTTTTACTATCCGATTGACCCTATTTTATTTTATTTTATTTTATTCTATTTTATTTTATTGCATTTTATTGCATTTTATTGCATTTTATTGCATTTAACTGTATTGACTGTTTTTTTTACATTTAGGAAGATACTGTGTGATGTTGTGTTGTGTTATGTGAATATTCATGCCTGAGTGCGAGCAACTGTAACTTGTCCCAATTTCCCCCCCGGGGATCATTAAAGTCTTTCTGATTCTGATTCTGAACATAGGAGATAACCATGCAGTCTCTGTAACTTCTCTACCACTGATAGAGGTATTTCCTTTCATAAATGCAAAACACTGGTGAATATCTTGAATAAACGGTGCTTTCAGAAAGCACTTGACCCCCCCACCGACCTATAGAGACACTGCATGAAATAGGCCACGCCCATCACGGGGGAAAAGCTCAGTTCATTTCCGCACACCAGCGTCATTCTCCTTGAATGAAACATAGCTAAAAGTTGTTGTGTGGTGGCCTGCGCAGACAACAAATGTAAAAAATCACCAGTTAAAGTTTTTTTGTACTCCCAGGCAAAACAAGGAAGCTATTGAGAATTGGCGAGAAGAAAACTGTGGATCTAGCTGTCAAGGAAGTAAGTTGGAGTGTTCATCTTCCGTATATACGATCTTTTTGTGCAACACGCAACCATGCATGCGACATAGGAGAACGCCAGGATTGGACAGGAGTTTCCGTTTTCCCCCGTCTTGGGCGTGGCTTCTGAATGATGACGCGTTATGCAGTGTCTCTATAGTAAATGTGAATGTGAATAGTTTTAAAAACCTGCTGAAAACATTCATGGTGAGTAAGCTACAGTAATATAGTGCAAAACCTTTCTTTGACTGGTTTTTGAACTTGTGTTGGTTTGTATCTCTTTTTATTTTTATTCTTGATTTTTCTATATTGATGTTTCTTGTTTCAGGACCAAGATGGAAATGAGTTTAATGACTGTATTGTGATATCCTGATGAATTATTTTGTACTGTATGCTTGTGGTGGGTTGTATTTTTTGATTTATCAAATACTGTAAATTAGGGGTGTCACAATACACTCAGTTCACGATACGATACGTATCACGATACTGGGTTCACGATAACGATACGATACGATACGATTTTAACAATATTTTTTTAAACTTGAATAATGACAATATATGACTGGAAAAGTAGTATTTTATTTGAAATGCACAAATACAAAACATGCTGTTGTGGGAAATTGTTATTACAATAACAACTAGAAAAAACATGAGATTGGAGATAAGGCTTATCTTAAAATAGAATTAGTTACACCGTCACTTAGATTTACTTTGAACTAAAAGGTTTCTCAGCAGTATAAATTCTTATTATGCATCTTCAGTTTTTCTTCAAACTCAAACAACAAGACTTTTCTTAATCTATTTTTTATGCATCTTCAGTTTTTCCTGTCAAGTAAACAGTTTTGCCAGAAACTCAATTGAATGGTTTCTCTCCTGTATAACTTCTCATGTGTCTCTTCAGAGACTTGTTCAACTGAACTACTTTCCACAGATTGAACTTCAACAAACAAAGACGTTTCTTAGTCTATTTTTTGAAAAAAAAAAAAAAAAAAAAAAAAAAAAAAAATTTTTTTTTTTTTTTTTTTTGCGATATGAGATTTAATCTCAACGATACATATCGTGACGTTTTACTATCGCGAAATTTCGTGGGACGATATATTGTGACACCCCTACTGTAAATTCATTCATTCATTCATTCATTCACTCACTCACTCACTCACACACACACACACACACACACACACACACACACACACACACACACACACACACACACACACACACACACGCACGCACGCACTGCATATCATCGAAATACCCACTACAGAAAATACAGAAGCATGCATATTAAACTGAATTAATAAAAAGGATACAGTCCCGACCAATTGGAACTCAGAATAGTTGTCACACTTCCAACTGCTGAACCAATGGCAGCGTGAGTCCTTCAGGTAGGTGAACATGCCTGGAAAAACAAAGAAATAGTCATCAATAACCACGAGTGACGCAGGCCAGCAGCAGAGTGACGGGCCTTTCAAACGCATTGCCTATATTTTGCTTGAGGTAGAGCGCAAGCTGGAATCTCGGCAGGCTACAACAGTTGAGCGGGCGAGACCTCAAGGGCAAACCAATGAGGTACGGTAGAAATGAGCGATGAGGACGAGGGGAAGGAGGACGATGAGGCACGGTAGGAATGAGCACTGCCAGTTCAGTGGGCGTGGCGAGGGACGCTAGTTTTAAATAAAAACAACGAGAAAAACAAGGGCAAATTCGGCCCAGGACCACGTGCGTCCACCAGCTCAATTGTTCTCCTGACATCTCCGCTCATAGTGCCGGGCTGAGTCCCAAAAATATCTGCACGTTGAACTGTGATGGGCAGCCCATGGCCCATGCAGGGCCTTGTGTTGAAGATGAGGACGTTGACCCTATGGAGATGTGCCAGACCAGGTAGGATTAGGTCTCCTTCGTCTGTGACGTAGACGTCCTCCACTCCTGATCAGTGTAGCCCAGCATCTCCTGAGCCACCTTAGTCTGCTCCAAAACAGAGACAAGACGATCCCGCCAGTAGTTGCTGCCTCTGTCAGGATCTCGTGGAGGTACTGAAGACAGCTCTGGATGGAAGTTAACTTGGTCAAGTACAGACTCTAGGCTGCAGTCTCCTGCACCGTTGATGGCAACTCCATCCTTCAGCCTGATACAATGGACTTTTCCATTCTCTTGAGCAATTGTCATCCTACTGTAGCTGCAGTGTTTGTCATGTTTGTCAGTAGCTGAACAGGACACTGCTCTGGTGATGTTGGGACTGACTGCGATGAGGTGTCCATTTGTAGAGTATTGGTCCTGTTGTAACACTGGAGCCTCTTCATCCCGGCTTTCTCTCCTTCCTTTCCTCTAGGTGAAAATCACAGCCTGCCACCTGTCCAGATGTGTGAAAATGTTTTGTCATCCACTTACTCTGGAGATCATTAACCGTTCTTGACTGAATGAATGAATCGGACGCGTTCCCGAGGAACCAGACGATGGCTTCCGCCCCTGGGCTGAAATCTCTATTAACGGCCGGCCCCTTCACGAAGGTGAAGGGGTGGGATACGGTGGCGCAGTCGGTAGCGCTGTCGCCTCACAGCTAGAAGGTCCTGAGTTCGATTCTCGCCTGGGACGCTGTGGGCGCTGGAGTTGTGACCCCCCCATATCTTCAGTGCCTACTGCCCAGGTGGGCTATCTCGTCGAAAGGGCCTTTCTGTGTGTTTCCTCCGTACATAACCCCCCACTAAAAACATGCAGAAGATCGTCATCCGACCAGTGACGACAACATCTGAAGTTGGTCCCCGGGCGCTGGAAAGAAAAAGCGACCACTGCTCCTGGCCTGCCCCCTGGAGGAAAGGACAAGCCTGGATGGGTCAAATGCAGAGGACATATTTCACCGGCCACCGTCAGCATGAGTGTGTGTTGTGGCCGCATGCATGTGTTGTAGTGTTCGTGTGACAATAAAGACGGGCTTCCGTCTGAAATCGTGTGTTTGTTTGTTTTTATCGTGAAGGCACGTTGCTCAGGAGGGATGAGGAGCGGAGGAACATGAGATGAGACGGAACAGCCAAGATTGAGGAGGTGTGAGAAACACCGGAAACTTGAAAGAAGAAAGAAGAAGAAGAACCAGGTCTAGAGTGAGACCATCCAACTGTGAGAGGCAGCAATGTGCCGCGAGGCATCCAGCCTGCCGGAAAGCCATTAGAAGAAGAAGAATTAATGAATGAATGCATGAGTCACCCCAAAAAGCCTTCTCTTGAAACAATGGACAGTTTTCTTCTTCTCCGGTGTAATATAAAAACGATTTATTTTAATGTGAAGATTAAACTGGTAGAAATTAATGAGGACATCTTTGAAGGGAAAAAACAAATCCCATTCACTTTTTAAAAGAACTGGCCATTTCGGCCATTTTCGGGTTTTTCGTCCCAGATAGAGACTTTGGCACACATCCCAAGTTGTTTGCAGGGGTCATATTAGTCTATAACATATGTGAGTCTGAGCCACGATGAGACATACACGTTTTGAACTGCCCGTGGGAACAAATGTCCATATCTTGTGAAACAGGTGCAAGGGCGCTGAGTGTTGGAGGCGTGTCCAAGTCGTAACGTGTGCATTTGGCCATTTGCACGCCGCGCAAAGCTGAGATGGGCTGGCGTATGTGGCAGAATGATTCAGAGGTGTGTTTTGGGCGTGACACGAACCAACATTCATGCCAGTATCATATAATGAGGATATGAGCCGGTGCGTGAGAGAAAATAAGCTATTTACAGGACGTAAATACATGCTTTGCAGTTGCCTCTGCGGCCTCTGTTCCAGGCTGTTTGGCAGCACGTTCTAGCTTCATACAGTCGTTTTCAGAAAGTTATGTTCTGGGTGAAAATAAGGTCCAGGTTGTAAAAAAAAAAACGGAATTCTCCTTTAAGAGCGGCTATGCTTGGAACGCGACGCATTGCTATTTTAACGGCGGATCGTCAGCTTTTGTCTGGACTAATTGACAAGCAAAGAACAGACTGCGTCAACCTAATAGTAGCCTATAAATAAACAACAGACTACCTATAAATAAACAACAGACTACCTCCAAACTTCATCTTTGGGAGAGAGAGAGAGAGAGAGAGAGAGAGAGCAAATCAGCATGTTTGGGTCACTTCCAAAGATGTAAAGTTCAATCTAGTTGATTGGCTGCTGTGGGCTGTGCAGCTGTTGATTGGCTGCTGTGGGCTGTGCTGCTGTGGGCTGTGCAGCTGTTGATTGGCTGCTGTGGGCTGTGCAGCTGTTGATTGGCTGCTGTGGGCTGTGCAGCTGTTGATTAGCTGCTGTGAGCTGTGCAGCTGTTGATTGGCTGCTGGCTGTGCAGCTGTTGATTGGCTGCTGTGGGCTGTGCAGCTGTTGATTGGCTGCTGGCTGCGCAGCTGTTGATTGGCTGCTGCTGGCTGTGCAGCTGTTGATTGGCTGCTGTGGGCTGTGCAGCTGTTGATTGGCTGCTGGCTGCGCAGCTGTTGATTGGCTGCTGCTGGCTGTGCAGCTGTTGATTGGCTGTGTGGGCTGTGCAGCTGTTGATTGGCTGTGTGGGCTGTGCAGCTGTTTATTGGCTGCTGTGGGCTGTGTAGCTGTTGATTGGCTGCTGGCTGCGCAGCTGTTGATTGGCTGCTGGCTGCGCAGCTGTTGATTGGCTGCTGCTGGCTGCACAGCTGTTGATTGGCTGCTGCTGGCTGTGCAGCTGTTGATTGGCTGTGTGGGCTGTGCAGCTGTTGATTGGCTGCTGCTGGCTGTGCAGCTGTTGATTGGCTGTGTGGGCTGTGCAGCTGTTGATTGGCTGTGTGGGCTGTGCAGCAGTTGATTGGCTGCTGTGGGCTGTGCAGCTGTTGATTGGCTACTGTGCGCTGTGCAGCTGTTGATTGGCTGTGTGGGCTGTGCAGCTGTTGATTGGCTGCTGTGTGCTGTGCAGCTGTTGATTGGCTGTGTGGGCTGTGCAGCTGTTGATTGGCTGCTGTGGGCTGTGCAGCTGTTGATTGGCTGTGTGGGCTGTGCAGCTGTTGATTGGCTGTGTGGGCTGTGCAGCTGTTGAGGAGAGGTTCTGAGACAGCAGCAGGCTCACATCTCTCAACATGGGAAACTGACACCATTGCACTGGTTAGGTAGCTTATAAAATAGTCTGTGTGTGTGTGTGTGTGTGTGTGTGTGTAGGTGTGTGCGTGTGCGTGTATGCGTGTGGACAGTATGTGTGTGTATGTGTGTGTGCGTGTGCGTGTGCGTGTGCGTGTGCGCGTGTGTGTGTGCGTGTGTGTGTGTGTGTGTGTGTGTGTGTGTGTGTGCGTATGTAGTTGGGTCTGCAGACACGGGGCTTTCCCTGTGTTGCTAATGAGGGGAACACAGCTTTCATTGAGTGTGTTGCTTTGGGCCGACTTCCCATGGCACCGAAAACACAGACGACCACGGAAAGATGGAAAGAACAACTCTAGAGAGAGAGAGAGAGAGAGAGAGAGAGAGAGAGAGAGACGGGCAGAGAGAGAGAGACGGGCAGAGAGAGAGAGAGAGAGAGAGAGAGAGAGAGACGGGCAGAGAGCAGAAGAGAGAGAGAGAGCTCAGCTGACAGACGAGAACTTTCTATCCAAATATTTTAGTCAAATGATGGTGTATCGATTAGAAATGCTGGATGGAAACTTCCCCCCTGTAAAAAAAGAAAAGAAAAAAGAATAATAAAATAATAAAATAAAACAAAGAAAATGTCTTTTTAATAAAGAGAATATTTGGGAAATAGTGATGGAGAATAATGCTCAGCCTGTTAAATTGTACAAACACATTCCACCACCGTTCAAAAGTGGATTTGGACACATAGAAACTGTCTGTAGCTAGCATCCATGCTACACGGTTGGACATGCTACACTGAGTTGTAACCATAGAAAATGTCTGTAGCTGGCATGCTACACGGTTAGACATGCTACACTGAATTGTAACCATAGAAACGTAGGATGCACCTAGGCCTACATCGACCGTACAACGTCATTGGTCGATATCCGCCCTGTTAGTCTTGCTGGCCAGCATCCCCTCCCTTCCGTGAGGAGTCTGGCGGCGCTGGTCACCCTTCTGGAATTTCGATGGGCGGCGCTTAGCGGCAGTGCCCTTGGAAAATAGTTTCCAACAATCCAACTTGCCATTTTCAGCGTACGTAGCAATGAGCTAGCATGTAGGTTTCTGCCATTAGCTTGCTAGCTAGTTAGTTAGCGTTCACTGAGGCAGCAGGGGACTATTTACAGCGACACACAGGGAGGAGGGAGCGGAAGCCACTCTGATTGACATGGTCGGAGCCAATGACAGAGCTTGTAAGCGTGGAGTGGAAATCCGGCAGTGTCTGAAATCGACGCCTCCAATGGGAGAGCAGCTGTAGAGCAGGGGAGGGCTTATGCCAGCAGCCTGTTCCGGTGCAGCCAGACTCCTCTAGGAAGAGAGGGGAGGCTGGCCAGCGAGACTACCGCCCTGTTGACTGCCACCAGAGTATCGGCAAATAAAATGATATTGGTATATGTGGACGATGTTTATTAGGGCTGGGACGGATCAGAAAACCCACGGATCGGATCGCGTGATGGATTTTGAGCCACGGATCACGGATTTTTCGGATCAGCAAAAAAAAAAAAATAGGCTATATCAGATTTTTTCTCTCAAAATTAGATTTTCGATTTGAATTTTTAATACTATTATACTTCTCTAACCATTTGTTGCCCTGCACAGCTCAAAAAATATTTTTTTCTCATGACACAATTTATGCTTTTACTCTGAAGGCAGAACAACAACTTCCTGTTTTAGGTGGCACTGCGCCTAACTTCCTGGCTGTTGCTAGCTAACGTAGTCACGTGACACGGGTAGGCTACAGACCAGACCGGGTGAGTCTGGAAACATAACGTTGATGCTACGTTATGCTACTCGGTGGCCCCACGTGTTGTTTTGTTGTTATGTGTCCAAGGCAACATTTCACCGTCCGGTGATAATGTGTTCGTGAAACGTGTGTGCGCGTGTGTGTGTGTGTGTGTGTGTGTGTGCGTGTTGTGGCTCTCGCTATCTTGTGCAGCCCGCAACATGCTGCTCGCATTCCTGTGCTTTTTCAGAGGTGTTGAAATAAGTTTGTTGTCTTTAGTAGCCACTAGCCACAGCCTTCAGAGAGACTTTACAGCGACGACAAGAGATGAGGAAGCTCACTTGTGCATGCCATGATGCCTGTCTGTGTCTGGCTGCGCTGCAGGCGTTCTCATACACTAACGTTAAACGTTAAATGAAACGAAAGGTGGTTCCGCGGACCACGACGTTCCGAACCGTGTGCCGAACCGTGGGGGCTGATCCGTACGGGTCACGGATTATCCGTGATCTGTGCCAGCCCTAATGTTTATCTGTTGTGATAGGTAGCTAGATCTGTGTATAGTATTTAGTGTATAGTAAATAATATGCGTATGTTTATCTGTTGTGATAGTTAGCTAGATCTGTGTATAGTATTTAGTGTATAGTAAATAATATGCGTATGTTTATCTGTTGTGATAGTTAGCTAGATCTGTGTATAGTATGTAGTGTATAGTATATAATACGCGTATGTTTATCTGTTGTGATAGGTAGTTAGCTAGATCTGTGTATAGTATGTAGTGTATAGTATATTATATGCGTATAATGTTTAACTGTTGTGATAGGTAGTTAGCTAGATCTGTGTATAGTATGTAGTGTATAGTATATAATATGCGTATAATGTTTATCTGTTGTGATAGGTAGTTAGCTAGATCTGTGTATAGTATGTAGTGTATAGTATATAATATGCGTATAATGTTTATCTGTTGTGATAGGTAGTTAGCTAGATCTGTGTATAGTATGTAGTGTATAGTATATAATATAATATACGTATGTTTATCTGTTGTGATAGGTAGTTAGCTAGATATGTGTATAGGTAGTTGTATAGTAGGATACAGTACAAAGGCTTTCCGAACAGTTTTCACAAATAGAATCTTTGCCATGTGAAAAGGTAGGAATCATTTGTGATTTTTTGATGTGGTAGAATGCACCCAGCGCGATCCCAACTACGCGCGCCCGATTCCTAGGGTGGAGACTCTGGAGATGATGCGCCACTTGTCCTCTTCTCCCTACTTATACTCTCAGCAGCCATGACAGTCGCACGCATAGATAAAAATGCTATTTCAGAGCCACAATAACGTTATTAATATCAACAACTAGCCAACGGATATCAAAGCTTTATGGAAACAGCATGACTCGAACTGGCCGACCATTACATCAAACTGGTCATCAGTGGCATTTTATTGCCACATAAGTAACGTAGCGCACAGAGCTAACAGCTAGCTGACACCAGCTTTCTTCTTCTCTCGGTTTATAGGCGGGTTGCTGACTGACACCTTCAAGGTGCTTACCGCCACCTGCTGTACAAGTAGGTTACTTGTACATGCAATGGGCATACATCTGTTTTATAATTCCAATTTTCTGATGGATCAGTGTGGCCACGGCCTCAGACAAGAAGGTTACATCACTGATGACATTTCAAGTGACATCACTGATGACAACACAATTGCTCAAGTGACATCAATGATGACATCGCAATCATGACAGACACCACCGCCGCCCACACCGCCACCCACTTAGCCTGTGAGTTATGGCCCCCCTAGTCTGGAACATGACATCATCACTGATGACATCACTGATGACATCATCACTGAACTTATTAGCCTCAGCCAGGAAGGATGACATCACTGATGATATCATCACTGACATCACTGATGACATCACATCATTAGGTAATTAGGGCAATCAACTAATGAAAGAATTGGGTCAGGTCACCCGCACGGGTTCTCTTTACACTTCCTGAAAGTTTCAGCCCGATCACACGTACAAACGGCACAGCATTCTGCTCACCCACTGACACGGACACTTATCTAATTATAATAATAAGACCGGCCCCGTCAGCCAAGTAGAGCTGTCTGCTGAGTGTGAACAGGGTCATGAGCAAAAACGTAAAAAAAACAACAACAGGATAAAACGTATAAATGAAATCAAATGCTTCCATACTGCTCACCTGGCTTCATCCAAGTGTCCATCCACAAGCCCTGAGATGTTGACTTGAAAAGACGTCACACCCTGTTTTTATACACATGGCTCACACACATGGCTCATACACATGGCTCACACACATGGATCACACACATGGCTCACACACATGGTTCACACACATGGGTTATACACATGGCTCATACACATGGCTCATACACATGGCTCACACACATGGCTCACACACATGGCTCACTCACACACATGGCTCATACACATGGCTCATACACATGGCTCACTCACATGTAGGGATGGGTACCGTTCACATTTGAACCGATACCGGTACGATACCGGTACCTGGAATTCGGTACGGTACCCAAAACGGTACCATTTTCGGTACTTTACACGCTCTAATAACAAAAAAAATTACAGTTGTAAAAAAATAATAATCCAAACTTCTCAGAGAGAGCGGTCGGTATTCACTAAAGCCTTCATATCTCAGGCTCTGTAGCACATAGAAACATAAAATAAAAAGCATTTGAGAGCTTAACCCTTTGGCTTTTCGTATTATATTTGCCCTAATGTTCATTAAAAAAATGTTTTATCTTTAACCCCTAAAAATAAAAATATTCTAATGCATTTTAAGAAATGTTAATAAAGATTATGGCAAATGTAACCCTTCCAAATAAAAAGCCACGGGTTTAAGCTCTCAAATGCTTTTTATTTCATGTTGATAGCTACTATACAGGCTGAGGAAATATGTTGAACCCTTGACAATTACTGCAGCAAGAGTAACGTTAGCGTTTAACGTTTAACGTAGTAACGTTTGCAGTCGTTGTGAAGACAGTGAAAAGCCCCGTTATCTAACAACCACAACGGCAGTGAAACAACTTATCCAGCTAACGCTAGCTAATTAAATAACGTTACCTGATGTTGTATAAGTCGATGCCTCTCTCAACGTTACAGCTGAGGAGGTTCTGCTAACGTTAGCTGTGGTGCGCTGCCTGCTTCATTCACCCTCAGCCTATCTAAGACGTTACAGTCTTCAGCATTTAGCTAAATATATCTTGTGTTTGACCATGCTTCCTCAAGTTTGAGGTGTTTCCCTACTAGTCAGCTTTGCAATTTACATCACAAATGTTGAAACCAGTGTTGTCTGAGTCTATCTTGGTAAAGTGTAGCCACATTTTTGGACCGCTTTCGGCTGCTCCTGTTTTGCTTTCAGGACCTTCAGGTAGAGTGACGTACTGACGTAACGCGCTCTCGCGTGTTGCCTTAATTAAGGTTCCGTCGGAATTTCTATTTTACCCACTCTCTTTCTATTACTCAGATGCGTTCAAGTACCAAAATTAGGTACCGTTCGTTTTTATGTGAACTGGTACGGGGCAGTACCGACGTATTTCGGTCAGTGCCTGTAAAAGTACCGAGTTCGGTACCCATCCCTACTCACATGGCTCACACACATGGCTCATACACATGGCTCACTCACACACATGGCTCACACACATGGCTCATACACATGGCTCACACACATGGCTCACACACATGGCTCATACACATGGCTCACACGCATGGCTCATACGCATGGCTCACACACATGGCTCACACACATGGCTCATACACATGGCTCATACACATGGCTCACACACATGGCTCACACACATGGCTCATACACATGGCTCACTCACACACATGGCTCATACACATGGCTCACACACATGGCTCACACACATGGCTCACACACATGGCTCATACACATGGCTCATACACATGGCTCATACACATGGCTCACACACATGGCTCACACGCATGGCTCACACGCATGGCTCACACGCATGGCTCACACGCATGGCTCACACGCATGGCTCATACGCATGGCTCACACACATGGCTCACACACATGGCTCATACACATGGCTCACACACATGGCTCACACACATGGCTACATGACAGACAGCAGGCAGGCAGACATGCAGAGACAGACGCCTGCTCTGTGTCAGCAGGTTGGACACAGTAGCCATATTAGACAGGCAGACAGGCAGGCAGGCCGGCAGGCAGACAAACTTCCAAAACCAACTTTGAGCACTTTTCCCTCCAGCTCGTTTCTCCGTTCAGACTTCACAGAGAGACCCATCTGATAAAACCTACTTTCCATCTGTGCCCTACAAGAACCAGCTTTCCCCCTCTACCCTCAGTCAAATATGGCTTGAAATCTGTCCAAACAGACGCCTGCTCTGTGTCAGCAGGTTGGACACAGAGCCGTCTCAGGACTTTCCATATTAGAGCTATGACAAAATTCCCCTTCGTGTGTGTGTGTGTGTGTGTGTGTGTGCGTGTGTGTGCGTGCGCGCGCGTGTGTGTGTGTGTGTGTGTGCGTGTGCGTGCGTGTGTGCGTGCGTGTGCGTGTGTGCGTGCGTTACCGTAGTCTGTGTGGAAGATCTGTCGGACCAGTAGGAGGAACCATTCCTTGGTGAGCCCGCCCATGTCCAGCCCCGCCTCCCCCACAAAGGTCACGCGCAGCTTCTTCTTCAGGTCGCACCGCTTCCTCGCCAACTGCAGGAGGGGGCAGTTTAGAGCCTGATCTTATCCAAGCGGCAACCTCCGAAAAGCCATCGCGCAAGTGCCAAACAACTGCAGTTCCTCGAATGGCCACTTGAGGCTGGCTCCAAAAGCGGGAAAATCCCCTGAGCCCCTGGTTAAAATGCAACTTTACAGCAGACCAGGGTGCGAACTACGGGGGAGCTGGGGGGGCTTTGGCTCCCCTTAAAGAAATAGTAGACCCCCTGAAAGCATGACTTGTGAAATTTGGGGGGGTCTCTAAATTATTGACTAATATATATTACCCCATGTATTTTCTATTTCTTTTTCTGTACCTTCATAGTGAATAATGCGTAAAATTACGCTATTTTAATCGTATGATTCAGAGTGTGCTCAATCACTGTCAAATTCACTGTAAGCCCCGAAATGCATGTTATTCTTATCATCACCACATCGAAGCGTGGCGGCGCAGGTGCAAATCAAACGTCACTCACGCGGTCAGGTCAGATTTAAAACAACAGCAAGATGTCAAAAAGAAAACAAGGCAGTTTGACAAACTTTACATTC
>NC_139633.1:30053028-30055528 GCF_964638095.1 Poromitra crassiceps
GATGTATGTACGTTTACCAGCGTCTGGTGAAGAAAAAAACTTCAGCTTTGAATGATTGTCAATAGTTTTGGGGAAAGCTCCTCGTTGGAGCACACTTTGAGGCACCAGGCTGGAGCTTTTTCCTGAAGGGAGATTGTTGCTCTTCTCTACTTGCTGGTTGTTGGTGGACAATAACCGTTGCTTCTGTGCAACTCCGGAAGTGCAGTAGCATTTCATAAAGTGGCCAAGAGCGCCATCTATCACATGACGGTGAGAACACGGATTGACGGGGGAACGTGTTAAAGGGTTTGAGATCTCAAAGTGGGCCCGCCCCCGGCAGTCTTACGTTTGGGAACCCCTGCTCTACAAATCAATCAGCAGTAGTTTAGATTGTCACTAAATGATGGTGTAAATATTATAGGTATCTTTGGAACTCTGGAGATGGCTGCTATGGAGTTACTGTATGGTGGACCCTCTCGGTGTGTTATATGGACACACTTCACCTGGGTTTACACTGGCGTGAGGGAGGGGGAGAGCTAACTTCACCTGGGTTTACACTGGCGTGAGGGGGAGGAGCTAACTTCACCTGGGTTTACACTGGTGTGAGGGGGAGGAGCTAACTTCACCTGGGTTTACACTGGCATGAGGGGGGGGGTGGGGGGGGGGAACTGTTGATTTAATGAAGCGACGAGCAGGTACATGTTCTGTGTGAGAAAAGGTTGACCACTGACAAAAAGAGCTTTACTGAGTTGCAACAAGAAGAGGGGGAAATAAATTGTAGAAAGATAAAAGATAATGGTCCTATACGATATACAGATGCTTCCAAAAAATTTGAATATCATGGAAAAGTTAGTTTTTTTCCATAATTCCTTTCAAAAAGTGAAACTTTCATAGATTATAGATGCATTACACACAAAGTAAAATATTTCTAGGCTTTATTTGTTTAATTTTTCATAATTTTGGCCTACAGGCCAAAATTGCTAGGCCTACAGAAAACCCCCAAAACAGTATTTCAAGAAATTAGAATTAGTCTGAAGAAAATCAGCTGCTGAAAATCAGTTACTTCTCAGTTATGACTTGACTCCAGCCTCAGTCCACTCCCTCTGAATCTGCGCCAAATCTTTTAATCGTCTTTGCTTGACAATCCGCTGAAGCCCACGGTCATCCATGGTATTTCCATGATATTAAATTTTTTTGGAAGGAGCTGTACTGTAAAAAATGTATGGTCTGATATACTGTAAAAAAGAAAAAAGTCTGATATACTGTAAAAAATAAATGGTCCGTTAGGCGGCGTTCACACACAACGCACTCATTTGAGCTGCCAGCGTCTTTCTGCAATTCATTCTCTATGTAGGGACGCGCTAAGCACGCTCCTCTTTCAGGGAACGCACCTGCCGTTTAAGTCTTTTGTTTTTGGAGGAGCGCTCTGGGCGTTTTAAGCTGACAAAAGTTGAACATTTGGCAGAAAAACTGTTCGTCTTTTCCACTCCTACATTTTATGCTCCCAGAGGGATCCTCAACCTCCGCTGCTGCCAGACTTGGCAATAATCTGGCTTTCATGTTGACAGTGAACACCGTCCGCGTGGTCGTTGTGTCCTGAACTGTACTGCACGCGACTGCAGGGGAAAAAACAAAACGAAGCACACAAAAACCGCTCCGTGTGCACTGTGTTTTGTGCGCAATGGAAGCGCTCTCGACATGATTTCCAAAGCTTTCACACACGTCCTGTGTGAACGCCGCCATATACTGTAAAACATAAATGGTCCGATATACTGTAAAAAATAAATGGTCCGATATACTGTAAATGCAGACGCCAAGAAACGCTGCAGCTCGTGTTTTTGGAAAGAGTGAAGCGTGTGATTTGACTAAAACTTTCTAAAATGTGTCCAAAACTTTGAATTCCTTAGCAGATCATATTTTGAGGATGATGTGTGTGTGTGTGTGTGTGTGTGTGTGTGTGTGTGTGTGTGTGTGTGTGTGTGTGTGTGCGTGCGCGTGTGTGTGTGTGCACGCTTACTGTGCTGAGCAGCGCGTCATAAACAGCATTGACAAACTTGGCGTTGACTCCTGAGTCGTCGATGGTGTTAAACGATCCATTCGCCTCTCGCTGGGAAAGAAGGGAGGAGAGAGAGAGGGGGGAGGGAGGAGAGAGGGGGGGAGAGAGGGGGGAGGGAGAGAGAGAGGGGGGGAGAGAGGGGGGAGGGAGGAGAGAGGGGGGGAGAGAGGGGGGAGGGAGAGAGAGAGGGGGGAGGGAGGAGAGAGGGAGATGGAGAGAGGGGGAGGGAGGAGAGAGGGGGGGGGGAGGGGGGAGGGAGAGAGAGAGGGGGGAGGGAGGAGAGAGGGAGATGGAGAGAGAGGGGGAGGGAGGAGAGGGGAGAGAGAGAGGGGGGAGGGAGGAGAGGGGGAGGGAGAGAGAGAGGGGGATGGGGGAGAGAGAGGGGGGAGAGAGGGGAGGGAGAGAGAGGGGGAGGGAGGAGAGAGAGAGGGGGGAGGGAGAGAGAGAGAAAGGCCATGTTTCCCA
>NC_139633.1:30063028-30073028 GCF_964638095.1 Poromitra crassiceps
ACGAGCCCTCAGAGTGGGCTTCCTCACCAGCAGACCACGAGCCCTCAGAGTGGGCAAGCTAAGATCTTCCACCATCATCACACTGGAGCCCCAGCCACAGGGCGGTGTGCTGAGCCCCTTCACCCCCACACACCAACGATGGCACCAGCGCCTCAGTCATTACAGTACATACTTCAAATACACTGATGATGACAGTCATACTTGTACTCCTCAATGGCAATAACTCTTTAAAATATTGACGTCCCCCAGTCTTTGACTTTTCCTAAACTTGTGTTGTGTTGCACTCCCTGTATGCAAACATGTAGAGCGCCTACTAGTGGTTTATGGCCGGGATGTTAGCTTTTGGCAGTAAGCAAGGCAACATGGAAATGCATGGTTTGTGAGTGGAGTTTTACACGAGGGTTTGGTTAACCTGGTTTGTGAGTGGAGTTTTACACGAGGGTTTGGTTAACCTGGTTTGTGAGTGGAGTTTTACACGAGGGTTTGGTTAACCTGGTTTGTGAGGGGAGTTTTACACGAGGGTTTGGTTAACCTGGTTTGTGAGGGGAGTTTTACATGAGGGTTTGGTTAACCTGGTTTGTGAGGGGAGTTTTACACGAGGGTTTGGTTAACCTGGTTTGTGAGGGGAGTTTTACACGAGGGTTTGGTTAACCTGGTTTGTGAGGGGAGTTTTACACGAGGGTTTGGTTAACCTGGTTTGTGAGGGGAGTTTTACATGAGGGTTTGGTTAACCTGGTTTGTGAGGGGAGTTTTACACGAGGGTTTGGTTAACCTGGTTTGTGAGGGGAGTTTTACACGAGGGTTTGGTTAACCTGGTTTGTGAGTGGAGTTTTACACGAGGGTTTGGTTAACCTGGTTTGTGAGGGGAGTTTTACACGAGGGTTTGGTTAACCTGGTTTGTGAGGGGAGTTTTACATGAGGGTTTGGTTAACCTGGTTTGTGAGGGGAGTTTTACACGAGGGTTTGGTTAACCTGGTTTGTGAGGGGAGTTTTACACGAGGGTTTGGTTAACCTGGTTTGTGAGGGGAGTTTTACACGAGGGTTTGGTTAACCTGGTTTGTGAGGGGAGTTTTACATGAGGGTTTGGTTAACCTGGTTTGTGAGGGGAGTTTTACATGAGGGTTTGGTTAACCTGGTTTGTGAGGGGAGTTTTACACGAGGGTTTGGTTAACCTGGTTTGTGAGGGGAGTTTTACATGAGGGTTTGGTTAACCTGGTTTGTGAGGGGAGTTTTACACGAGGGTTTGGTTAACCTGGTTTGTGAGGGGAGTTTTACATGAGGGTTTGGTTAACCTGGTTTGTGAGGGGAGTTTTACACGAGGGTTTGGTTAACCTGGTTTGTGAGTGGAGTTTTACATGAGGGTTTGGTTAACCTGGTTTGTGAGTGGAGTTTTACATGAGGGTTTGGTTAACCTGGTTTGTGAGGGGAGTTTTACACGAGGGTTTGGTTAACCTGGTTTGTGAGGGGAGTTTTACACGAGGGTTTGGTTAACCTGGTTTGTGAGGGGAGTTTTACATGAGGGTTTGGTTAACCTGGTTTGTGAGTGGAGTTTTACACGAGGGTTTGGTTAACCTGGTTTGTGAGGGGAGTTTTACATGAGGGTTTGGTTAACCTGGTTTGTGAGGGGAGTTTTACACGAGGGTTTGGTTAACCTGGTTTGTGAGGGGAGTTTTACACGAGGGTTTGGTTAACCTGGTTTGTGAGGGGAGTTTTACACGAGGGTTTGGTTAACCTGGTTTGTGAGGGGAGTTTTACACGAGGGTTTGGTTAACCTGGTTTGTGAGTGGAGTTTTACACGAGGGTTTGGTTAACCTGGTTTGTGAGGGGAGTTTTACACGAGGGTTTGGTTAACCTGGTTTGTGAGGGGAGTTTTACATGAGGGTTTGGTTAACCTGGTTTGTGAGGGGAGTTTTACACGAGGGTTTGGTTAACCTGGTTTGTGAGTGGAGTTTTACATGAGGGTTTGGTTAACCTGGTTTGTGAGTGGAGTTTTACATGAGGGTTTGGTTAACCTGGTTTGTGAGGGGAGTTTTACATGAGGGTTTGGTTAACCTGGTTTGTGAGGGGAGTTTTACACGAGGGTTTGGTTAACCTGGTTTGTGAGGGGAGTTTTACACGAGGGTTTGGTTAACCTGGTTTGTGAGGGGAGTTTTACACGAGGGTTTGGTTAACCTGGTTTGTGAGTGGAGTTTTACACGAGGGTTTGGTTAACCTGGTTTGTGAGGGGAGTTTTACATGAGGGTTTGGTTAACCTGGTTTGTGAGGGGAGTTTTACACGAGGGTTTGGTTAACCTGGTTTGTGAGTGGAGTTTTACATGAGGGTTTGGTTAACCTGGTTTGTGAGTGGAGTTTTACATGAGGGTTTGGTTAACCTGGTTTGTGAGGGGAGTTTTACACGAGGGTTTGGTTAACCTGGTTTGTGAGGGGAGTTTTACACGAGGGTTTGGTTAACCTGGTTTGTGAGTGGAGTTTTACACGAGGGTTTGGTTAACCTGGTTTGTGAGTGGAGTTTTACACGAGGGTTTGGTTAACCTGGTTTGTGAGTGGAGTTTTACACGAGGGTTTGGTTAACCTGGTTTGTGAGGGGAGTTTTACACGAGGGTTTGGTTAACCTGGTTTGTGAGTGGAGTTTTACACGAGGGTTTGGTTAACCTGGTTTGTGAGGGGAGTTTTACATGAGGGTTTGGTTAACCTGGTTTGTGAGGGGAGTTTTACACGAGGGTTTGGTTAACCTGGTTTGTGAGGGGAGTTTTACACGAGGGTTTGGTTAACCTGGTTTGTGAGGGGAGTTTTACACGAGGGTTTGGTTAACCTGGTTTGTGAGTGGAGTTTTACACGAAGGTTTGGTTAACCTGGTTTGTGAGTGGAGTTTTACACGAGGGTTTGGTTAACCTGGTTTGTGAGTGGAGTTTTACACGAGGGTTTGGTTAACCTGGTTTGTGAGGGGAGTTTTACACGAGGGTTTGGTTAACCTGGTTTGTGAGTGGAGTTTTACACGAGGGTTTGGTTAACCTGGTTTGTGAGGGGAGTTTTACACGAGGGTTTGGTTAACCTGGTTTGTGAGTGGAGTTTTACACGAGGGTTTGGTTAACCTGGTTTGTGAGGGGAGTTTTACACGAGGGTTTGGTTAACCTGGTTTGTGAGGGGAGTTTTACACGAGGGTTTGGTTAACCTGGTTTGTGAGGGGAGTTTTACACGAGGGTTTGGTTAACCGAGACAATGGAACATTCACTTAGTCGCATTTGCCTTTTATCAACACGACATCTTTTCCACCTCCCCCAAGCCTAAAAACCTTTTCGGGATATTTGGAGGTTTTTCAAATTTCCTGTGTTTCCACTCAGGTTTTTCTCTGCACGAATTATAAATTCACATAAAAGCAGGTGGATGGAAACCCAATTATTGATGCCAAACAGGCATTAGAGTTACCGTTGATTTGATTGGATTATGCATATAAAAGACAACAAAATCCAAGGGATAAACATGTAAAAGTGCGGACACTTATTTCCAACATGGTCCCTGGTCTTAGAAAACTGGACATATAGTAGCACATAACATCAAGTAAACAATACAGATCAATCAAGTATAGAAAGAAACAAGAGATACAATCAACACAAGTTCAAAAACTGTTCTAACTCAAATGACGAGTGATGGTGGGGAGATGGTGGGGTGGATTTGTTGAAAACTGCTGCTGCTTTAAAGTGATAATCTCAAAGATGTTCATGTACATGTAAATACATATCTGTTAAGTCACTATCTATCATAGACTGAGTTAAATTATGTTAAGTCACTATTTATCACAGACTGAGTTTACACAATGGTGTTTGAGCCTATGGCCCATTGATTGCATTTTCAGAATTGCAGCATTTATGAAGTGGTGACAGATGATGCGACAATATTTGAATCTCAGCTGCAATTACCGCACATCACCATAGGTGTCACTAAAGAGAAAGAAACGTAAATCTTCGAGATTATCACTTTAAAGTGTTTGCACTTTATTTTATTTAACTTTTTCAGATCATAAAAAAACAAAACAAGAACAGGAAAAAAGAAAAGAAAAGAAAAAACATATATTTATGTTATATATACATATTTTATATATATATTATATATATATATATATATATATATATATATATATATATATATATATATATATTATACATTCAACGTTACAATGCTACAAAATGGTGCTACCAGTCGTAGAAAAAGTGCGTACAAAAAAAAAATATATATATACTGTGCAAGAGATCCAAAAGAAAGTCAATTACCGCTTTTAGCCTGATCACAATAGGTCAGGAACGGGTCCCAAATAACAAAAAATGTACATAATGAATTTGTCCTCTGGAACCTGAGTCTCTCCATACGTATAACTGAGATCATGTCTGTCAGCCACAGCTGAAAAGAAGGTGGAGAGGAGGACTTCCATTCCTTCAGAATTAGTTTCTTGGCAACCGTCATTCCCTGTGTCAGAGATTGCTGCACGGCCGTTGGGAGGAGCAAAGAGGACTCCGAGCAGCCGAAGATGGCGAGTTCCGCCTCCAGTTGGAGGGTTATTTTGTAGGCCTTGGAGTACCAGTCAAATATTTTGGCCCAGAATCCTGATAGTGAAGGGCAAAAAAAAAACAGTGGCTATGGTTTTCTCGAAAAAACCCATCTTAAACCCACATCTTAACATCCTTGTGGGAGGGGTGGAGATAGAAACTGTGGATGAATTTAAGTATCTTGGGCTCACTTTGGACTCCACACTCTCTTTCAAGAGTCATATTAAAAGGGTATCGAACACTCTAAAATTCAATCTCTGCAATTTTAGGCAGATTAGAGCATCTCTGACTGACAGTGCGGCCCTAACCTTTCTTCACTCAATGATTTTTTCACATATAGACTACTGCCTCACGAGCTGGTCCTTCTCAGGAGCAACCACCTTAATATACTTCTAAAGTTTAAGCTCCTCAGCTTCGACAATTATAGAAAATTTAAAATTGCTTGTATGATTTATAAGGTTCTTCATGGGCTAGCACCACCTCCTTTAGAATGCTTTATCAAACGGAGAGCTACCCAGAACATCACGCGAAGCTCGTCGAGAGGCGACTGTGAACTACCTCTGAGACGGTCCTCTATCGGACAAAATGTTTTGTCCTATGGGGGCAGCAAACTATGGAATAGCCTACCACTGTCAGTCAGAGAGAGTAGCAGCTTTCACACCTTTAAGGGGCTGTTAAAGTCATGGCTCAGATCAAATCAAACCTGCGATCACATTTAAACCTTTTTGTTTTATGTGTTGTTTTTGTATGTCCTTGAAAGTCCTGTGTCCACCTTGGTTAATATCCCTAATGTTCCCTGTTTTTGTTTCATTTGTGTTGTGTTGTTTGTGTTTACCCTATGTGTATGTATATGTCATTTACATTGCTGTATGTCTATGAATGCCCTACGTATGCACTAATTTTCTTATTTCTTCTTTTAAACTTTTCTGTACCTCACCTGTCGAGGGACTGCGGATGGAAATTAGCTAAGGCTATAATCCGGCACATTTACATGAAAATGTTCATTAATGTTGCACTGTCCCTGAAATAAATAAATAAATAAATAAATAAATAAATAAATAAATAAATAAATAAATAAATAAAACCAAAAAGCATGGGACAGTGTGCCCTCCGACACCCGACACCTATCACATAGTGGTGAGACAGAAGGATATAATCTCAGCTCTGCTTCTGTTAAGCGCCAGGTGTGAACAAAGGGTAAGGTAGTCTGGCTCAGGTCTGCTGCCTGAGTGCCACCCCCCTCTCCCTCTCCATGGGATTTCATCCACCATTCATTTTTCCATAGACCTTGTGTAAAATGCTTATACAAAATATTTTACTTGGTCAAACCAAGCCATTGAGCTATACTTCGGGCGGGTGCACGCGCACACGTGTGTGCATGTGTATGAGAGAAAGGAGAGTGGCAGAAACGATCTATACCTTCATAGTCCGTGGCCTGTTGTTAAAGGTAGCCTATTATTAAGTAGCAAATCCTGTTAACACCTCGGCTCTGGTCCAGTCAAGTAGCAGTTTTGTGCACTAATATTGTCAATTTGAGACATTTTGTTTTTGAAAGAAATAGTTGAAACAAAATCCACGCGTTTGTTTTTATCCGATTAATCGATATGAATTGAAGAAATAATCAACAGATTAATCGATTATCAAAATAATCATTAGTTGCAGCACAAGTCACCGGCATGACAGTTGCCCACATCTCCGTAAGAACTCTCCACATTATTGTTCTAATATCAACAACTAGCCATATATATCAAAGCTGGTGGGCTTTATGGAAAGACCGTGGCTCGAACCGGTTAAAAGTTATTATCACGGCATTTTAAGCCTGGCGAACACTTAGTTAGCAAACATAGTTCACAGCTAACAGCTAATAGCTAATGCCAATACTGTACAAAAACAGTTCACGGATCTGGATGGTTTTAACCAGGCTACAAAAACAATGCGACATAAATCGTTTTATAATTCTGTCCATTTTGTGACGGATAAGTGTGGCCACACCCTTATAGGGACAATAACGTATTTCTATATTGTGTAATTGTCACCAATGGATGTGAGGAGGAGGAAGGCAGTATTATTTGATGGGAGGGGCATGAGATTATTCAAAGATCTGCTGTTCTTTATTGGTTGGAGCTGATATTTCTGTCTCCTGGTGCAGCATGGTGTCAACATGAAAGATACTCTGCATTCCAGAAGGAGAAGTAGTGGGAATTAATTGGATGGCGACTGTAATTATCACAGTGATTTTCTCCAGCTCCTCCCTGCTGGACTCCACTGTGCTGTGTCTGTGTGAGTGAGTGAGTGAGTCACTGTGCTGTGTCTGTGTGAGTGAGTGAGTGAGTCACTGTGCTGTGTCTGTGTGAGTGAGTGAGTGAGTCACTGTGCTGTGTCTGTGTGAGTGAGTGAGTGAGTCACTGTGCTGTGTCTGTGTGAGTGAGTGAGTGAGTGAGTGAGTGAGTCACTGTGCTGTGTCTGTGTGAGTGAGTGAGTCACTGTGCTGTGTCTGTGTGAGTGAGTGAGTGAGTGAGTGAGTCACTGTGCTGTGTCTGTGTGAGTGAGTGAGTCACTGTGCTGTGTCTGTGTGAGTGAGTGAGTCACTGTGCTGTGTCTGTGTGAGTGAGTGAGTCACTGTGCTGTGTCTGTGTGAGTTAGTGAGTCACTGTGCTGTGTCTGTGTGAGTGAGTGAGTGAGTCACTGTGCTGTGTCTGTGTGAGTGAGTGAGTCACTGTGCTGTGTCTGTGTGAGAGTGAACTCTGATGCATCTGGTCACAGTCACCGACTGGCCCAGCGGTCTCTGCTTCACATGGACCACACATGTCACAAAGATCTGGGGCCAGATTCACCAATGTGTTCTTAAGATAGATCTTAAGAAACGACATGAGGAAAGTTCAGGAAGTTCTTATGACGTGCAATTCCTCGAGATTTTCTTACTAATAGTCTAATTTTTTACAGATGTTTTTCATTTTCCTACTTAACTCATTGAATGCCAATGACGACAGCTGTCGTCAATTCAAATACTGACGTAGAGTGCCAATGACGACGGTTGTCGTCAATTGCGTTTTTTGACGGTGGGACGTGGATCAATCCCTGATACATCTCTGGTACAACTATTGTAGCTATTGGAGGTCTATAACCTATTTTACAGAACCCTTAGGTGGCGACAGTGCTCTCCACATAACAGAAAGGCAAGGAAAAAACAAAGAAGAAGTCGTTATGGAAACGGAAATCGCATCGCATCCGTATGCATCGATATGCTGAAGCACGTTACTGCAGCTGTGCCTGCAGCAGCCAATCTGCTCCCACAATTGAGCCGCTCTGTGTCGGTTGCGACAGCACATCCGCACATCCACACCGTGGAGTTATTATTCTCAACTGGAAGCATCGTTGCCGGTGACAAACACACGCGGAACGCTGTAAAAAAGCTGCACCCTTCACTGTGCGCACAGCAAACTCAGCAGAGAGCCACCACAGACAGGAGGAGGAGTGTGCAGTTGAGGCGAGGCGGGGCGGGGCGGGGCGGGGCGGGGGGGGGGGGGGCACGCAGAGCAGCACGCAACACCCAGACAGACCCAGGCAGCAGGACAGGATTGACAAACGCAAGCCAGAATATCCGATGCCCACCAGCAGCAAATCAAGACCAGCAAGAAGCTGCAACCAGCAGCGCACGCAGGGGCCAGCGCTGCTGGTTGTAGCTAAAAATATTATTCTGCCAAACAAAATTCCCTGGCCTAAACTGTTTTATTGAAGGAAATTATTTTTGAGGTGTGACTACATTAGAAAAGATTAGCTTCAGAGTCAGTGTGTGCTTGAAATGTTTAATTTCACAAAAGGCCAATTATCTCAGCTTCTAGAAAAAAATTGCTGTTTTTGGATGAATCAAGCTATCTTCTCCGGCTCATAACTAAAGAACGGAAAATGGGATCAATAAACTTTTTTTTGCAGATGATAGAATAGAGTCTCATCGTTCTTTGTGCGTGTTCAGTGTTTACATAGTAATATCACACAATATTCTGTGGGCCTCGAGAAATCACTGAAAACGCTCTGAAACTCTGGCACTGGGAGCGTCCGTTCTCCAAAAGTGGCTGGCACTCAATGAGTTAAGAACTAAATTAGGGTGTGAATTAATTCTGGTTAATAGGCAACCCAAAGTGCTTCCATCATTACAACAATTGGGGAAACACCTATTTAGGGCAACTACAACTGATGAAGTAGATTAAGTTAAGTGAAGTTATCCTTTATTTATCCCCATGGGGAAATCCATCCTCTGCATTTGACCCATCCTCTACTAGGAACCTTCTTAGAACTACAGTAGGACTAGTGGGCAGCCGCAGTGGGCAACCTTGTTTCTTCTGATTTATATTTCAATTCAAATACATGTCACTCTTGTGTTACAATGAGCTGAATTAAAGTTCAATGTAATGCATTGACCCTGTTTTTATATCACCCTTGATCATTCTCATGAGTCTTTTATCTCTTTTTTTTTTAGATTTCCCTATAGGCTACATACGTGCACTGCCAAGAGTAGCAGCAGCGTTATAAACCACAGGGCCAGACTATATTAAAAACATAAACACACATGGCGTCTTTCATTCAGGCTAGCAAGCAAAACTGCCGTCTGTCTGATCCACTGAGTCTCACCACAGACTGTAGAAAGAGATGCAGGATAGCTAAGCGAATGTGATTGGATGAACATTTGACGCTAGGCCAATCAGAGGCAGAGAGGGGTCATGCCTTCGCCTAGCCTTCGCCATCATGGGGAAAAAAATATCGCCAACAGGAGTGGACCTGATTAACTGAGTACCGCAGCTCCCACCCAAAGGCTTCATCTGATTGGCGTGCAACAGACATCACTCAACAGGAGTGGACCTGATTGGCTGAGTCCCGCAGCTGCCACCCAAAGGCTGAAAGGCTTCCTCTCATTGGTCTGGAGCAGACATCACTCAACAGAAGAACATGTGCATGCAGTCGGGCGTAAGGCTTCATCTGATTGGCGTGCAACAGACATCACTCAACAGGAGTGGACCTGATTGGCTGAGTCCTGCAGCTCCCACCCAAAGGCTGAAAGGCTTCCTCTGATTGGTGTGGACAGAAGAACCCTCTTCAACAGTGTCGTCAACAGTGCTTGGCGACAAGGCCGTTTGTAGTGCCAGCGACTCGCGTCGGTGGCCAAAAACAGTATTGTCTCTTGCTATTCACAGCCATTCATATTTTTCCTGACGCTGGTGTGTGTAGGCCCCGACAGGAAGGGGCGGGACTTTGGCTTTATTCTGGCTACACAGCCAAGTCGCCAGAATAAAATGTTGGTATTTTACCTTTCTGCAAAACACTGATACATTAAATCACTGATACATTAATTTGTGAACTACACATATCACACATATATACTGTATATATATTAAGAGTTCATTTGCAAAAACAGGTAAACGCCATTCTTAAAATTATCTGTTTGATACTCCCTGGAGTGCACA
>NC_139633.1:30078028-30083028 GCF_964638095.1 Poromitra crassiceps
TGAGGTATGGAAGAACCACCAAGTCAGCAGGGACGGGATGCGCTCCACCCAGAGCGATCCCCTCCGCACGCCCGACGCCAGAAAGAAAGCAGAAAATTATGATGAAAAAAAAGAATGTTTCAGCAGGGACATGATGCGCTACCCAGAGCGTTTAAACCTGGGAAAAAGGAGGAAAAATTTTTAGGGGGAGGATGGGTGGCTGTGTGGCTTGGTGAAGTTATTGGAGAACCACCAAGTCAGCGGGGACATGAGGCGCTCTACCCCGAGCGATCCCCTCCGCAAGCCAGCCAATCTAGCTAAAGCTGCTCCAGCTGTCAAGAACGGCAAAGCAGCCCAGAAAGCAGAAAGCGATGATGACGATGAAGAAAAGGACGACTCTGAAGAAGAGACTCCACCAGTGACCACTCCAGATGAAGCTACTCCAGCTGCCAAGGCTGCGACCAAGCCTGCAGTGAAGGCCCAGCCTGCTAAAGAAAAGTCAGAGAATGATGAAGACGAGGAGGATGATGACTCTGAGGAAGAGGTGCCACTCGCCGATGCCATGTCCCGCCGTGAGGAAGCAGGAGACATGGAAAAGAGATATGGAAGCTCGCCGCACGGGCAGCGAGCTTAGGGGGAGGATATGTGGTGTCTCGGCAGCCTAACCCCTGGCAGGTGAGAGTGGGAGGACGGCCAGCCACAACAGTGACATCAGAGCTGGGGTTCCAGACAGAGACGCTGTCTGGGCCACGTCATCAGTAAGAGGTGTTTCCCCAATTAGCTGCTCAATCAGTGGGACCGCTAGCAGCTGCGCGCTGTTAGGAGCGGCTCACATGGCTGTGACAAACTGAGCAATCAGCGAGCCTAGAAAGGGGAAGCAGCTCTGAAGGTCCACTGTCTGGCTGGCTCTCCTCGAGAGAGAGGGGGTCCTCTCCGTGCTGTCGGGCGGTAAGGTATAATTTACAATCCTCTCCTTAAGCTCATGATAATGACTGTATATGATTTCTGACCGCTCCTGTCTATTATCGCCCGCAGGCAAGATGCGGGAGCATGTAACTAAGGCAAGCTACTGGTGGCAAGCTACTGGAGAATGTATCAGAGGACTGGAGCATGTATCAGAGGAAGTGAGCCCGGCCACAGGCTGGAGCCCTCACCAGAGGAAGCGAGCCAGGCAATATACTGGAGCGCTTGGTGCCACGTTTTGGAGAAAGCTCATCTGCTGTGACTCACCTGTTAGGTGAACCCCACCTGCCTGGATTGAGACTTTGAATGAACAGCCCCGAGAAGGGAAGAATTTAAGTTGATTTGAATGGAATAATGAATAAAACAACGCTCCTTGCGTTTAAACCTGCTTTTCGTGTCTTGGCTTGCATCAGAGTTACCACAATACATACATATATGTATATATATATATATTTTTTTTTAAAGCGCTATATAAATCCTATAAATTATTATTATTTGAATCTGCTCTATTCACATTGAACCAGACTGACCATGCAAATCTCTGATCTCATATTGATTTCACACCTGTTGACTTCACTTTGAGTCACACAGGAGAGAGGGACCAGCGCAGAAGCTAAAAGCAGCTGAAAGCCTCGGGACGTCCGCCGTCCAGCAAAACCACTCCAGCTCTCTCACCAGCAGGGCGGCGCTGTGACCCTCGACACTCGCCGTCACTTTGGAAAACATGACGGAGCACTTTCTCCTCTGAAAGACCTTCCATTTGAGAGACGTAGTGCAGTTTGTGTGCTTGGCTGCGTAAACACAGTGTGAGCACACTCTACACATCAGCTGCACTGTAAACAGAGGAAGTAGCACATCATTACCTCCCAGACCAGCGTTCCCCCGGAGCAACAAAGCCAGCGAGAGCCGGGACAGACCGCACTGCAACGGGAATATGCAATCGAAATGGGATTATTGGGATAGTCAGCTAAAACGTGGCCTCTTTTACTGGTAACATTTGTTTTAAAATGGATTGAAATAGAGGCATGGGATTTGAGGGAGTCTACAAAAAATTGCAAGTCCGTATATTGGGACAGTGAGCTAAAGTTGGGCTTTTTATGCTTGTGTCACAAGTTTTAAAGTTCATATAATATGCTGTAAAGCAGGACTCCCCTTGCTTCTGTGATGATGGTTGGATGGTCTAAATTAGCACTAATGGGGGATAAAAATGGGATAAAAAAATCGGGGGTGGGGGGAAATATATAAAAAATCAAATAAAAAGTACTCTTTCAGTATTTAACGAGTGTACTCGAATTTTGAAATGACTTAAAATGCCCATCCCTACTAATGAAACACCGTGAACATGTTGCTCAAAGACACTTCGGCAGGCAGGAACTTGAACCCAAATAACCACAACCCAAGAGCCGAACTCACCGTGCCTGATGGTGAGGGCGCCGCTCAGGTGATTGGTCAGGTGTCCGGTCAGGTGGTTGGTCAGGTGTGTGGTGGTGGTGGCGCCCGCGGAGCCCCGCCCCCTCTGGCTCAGCGTGGAGATGAAGCCGCCGAGCGACGGGAACGGCTGCTTGGCTCCTCGTCCCAGGACCTGGCGCCGGGAGATGACATCAACACCACGAGGAACACACAACAGTCTTTAGTTTTCAGTGTTTCAAAAGTACTGCTCACTGTTTAGCGGCCATTTTCAGTGGAAAGCCATCATAATGGCTTTGAACCCTGACATGAATATTAGCCATTACTCATAGAGAAAAGCACAATGAGGCAACATAGAAACAAGACCCCCCATATGTCCCTTTTAAACACGAATGAATGTTTGGATGCATGTTTGTTCCAAAAATGTCCCAGGAAGAACAGTTTTATTGTAGTTTTATTATTTTATTGCTTTTTATTGCTTTTAATGCCTATTGTGCCTGACTTTTTTGACAGCGCCGCACGTTGGCACGATGCTCCTAAAAGCAAAACGCTTATTGTTTTGAATGATTTGGCATCTTCTATTACTGTCACCACTGTCAACACCAGTATTGTTGTATTGTAATAATAACAGCTAGCTATGCTAATTAGTCGTTCAGAAAAACATCTAAACAGCCGTGTGATTAGTCAGAAAGTCAGTAAAATAAGGAGAGAGCTGCAGGTGCTTATGCAGAACTAGTGCACGTTTAACACATTGACTGCCAGCCCTTTTTTCAATGCTGTAGGTAGCTTCTGCCAGGCCGTTTTTTGAGGATTCTGGCTCATTTTACAAGAGCCGAGGATTCTTTTCTGCTTGGAGTTTGTGAACACGAAGTTCACAAAAGTACTAATAGAATGTGTGCTTTCTCTGTCTAAAAGAGTTAGTTTGTAGAGTTAGTAGTTATGTAGATATTAGCCGTTGAGTACAGCATGGTTTCAGCTGTCTGAGAGTGAAAGCTGAGATATTCGCAGTTTTGTGAAATTCAATCAAACAGGCAGAACAGTCACCTTAACCATTTATTTTTGGCATCAGTGAGAGATCAGACATCCAAACAATATAGTTCCGAACGCCCTCTCCTTCAACTCCTCCCTCCGTGGGCGTGTCTAGTGGCTTTCAGCCTGCGTTTGTCACAAGCGAGTGCTCTGCTGCAGCCTCCCTCCCTGGCAGCGAGTTTGAGCAGCCTCCCTCCCCGCCTACAGTATGAGAATGAGGCTCGTTCGTTTCTGGGTTTTCGGAATGCGTGCGATTCTGGCCTTTCTGCGGGCGTTTCAAAGTGTGTTTTACACATAATATATTATGCAAATTTGCAATCCCCCGTGTGCTGCTGCTGGCGCGGCCCGAGAGCGGCGAGTCTGGTGACTGATGACTGTAAAATCGGCAAGCCATTCCTTGAGAATGGAGGAAGCAGCCGCGGGAGGCGGCTGCTTTTGGTTGACTTTCTCTCTGTCGGGAGGGCACCGTCGCCACCTAGCTGGTCGGTAAAATAGATTATACACATTCTCTTCCTCCAATTCTGCTATAGGAGACGTAAAAGGGGTTGATCGATGTCCCACCGTCAAAAAAAAAAAATGTTTATGTAAGCGGAGATATCTCGTCCTTGGCACTTAACGGTTGGATCATGTAAGCCGAGATATCTCGTCCATGGCACTCAACGTGTTAAGTGCACAGTGGGTAGCGGCCTGCTGTGATGAAGAATATAGCGAGATTAACAAGGTTGATAGCAAAACACTGTCGCAGCTAACTGCAGCAGCACCTCCAGGCTAACTAGCCTGTCACATGACGCCTTCATGGTCCCTCGTTAAAGTCTGCAGATGCACGTTACCTCCCCTCTCTCTCTAAAAAAAAAGAAGAGTCACGTCAGTGTGGCGCTTAAGGCCATCTGTCGCTACAAAATAAATAAACGGGGTCTATTATTGTATTACTGGACAGACATGTAACTAACTTTGCAGTCTGAGCCATCTTCTATGTGCTGCCTGTAACACAGTGCTGCAGTTTCTATTTTTCTGGTGTTTCTTTTTTACATGTTTGGGAGAAAGTCAGATAGGCAATAACAGTTATATGCAACATGTACAATTTAGCAACATGCAGGCAAGCAGACAGACATGGGCTAGTTGTGTTCACACACCTGATTGTCTTTTAGCCATGTTGAGAGTAGCAAAGACAAGTGTAGAAGGCAGCCATATTTAAATGGACCGCCTTGTTGTGAGAATGGATATGATTGGTGAATGATTCAACGCTGATCCAATCAGCGGGCTGTCAGCTGGTAACAGCTGGAGCTTAGCCTACTGTATGACTACCATGTCCTGCCTGAACCAACGCCATGCTTCATTAATGCAAGGTGTAAATAGGCGCTCTCTCTCTCTCTCTCTCTCTCTCTCTCTCTCTCTCTCTCTCTCTCTCTCTCTCTCTCTCTCTCTCTCTCTCTCTCTCTCTCTCTCTCTCTCTCTCTCTGAAGACCAATGAGAGAGAAAGAGAGAGAGAGAGAGAGAGACACACACACACACACGGTTTCTGTTTCCAGGGGATAAAAGCCTGGCCTCTCTTCGGGCTGTTAACGAGATGCATCGGGCTCTTCATTCAGACCAGATCAAACGAGACGGCATAATCCAACCCA
>NC_139633.1:30088113-30105613 GCF_964638095.1 Poromitra crassiceps
ACTGACAGCCATGTCATCCAATCATGACAAGGCCATAAGGAGGTTTAGGTTATTTACTCACCAATTTGGGTTTTCCCTTCCAAATAATCCAGCCTCAATAAATTAATCATTAATTGATGTGAAATTAAATCGCACAGGAACATTAATGGTTTATAAAATTGCCATTTAACAATATAATAGAAGTAATCCTAATGTCATCAACACGCAATATGTATATATATATACAGGATATATATATATATATATATAAATATATATATAGCCTATTACCATATTGCAGTGGTTCTCAACGTGGGGTATATACGGTATATACTGCAATATACTATTGTTATTGTTATTCCTACATATTTCCTAAAATGAAGCAGTAGCCTACTGTATGACGTATATAATCGGTGTTGTCAAAATGGGGTCCAGTGGTCCTTGAGATGGTTCCAATGAACTGATGAATTGTTAAACTTCACCATTATTTGATTTACAAGAAGTTAACACAATTATAGAATGATTGTTTTGATCTTAGTTTCACTGTTATCTCTCGAACTACAGATATTCAAAATCATATCTCAAATTAATATATATTCTCAGATTTGGTTCTGAGTTTCAAAATCTCATCAAACGGGGCACTCCGTGGCTCTATGTGGACTGAATCAGGGTGCTTGATATATGAAAAAGGTTGGGGGTCACGACCCCGCAAGGGGTCACTGGATTCATCAAAGGGGTCGCAAGATATAAGACAGGATAGGAGGATACACAAAACACCATTTTAGAGACACAATTTTGATTCCCCCCTTCTAATTTTTGCTTTATTTCTTGTGCATTTATGGATTTTAATTTACCTCCTCAAGCCTCTGAAAGTTATTCAAATAAAAATAAACTCCTTTCTAAAATTGCAAGGTTAGGTTAGTCGATTAGCTAGATGATTTGTCCAGCAGAAGAATAATCAGCAACTAATTTGACAATAAGAATAATTGTTTTTAGTCATCTTTTAAGCAAAAATGTTAAATAAAAAAATAAAAAAAATCAGCTTCTTGAAAGTAATTAAATGATCAATTAATGTTCTTTGTCCAACATGATGATACACTGAATATATTTGTGGAATATGATTATCAACTATATCTTCGGATTGTGGACTGTTAGACAAAATCAGACATTTACCTTTCTACTGTGGGGGACTTTAACAGATTCGTTTCACTATTTTATGACACAAGTGAACGCTGCATCTCGGCTCGTGTTGGTTTCTTACCGCAGGGTAAATGGGTGGAAGTTTCTCTCTCTCCCTCTCCACTCCTGACAGCGCCAAATGTTCCCCATCCATCCTCACAGCGTGGACGAGTGGAAAAACGGTTTTCTCCTCCTCAGCCCGCGCGTTGCAGCCTCTCCGCCCGGGACATCTTCCAGCGCTCTCACCACACGTTTCGTCCCGAGCTCGGTCACCGTCAGACTCCGTTATCCGTTATTCCAGAGAAATCAGGCAGGCAGACTCTCACATCTCAACTCTACCTTCGTCCCGCGGACAGACAGGTGGGCTCTCCCTCCGCTGCGCGCAATCGGACGCGTAAAAACGTCTCCAAAAGCGCTGCGTAAAAGTTCCTTAACAGACACGGTGACTTGGTTCCACTTTTAAACGGGTGTCGGCGGTCAGTGTTGCTCTCTACCTGCCCCTCTCCTCCCCTGTCTCCCTGTCCCTCTCCGCGTCGTCTGTCGGGCGGCCAGCGCAGCTGTGGGCCGGCGCCATGTTTTGGAGGAGGAGGCGCCTGGAGAGCACAGCAGAGCGAGGCCGGAGACACGGGGGCGAGCGTCAAGCGCGCAGCCGCGCACACGGACACGCAGGCGGTCATAACGGAAAACAGGCGATTTCACCTTCAAAATAAAAGCGTGCAATGTGATTTTCAGGTTGGAGCAGCTGTGTTCGACCGAGTAGGTGTTTTTGTTTTTGTAAATATGGCCATGTTGATAGAAGAAGAAGAAGAAGAAGAAGAAGAAGAAGAAGAAGAAGAAGAAGAAGAAGAAGAAGTCTCAAGTCTTCAGTGTCTCTTCCCAATTATCTCTGTCTGAAGCATCATTTGAGCATGTGACACCAAAACTCTCCATCTGCAACGATTAATCGAATAGCTGTCAGCTATTAAATTAATCACAAACTATTTTGATAATCAATTATTACTAGGAATCTCGCGCGCATAGGCTCGCCCGCTGTGCGGGCTCACGGCCTTGCCTGGCCTGCAGCTTGCCCACTGCACGTCACATACTGCGTGGCCTGCAATAGCCTCACCCAGGAAGGATAACATCACTGACATCACAGATGACATCACTGATGACATAATCACTGATGACATCATCACTGAACGTATAGCCTCAGCCAGGAAGGATGACATCACTGATGACATCATCACTGATGTCATCACGTCATTAGGTAATTAGGGCAATCACCTAATTAAAAAATCCGGCTCTGTCAGGTCACCTGCACGGGTGCTCTTTATACCCCCTGACCGTTTCAGCCCGATCGCACATAAAACGGCATAGCTGTGGCTGGCCAAAATTCTGCTCACACGCACGCACACGGACACTTCTCATTTGTATTATTATATAGGAGCGGTAATGTCCCCGTCTTTCAGCTTCTTTGTCGCAAGAGACCGGGTTTGTGTCCCGACCTGTTCCGTTTTTAACCGAGGGGCCGAACTTTATCCAAGTTACAATGTTACAATTTCACTTAGCAAAGCGAAGTAGATCTGATCTTTATACAACACAAGCAATGATCTAGTTTCTAGTCAGAAGACAACAACATGAGGAAGTGCCATCATGAGGCCAAGCTTGAGTCTGAATGGACCCAGGTGTCACCAGGCAGCACAAAGTGCAGAGGATTTATTCATCATTCATGTCCCTCATTCATCATCATTCATGCTATTAACATTCATGTATCTATCATCCCTTTTTCATCCTTTCATCATTCATGCTCATCAAGTGTCAAGGTGTTGGTGAAAGAGCTGCAGGGTCTGGAGTCTCTTCTTAAAGATACAGAGAGAGACTCAGCAGATCAGATGGAGTTTGGTAAGTCGTTCCACCACCAGGGAACTACAGAGGAGAAGAGTCTAGCTAGTGACTTAGGGCCCTTTAGTGGCGGACGTGCCAGGAGCCTTTCATTGGCAGAGCGTAGTGAGCGGGAGGGGGTGTCCACCTGAATGAGGGAGTTCAGGTAGGCAGGAGGGGGTGTATACCTGAATGAGGGAGTTCAGGTAGGCAGGAGGGGGTGTAGACCTGAATGAGGGAGTTCAGGTAGGCAGGAGGGGGTGTAGACCTGAATGAGGGAGTTCAGGTAGGCACGAGGGGGTGTAGACCTGAATGAGGGAGTTCAGGTAGGCACGAGGGGGTGTAGACCTGAATGAGGGAGTTCAGGTAGGCAGGAGGGGCTTTAGACCTGAATGAGGGAGTTCAGGTAGGCAGGAGGGGGTGTAGACCTGAATGAGGGAGTTCAGGTAGGCAGGAGGAGGTGTCGACCTGAATGAGGGAGTTCAGGTAGGCAGGAGGGGGTGTAGACCTGAATGAGGGAGTTCAGGTAGGCAGGAGGGGGTGTAGACCTGAATGAGGGAGTTCAGGTAGGCAGGAGGGGGTGTAGACCTGAATGAGGGAGTTCAGGTAGCCAGGATGGAGTGTAGACCTCTGAATGAGGGAGTTCAGGTAGGCAGGAGGGGGTGTAGACCTGAATGAGGGAGTTCAGGTAGCCAGGAGGGGGTGTAGACCTCTGAATGAGGGAGTTCAGGTAGGCAGGAGGGGGTGTCGACCTGAATGAGGGAGTTCAGGTAGGCAGGAGGGGGTGTCGACCTGAATGAGGGAGTTCAGGTAGGCAGGAGGGGGTGTCGACCTGAATGAGGGAGTTCAGGTAGGCAGGAGGTCGTGTAGACCTGAATGAGGTAAGCGAGTGTCAAGGCTTTGAATTTGATGCGGGCAGCCACAAGGAGGCAGTGGAGGGACATGAGCAGCGGTGTGACATGTGTTCTTTTGGGCTGGTTGAAGATCAGACGTGCCACCGCATTCTGGATCATCTGCAGAGGTTTGAAGGTGCATGCAGGCAGGCCTGCCAGTATTGCAGTATATGCGTGAGAACACAAGAGCCTGAACCAGGAGTTGTGCTGCGTGCTCAGACAGGTAGGCTTTAATTTTCCTCATGTTGTACAGCGTAGTTGTACTGTAGTTGCCTATAGGGCCACTTATGGTCACCTCATGTGGTGGTAATGAGGGAGGGGCAAGCGCTGCTTTTTCACTTTCCCCATCCAGATTCATCCTGCCGGTCATGGGAATTGAACCAACGACCTTCCGGTCACAAGCTCGCTTAAACCTTTAGGCCACCACTGCCTTTATGAACAACAATCAACATGTTCAGGGCCGTAGCTAGCTATGAGGACGGGGAGGTCCGGACCTCCCCTAATATTTCAGAGATTTTTTTAATATTTCAGAGATTTTTTTTTTTTTGCCTTTATTTAACCAGGTTTGTCCCATTGAGATCAAAGATCTCTTTTACAAGAGATACCTGGCCAAGAAACAGCAGCAACACAAAGTTACAACAAACAAACACATAAACACATACAATTGAAAAACATTAAAATGATCAAATAAAACATTTGCATACAGACAGCCTGTTCTCAAGAGATTTTACCATAGCCTTAAAACCATTTAAGGTTACTAAGCTATTAAGTTTAAGATCAGACTGCAGACTGTTCCATGCGGTGGGTGCAGAGAACCTAAAAGCTTTCTTCCCCAATTCAGTTCGGACTTTGGGAACAGAAAATTGTAGAGTGTCCTGAGAACGAAGATTGTAAAAAAATAAAACAATCTGCATGGAAAACAGGAAAAGCATGAAAAACACGGGATCGCTTTTATTTTGAAACGAAAGGCAGGTCAGGCAGGAAGTCATCTGACGCCGCGTCCGCGGTAACTTGATTCTGAGAGAGCAGCAGCATGGTGGTGAGTGATGACTGTTTGTCTGCCTGGCGAGATAATTGAAGGTGAGCGAGCTGCGAGACAGTGAGCGAGTGAACGACAGACAGTGAGTGACACACACTGACAGATTTTTTAGCAACAACCAAGAAAGTAAGTGTCTAGTCTGTCTAAGTAACTTTGTGTGTTGTGTACGGCTTGGGTTGTGTACCTGTGTTTGTAGGTGTCATTTTGATATGAATTTGGCTAAAACAGTTTGTGTTTGTTAGTTACAATTATGTTGACAGGAGAGCTGAGCAGGTGGTGACATGAAAGAGAATATACTGAATAATGACATCACAACAGTATAATCCTAATGTTGATTTAAAATGATATATTACTCTAAATATGGCTTAAAAAGGGGGGAAAAAAAACTAAAAAAAAAAAAATTCCGCCTCCCCTTGCTGGACCTCCCCTATTTCGGAACCCTGGCTACGGCCCTGAACATGTTGCTGTGTTTTGTTATTAATCAACTTTATTATTAACAGCATTCGTAGCCTACTCTTTATATTCTATTAGTTTCACTGCTTTACTCAGAAATGCCAGTATCTTCGTTAACGGAGCTTTTATTTTGAAAGTTGTGACAGGAAGTGCTGTGTACTGTCACTCTTTCTGTCTTGACTGTGGGGCAATCAGAGGCGACACGGCTCCCTGTGTGACGTCACCACTGCAATTTAATGTCTGCCCATAATTAGTGAGGAACGGCTCCGGGCTGCGTGCCAGCCTGCTCAACATAAAGACAGTTAAACTGGTAATAATGTCTGAGATTTACCGTGTGTGTGTGTGTGTGTGTGTGTGTGTGTGTGTGTGTGTGTGTGTGTGTGTGTGTGTGTGTGTGTGTGTGTGTGTGTGTGTGTGTGTGTGTGTGTGTGTGTGTGTGTGTGTGTGTGTGTGTGTGTGTGTGTGTGTGTGTGTGTGTGCGTGCGTGCGTGCGTGCGTGCGTGCGTGCGTGCGTGTGTGTGTGTGTGAAAGAAAGAAAGAAAGAGAGAAAGTGGCAGTGACTACTGAGGATAGCTCAGAGGTGCCCAAATTCTTTCCTATGAAGGGCCACAACACAAGTAATCTGGATGGACGGCTGTGGGCCAAAAGTAAAAGTAAAAAGTGAAATTACATTAAATATATTATATTCTTATATTTACATATTTATTTATATTATTTACATTTATTTTATAATTTACATTCTAAATCTAAAATTAATAAAAAATAAAAATAAAAACACTATACTCTTTCCCCTGTTTAAGGGGCTGCTCACACATGACGTGTGTATTTCAGAAGCCAATGTTCTGCAATTCATTCTCTGGACGCGTTAGGAGTGCTCAGACCACACCTGACGTTTAAGCGCTCTTGGCGTCTAGTGTTTTTGGGCGGAGCGCTCTGGGCGTCTCAAGCTGAAAAAAGTTCAACATTTGGGGGAAAAGCACGCTGCTCGTCAGTGTCACTCCTCCTACCTCTTCTCCTGCCAGGAGGATCTTCAACCTCTGCTGCTGCCAGAATTGCCAATAATCTGGCTTTCATGTTTACAGTGCGAACAATCATCAACAACAACAAACAGAAACAAACAGACAAAACTAGCTGGCTACCGTCCGTGCCGTATTGTGTCCTGACCCGTGCTGCGCGTGACTACAGGGAAAAAACAAACAAACAAACAAACAAACAAACAATCGCTCCGTGGCTGTGGTCTGTGCGCGCTGGAAGCGCTCTCGACATGATTTCCAAAGTGTTCTGATCTGAAATAAACACGTCCTGTGTGAACAGCTGCTAACAGTCATTTTGTTTGAGTTAGATTTGATTAGAGCTGATTGTAAAAAAATCATGTTTCTTTTTGGGAGCAGACATATAAAGCGAAAGACACCTTTCTGGCAGAAAGTGCATGCCAGTCAAGGTGTGTAGGCCCTAACCCTACCGCGTTATTATGGATCCCACTGGAGTTTTGGGCAGAACACGCCCTGTGCCCACCTATATGCAGCATTCAAGCGCCAGGAGCGTCACCAGACCCTCTCTCAAAGGAGAAGGCTCATACATACAGTGCAAATCTCCCACACACTCTACATCCAATGCGTCATAATAAGTAAGTGATTATATTACGTATGTTCCTTAAAGGGGAACTTACAGAAAAGATGCAGAAGAGTGTCTCCTCTTGTCTCACTATACTTTGGCTGTGTTCAGACCGGAAATATACCGGACACGGCGCCATGACACTTTCCCCCGCATAGATAAAAACGTTATATCGCCACGTGGTGGTGTGCCATGAACCAACAAAGTGACTTATAACAGCTAAGAGGTGTCCATGGCACGCCATGTGGTAGTGTGTCATGAACCAACAGAGTGACTTATAACAGCTAAGAGGTGTCCATGGCACGTTGTGTGGTGGTGTGTCATGAACCAACAGAGTGACTTATAACAGCTAAGAGGTGTCCATGGCACGTTGTGTTGTGGTGTGTCATGAACCAACAGAGTGACTTATAACAGCTAAGAGGTGTCCATGGCACGCCGCGTGGTGGTCATGAACCAACAGAGTGACTTATAACAGCTAAGAGGTGTCCATGGCACGCCGCGTGGTGGTGTGCTATGAACCAACAGAGTGACTTATAACAGCTAAGAGGTATCCATGGCACGCTGTGTGGTGGTGTGCCATGAACCAACAGAGTGACTTATAACAGCTAAGAGGTATCCATGGCACGCCGCGTGGTGGTGTGCAATGAACCAACAGAGTGACTTATAACAGCTAAGAGGTGTCCATGGCACGCTGTGTGGTGGTGTGCCATGAACCAACAGAGTGACTTATAACAGCTAAAAGGTGTCGGGACGGCATTAGCTCGGGAGGTAGAGCAGGTCGGCCAATGACTCAAGGGTTGGCGGTTCGAATCCCGCTCCCTCCCAGCTGTTGTCGTTGTGTCCTTGGGCAAGACACTTAACCCTCATTGCCTCGTATGTTGGTGGTGGTCGGAGGGGCCGTAGGCGCGAAATGGCTGCCATGCTTCCGTCAGTCTTCCCCAGGGCAGCTGTGGCTACATCACCCGTAGCTTACCACCACTGGTACGAATGGTGTGAATGAATAATGATTCCTGTGAAGCGCTTTGGGTGTCTAGAAAAGCGCTATATAAATCCAATCATTATTATTATTATTACTTATAACAGCTAAGAGGTGTCCATGGCATGCCGCGTGGTGGTGTGCCATGAACCAACAGAGTGACTTATAACAGCTAAGAGGTGTCCATGGCACGCTGCGTGGTGGTGTGCAATGAACCAACAGAGTGACTTATAACAGCTAAGAGGTGTCCATGGCACGCTGCGTGGTGGTGTGCCATGAACCAACAGAGTGACTTATAACAGCTAAGAGGTGTCCATGGCACACTGCGTGGTGGTGTGCCATGAACCAACAGAGTGACTTATAACAGCTAAGAGGTGTCCATGGCACGCCACATGGTGGTGTGCCATGAACCAACAGAGTGACTTATAACAGCTAAGAGGTGTCCATGTGGCATGCTGTGTGGTGGTTAGGGATGCAACGGTATGAGTTTTTGACGGTATGATAACCTTGGACAAAAATACCACGGTTTCACGGTATCGCGGTATTGCGGACCTTTATGTGTAAAAAATGCCAATGAACAAAATTTATTTTATTTTTAACAGTTTGCTGAATTGTGGACTGAGAAAAAATGTTAATGTAACCTCCAACTGTAATTACAGTTAACTGGCAAGTAGGTGTTAATATAGTTTGTTATTATACTATGTTAATATAGTACTGTTCTTACTTATAAATGTAAACGATTTAATCTAATTAATTTGATGTGAAACTAAAACATCATAATAATATCAAATACACGCTTCTCTTTTGTAATGGGTGAACACTGGACACAATTATTGTTTCCTCACACACACACACACACAGCCTCTGTCCCTGTTTCTGTGTCTCTCTCTCTCTCTCACTCACACACACAAAGTTTGTGCATACTTTTCCACTGACAGGTTGGAGGAGTCTTTCGTCATTCTCTAATGTTACTTCTCTTCAGTGCAATACGTTTTGATAACGACCTGCTGTACAGCGCCGTTCGCTCAGTCAACTAACGTTAACGTTAGTGGAGAAAGATAGCTGGTGTTAGCTAGCTAATTAGCCATGTTAGCTGCCTCAGTAGGTAACGTTAGCATAGAGAGAGCATTTATCTGACGTTTGTTAGCTACTACTCAAACCTGCGGGTGGAAATAGTTTATGTCCAATGCGATGTATGTTGAAGCAAGACAACGTTTTAATGTAGCTTGAATTTGACAAATAACGACGGGTCGTGCTCACGCAGATCTAAGCCCTGGCCATCCTAGGCTCAACGCGAGACTCATCAGTCATTCTGATGAGTCTCGCGTTGAGGCTATGGCCATCTGTGATTTTACAATAGCCGAAATATTCCCATACAGCCGACGTCGTCTTTTTAGATGGGGGGAAAGTTCAGGGGGGTCCTTCCTTGCGTTCTCCTGCTTTATCACACACATGGTTGTAAACACAGTCAAGGGCAGCTCCTCACTACTGTGCGTCTAGGTAGGCATGCAGCAAGGGGGAGGGGCCGCGTAAGCTGCACTCTGCAAGCAACCGGCACGTTGTTTTGGGGAAACAGCTGATACCGTGGAGAAGGTATGACGGCAAAACTTAGTGGTTTTGATACCGTGACTTTTTCAAACCGGGGTATACCTTCAAACCGGAAACCGCTGCATCCCTAGTGGTGGTGTGTCATGAACCAACAGAGTGACTTATAACAGCTAAGAGGTGTCCATGGCACGCCGCGTGGTGGTGTGTCATGAACCAACAGAGTGACTTATAACAGCTAAGAGGTGTCCATGGCACGCCGCGTGGTGGTGTGCCATGAACACCTCTTAGCTGTGGTCAAATCACTGTAAAACATGGCCTCTTGGGGCTTATTGTTTAATTTGAAACCTAGCTCATTGTATTAGCAAACACTGCAACAGGAAGTAAGCTATGTTGTCAATGTGAAAGCGTCTATAGAGTGAAGTGAAGACTGGCTGAAGTGTTACATAAGAGCAGATGTGTGACTTTATGGTTTCTGGGCCTCAGACTCTCACTGCACCTGACCCTGCACACACTCAAACACACAGGATTCAAACCCGCGAGCTTTCTGCTGCAGACCGCAGCGGGCTGACCGAGGCAGCAGCCAGCGATGCATAATGGCTGTTATAAAACGGCTCTCTCAAATCAAGCAATCTGATTGGTTCACAGCCATTGTATAATTCCAGTAACCGAGTTCAATAACCCATGGCCATGGGTTATTGGTTGCCATGGCAACTCTCTTACTAAGAGAGTAATAATAAGGCTTACCTCAAATGACAACGTAGAAAAAAAAATGGCGGAGACAGCTGTCAGATCCTTGTGAATCGATCTTCGCTTATAACTTTACTAATACTTCGCAGAAAATGATGTTTTGTACAAGAATAGATGCGGGCTAATGTCTTCTTTGCAAAAGAAAGGCTGTTAACCCCGCATTTAACCCCGCATTTAACCCCGTAACGTTAGTTGGTGTCGGGCTTTGCAGAAAGCATTCAGCTTCTCAGCAAGCGCTGAGAATGCAACGCTGCGCTCGAGCTGCCTGTCGGGGTTTCCAGAAAGCTCTCAGCTACTCAGCAAGCGCCAGGATTGGCCAATGTCAACTTCAGTCTCCAGAACGATCCAATCAAATCACCCGCATGTTCTTGTGGTCCCGCCTTACAGTAGTGTTTCAACTGACTCTATCAGAATGACATGCCAGTCGGAGTCGGACTTATAGTATTATTATTATTATTATATTATCATACTTGGAAACCGTTTTATAAAAGCAATATAGCACTCCAGCTGCGTGTGTTGTGGAATATATCCCCCTGCTCAGCAGTTATCCCACGAGGCCGCAGGCCGAGTGGGATAACAGCTGATCAGGGGGATATATTTGGCACAACACACTGGCTCTCATGCTATATTGCTTAATTATATAAGCGCACATGGGACGGGCTGACTCATGGATCTATGGCTTTTATGGGTTTCTTCGGAAAGTATTTCCGGGATTTGGTACGAGACGCATGGAATGAACATGGTTACCAACTGACGGGCTATATTTGTACTTTTGTATTTAATTTAATTAAACTAAGCAGCAGTTTGACTGGTTCACACACTGCGGGATTGCTCACCACAGAAACATCAAACATGCTGACTAGACGGATTTTTTAAAGTCTGGATACGCTTAGAAAAAATATACAATTTTACAGCACGATGTCAGAAGGAGCGTCCTGTGGAAGAACAGCCACAGATTAGATTCCTGGTGAGAGCCAAGCTGCTCCTCACTCACTGTCAGTCCATCTGGAGAAGAGAAAGTCTGAACATGCATGTTAGAAACAGCGTGCCTGCACAAGCTCATCGACCATTGCAATATTACATTTCTGTCAGAGAAGCTCTATATGGCTCTAACCGTGTATGTTGAATATTTAGATCAGTGATTCTGAGCCCTTTTCAAATAATGGTGAAGTTGAACAATTAATCCATTTGTTGGCGACCCCCTGCAACCCGCTGGACCCCTGGTGGTCTCTGCACCCCCCATTGAGAAGCACTGGGCTATTGAACATTGCAATCTTATATTCCCACGTTAAATAGCCTAATTGTATTGTAATTTGGCAATATTTTCATGGTGATTATATATTTATAATTTATATAGCTGAGGCTGACGTTGGTTTGGACATGGTCATACATGCCAGAATAGCCTACTAATATCTAAGCAATTTAATATGGGTTCGCTTGCACACAGATGATTCATATCTAGGCTACTCTTGCATTTTGCAGCTGCCACTGTGTTGCTTTTGGCCTGTATGATGTGATTGAACTTCATATTATTTCCAGCATAGTCCTTGTATGAAATATGGAGATATGCGACTCTGCTGCCAATAGCCTATATGTGACCACAAAATAGGCTATTTTTTATAAATGAAATCTATGCCCGCACATACCGTGTCGATTCAGTTCAGCAGCCTTTTTTAATTTTATTATCATTATTTTTTTTATTGATAGCCTATAGGAATTATTCCATCAGTGTGACCAAACACATCATGAGATCATTATTATTCATTGAGCCTAAATGGTCCAAAAACGCCTACAGATTTTGGAAATAGACATGCAGGTTATATTGAGTTTATTGAGAGGGTGAATTGAGCTGCTGTAGATAGCCTACGTGGAGGCAGAAACCGCTCTTCATAGAAATTACTGATGTGAATAAAAGTGGTAACTTTAGACAGTCATTCGGGAACAGACTAATAATATCCAACGCGGATTTTGATTCTGACATACATACTAAAGCTTCACGATGAATGAATGAGAAAATAGGAGTGTCTGGCGCTGTAGAAGCTGGAGCAGTCCATATTGCATTGTGATTGGCTAGTTGTTAAAAACCATGGCTCTTTTGCGGGCACGAGCTCCTGTGCACGAGCATTTTCATGTGCACGCGCTCTCAGCTTGATTAGAAGAAAAAGAAGCTGTGAGCGCTGAAGGAGTGCGTGCCCGTCCGCATGTCCTCGAGTGCCCACCGCCCGGGTGGGGTCGTCAAAAAGGGTCTTTCTGTGTGGAGTTTGCATGTTCTCCCCGTGCCCCCTGGGGGCTTCGTTCATATAGGAACCCCTCACCAAAACATGCAATATCCTGGTCGCTGAAGTGGTGCCTCCTCTGGTCATTAGGGGCGCCTGTTCGGAGGGAGGGGAACTCGTTGGAATAGCGTGATCCTCCCACGGGCTATATGTCTACCGGTGAAGCTTCCCCTGTCAGGTGAAAAGAAGCGGCTGGCTACTGCCCATGTCTCGGAGGAAGCATGGAGCCAGTTTCGGCTCTCCCCAGATCAGCAGAGGGTGGAGCAGCAACCAGGATATAAATTACAAATTAGCACTAATGGGGGATAAAAATGGGATAAAAAATCAGGAAAACAAAACAAAACCTAAGTCTATAGGAGGAATCCGTGTGACGTCACGACAACAACAAACCCGACTTCCGGGGGACTCTGCGGTGTGCTAAACAAACGTTAATATCTTTAATAACTATACATCACATCGCTTATATCTTGACATTCTGAGTGAGAGCAAGAAGTAGCTCAAGAGTTTGATGTATTATGCATCTCGTGTTAAAGTTGTGTGAACTGTCGCAGTTTTTTAAATGCACACCGCACAGCTGGGGCTAGAGTGAGCACTAAAGCAGCTCCATAGGGTTCCATTGCCATTTTCCCCTGGAAACTCGGTTTGTTTACCAAAATGCTGCTCGGCGGATCCCTCGTATAGGCATACCAATCAAAATGAAATGAAGATAAATTGTTATAGCCTACACTGTCTGCCTGGTGCAGCACACACAACCCCTCCTCTCACTTCCAAGCAGCTTGAAGCAACACATTCATGTTTCTAATCCAGTGGTTCCCAAAGTTACTGTCGCGACCCTAAGTGGGGTCGCCTGGAATTGAAATAGGGTCGCCTGACTTTTTTTTTTTTTTAACACCACACACAATCTTATATTACCGAAGATGATTAGGGTCACTTGCATTTTTTTTTATTTTTTTTTTGTTTAAAGTGATCATCTCTAAGATTTCAGTTTTGTTCTCTTGGGTGACACCTATGGTGGTGGGTGGTAATTGCAGGTGAGATCTAAACAGTATAATGTTGTCACATAATGTCACTCTACTGCAAAGGCTTTATCCAAATGGACATAGCCTCAATCAACATTGTGAGTGACTCTTTTTTTTTAGATGAAAATCTTTTAGATTATAACTTTGAAATGTCTCGGGTCCCTAGATTTTTGTGAATATGCCTTGTAACCAAAATAGGGTCACAAACAAAGAAAGTGTGGGAACCCCTTTTCTAATCTGTTGTTGACAAAATGGATTCTAGCTTCTGATCGTCCTACACAGCATGCTTTCTGTTTGCTATTTGAACTTGTTAGGGGACAGTTTCAGCGCGAGCATCAGTTCATTACACACACAACTCACATTTCCTCATGCATAAAATACATAAGTAGTACTGAAATAAACAGTTATGGATAAGATTTGTTTAATGTCAACTGTCACTTTTATGCACACACTCATCTCCTCCTCCTTATACAGTTACATTATGGAACAAGATATTCATTGATTTTAGTAAAATTATAATCACATATGAAGTAAAAAAAAATACAATAAAAATGAAATAAAATGTTTGTTTCTTTATACAATCAACGCTATTTTTATTTTATTTTCTTTAGAAAGAAGAGGTCCAGATGGCTCAGAGGTTCAAACAGGTGTTATGAAGGTGGTCTTTGGTGGCGATAAAAAAATATAACAAAAGAAAGGTCCAATAAGGCTCTTCTGGCAAACGCATAGCTGCACAAACAGCCAGTACATTAACCCACACATAGAGGCACAAACAGCCAGTAGGCTACATTAGTTAGAAACTTCACTGAACCTGTGGGGAAATTGGTTTGTTACAACATTAAAAGGAAACAACACAAATGGACAATTACCATGGAACAAAATTAACTATACAGCTCTACCAGATGAGCCACCGGGGGGCGCTCCAAGACAGACATTTTCAAGCATCCTGAAGCGAATGTCTCTGAGGGCGGAGACTGTCCACTGTTACACCCAAATCTGCACGTGTGCAGCAGCCAGTGTCACAATCACAATGATTTATTTCACCAAGGAAATCCACTTGGTGTGGTTGGTGCACAAGTAACATCATGATAAATCAGAACAAATATACAAGATATCAACTAATGTGAGATATTAAGAATATAAAAACGTTTAAAATGTATCAACAGATATAAAGATATAGACAGTATTAACAGATATAAACAGCCTTATCAAACAAGTGGTAGCCTAACAGTGTTGGGGTAACTCATTACAAAAGTAACACTTTTAGCAGTAACTCAGTCATCTAACAAACATTAATTTAATTTGAATTTAATCTTTATTTATAGGCTACAGGGGGAGTGTCACTGAGAGCAATGCTGTCTTTTTCAGGAGCGCCCTGTTCACATTCACACCTGGAAGCTGACCAGTACAACCACAGTCTGACCTGATGGCCACTGAGCAGCTCCACTGGAGCGGTTGGGCGTATGAGCCTTGCTCAAGGGCACCTCAGTGGTGGTGCCCCAACATATATGATAAATCATGACAAATATACAAGATATAAACACATATGAAATATAAAGAATATAAAAAGATTATAATGTAGGCTACTAACAGATATAAACAGCCTTAACAACCAAGTGTGGTCGCCTAAAGATTTGCTCTTTCACAAAATATGCAGTCAGATAATTGAAGCAGCAGTAAAGAGCTATTGCACATTAGGGGTTGTGTGTGTGTGTGTGTGTGTGTGTGTGTGTGTGTGTGTGTGTGTGTGTGTGTGTGTGTGTGTTTGCGTGTGCGTGCGAGCACACAAGTGTCACAGCTGAGTCACATGAGCACTTCAGCCTGTGTCAGTGCTGGTTTTCACAAAGGCAGAAAAAACATCTGCGCAGGAGAGAGAGAGGGAGAGAGAGAGAGAGAGAGAGAGAGGGAGAGAGAGGGGGGGAGAGAGAGGGAGGAGAGAGAGAGGGAGGAGAAGAGAGGGAGAGAGAGAGAGAAGAGAGGGAGAGAGAGGAGAGAGAGGGAGGGAGGAGAGAGAGAGGGAGAGAGAGGGAGGGAGGAGGGAGAGAGGAGAAAGGGAGAGAGCGGCGAGAGAAAGAAAGAAAAATGTTGCTAGTTTCATCCTGTCAAGAGAGAGAGAAAGAGGAGTGAGAGATAGGAGAGAGAGAGAGAGCGGGAGAGAGACAGCGGGAGAGAGAGGAGAGAGAGCGGGAGAGAGAGAGAGAGAGAGAGAGAGAGAGAGGAGAGAGAGCGGGAGAGAGAGAGAGAGAGAGGAGAGACAGCGGGAGAGAGAGAGAGAGTGAGAGAGAGAGAGATAGGGATAGAGATACACGTGGACGGGGCTCCACGTGCATGGAGAGAGAGAGAGAGCGGGAGAGCGAGAGAGAGAGAGAGAGAGAGAGATAGAGATGCACGTGGACGGGGCTCCACTTAACGAGCAGCTGGTGAGTTTTCTCCGTCTCGCGCTCTCTCTCTCTCTCTCTCTCTCTCTACTTGCCAAATTGACGCCTATGCGCGCGCTGCACATACACGCACGCACACACACGCCTCAACAGCCACTAATGGAAGTGTGTGTGTGTGTGTGTGTGTGTGTGTGTGTGTGTGTGTGTGTGTGTGTGAGTGATCCTGTACAGAGTGAAGCATCATCTCTCACTCTATCTGACACAGAGACACTGAGCCATCATACACATAGAACCCAGGGTACAGAGGTTCAGTGAAGGTGCAGTTGAACGTGTGGAGATGAATCAGTTTGTCAGAGGAAACGTTGTAGAAGGACAGAGAGCCAGCAGGCCAGTCAAGATACACTGCGACTCTGTTAGAGGAGGAGGAGGGGAGAGGTATGTCTGTGGGTCTGTTATTGTGCCAGGCTCTGTACCTGTTATCATAGCACTCCAGACTCCAGGACTTTTCATTCCATCCAAGCACACAGTCACTACCCTCTCCTCTCCTGCTGATTCCTCTGTAAGTCACTCCTATATCAACCCCTCCTTCCCTCTTCACCTCCCAATAACAGCGACCAGTCAGACCATCTCTACACAGCAGCTGTCTGTAGGAGTCAAATCTCTCTGGGTGATCAGGATATGGCTGCTTCTCTCTCACATGCGTCACCTTTCTGTTGTCTTCAGACAGGAGGAGGTATCTGTGTGCTGTGTTTGGGTCCAGTGTGAGTTCACAGGCATCTGATGAGAGAACAAGACTCAATACAGAAACTATTCATACTCTATTTAGATCTGTTTATGATGTGTTGATTTATTAACAGCTCGACCTTTAACTTATTCAGTTTCATGATGACACATTATATCCAACATCTTCATTCTCAGTAGTAGAGGTCTGCACATGTGTTTTGCTGAAGCTTGTGATCGTCCTACACAGCATGCTTTCTGTTTGCTATCTGAACTTGTTAGGGGTCAGTTTCAGTGCGAGCAGCAGTTAACTCATTCACCGCCAAAGACGTCTTTGACGTCTTATCAGAAAAAGCCATCCACGCCAAACACGTGTTTGACGTGTTTTTGTTTTTATTGGTGCAGCGCCTGCAGCAAACACTTGCCCAGCCTGTGACACAGACACAGGTCCCTGCCTTCAAAGGGTAGTCGACAGCACGCGATCAAACACATACCGCAGCTGTTGTTTTGAAATTGAGCAAGAGGAAAAGCAGAGAACGGGTAACGCTTCCTTGTGCAGACAGGAGAAACGCCATTGAAACGCCCTCGGCGCGCTGCACGAGCTGGAGTCGCCTTCCTCTGTGCCAGCCAGGAGAAAACGGGAGAAAGTAATCAAGAGATGTGTTTGATCATCGGAGGAATGAGGAAATGATCGATCAGTTTGCGAGGGCGGTGAGGACGTGTTGAATAGCCGAGGGGAAAACGGGAACGATCAAATAGCAGAGTTGATATGACAGGGAGACATGGACCAGAACAAATCAAAAATAAACACAGGAA
>NC_139633.1:30110613-30153113 GCF_964638095.1 Poromitra crassiceps
CTCATATTTATATACTGATGATGATAATGAACTAGGGGTGGGCGATATGACGATCTTAGATCGTTAACGATCAGTATGGCTCCACGATCTGCCTTTCCAGACAGATTGTTAGAATTGCATACATGCAGTGCACATTCTATCAGTTGCATTTCTATAGCCGCTTTCAGACATGCCTTGGAATTTGGGAGTTATCTAGAGGGCATCCGGATGGCGGTGTATAGTATGAACACATTTTGGTGAGCTATGCACGCTCCCGTGACCCTCCTACTATACGGAGGTAAGACAACCTCGAGCCCTACTATCAGGGGCGGATTGTCCCCCCCCCTCCCCTCCAGAGCTCCGTGAAGTAGCCAGCTCAGTGAGTGCATGAGGAGAGGGAGAGAGACAGAAAGCCAGCGTGACAGATTATTATTATATAAAATAGTCGATGTGAATGAGCGAGCCAAAAAAACATCATGCCGTTTCAGTTTTTCCAAATGAAGCTCGAACCTGCTCCGTGTGTGTCAGCCACCAGGCTACATGTTGCTGGATTGAAACGCTCATGGCTTTGATCTTATTTCATTTCTGCATAGCTTCGCACAGCACAGCACACACATTTAAGGAGCATTTTTGGACGCGAGGGTTGTCCTGCTTCCCAGTATTGGACATCGCTAGGTAGGGTATCTGGTTGCGTTCATGCCTCTGATTTAACATTTACACAGCGTTTGTGAAGATTCACGTGCAGACCGCAAATTCCAAGTAGCGTCGTCAGGCAGTATAAAACAAAAACTTCCGGGTATAACCTTCGCAATAATGGCAATTAAATTAAGTAAATGCACATGTAATGTTTTTTTGTGTGTTATCCGAAAGATACAGAACAGAGATAAACTAGAAGAATATCTGCTCCCTTCTAAAAGTCAATTTTAACCCGTAGTGAGTCGACCGTTCTGATTTCTTGTTACTAAGCAATACAACATTGATTTTATTTTTAGGTAAAAACGTCTAGCTTCCTGTATTCTGTATACTTCTAGTATTTTAGGACTGAACATAGCAAAGACCTGTTTTATTTTTAGCGCTTAACTCATTCTCTGCCAAAGACGTACTCGGACGTACTTTTTACAATGGCGTTCTGTGCCAAAGACGTACTCGGACGTACTTTCATGTTTTGGCTGTTTACATTACATCAGACACTTTCCCAGCCTGTGACATTGTTTCAGGTCAAATTGATAAAAGGAACCCGCTAGTTTAGTATTTATGGGTGGAGCCTGTGGTCGAAACAGAGTCCGATCCAGAGTTCTCGGCTGGCGACGATGGCGAGGAAGACGCCAGCGTTTTTGTTATTGCTCCACGACGGAGCGCCATGGCGACGAAGGCTCCCCTTCACAGCGTTCTGTGACACAGATGAATCGGAGGAGGAGAAATGGGTGCCACTTGGAGAGAGCAATGACGATGGTAAAAAGTAGCCTATTTTTTGTATCGCGTTTGAGATGAAATGATCACACACACAACATTTGAGTATAATTGTCACGCATTGTTTATAACTTATGCCGCCGGCATGACTCGCTTCACGTTTCCTCTTGCCAGATCTCCCTCTCAAGGGGAGCTCTCTGTCACACTCAAGGGAGGGGGAATCACATGGATACGTCAAACGCGTCAAACCGCGTCACACACCCGTCCCCAGCAACCAAGGCGAAACATGTGTCACATAAACATTTCAAAGTTTACAGCACTAACGTAGCTATTGTGTGATCTTCTGTGCTAACGTTAGTTATGAGAGGTAACGTGACAGCAGGTAACGTTACAGCACTCGTTATTCCTGTGTGTGTGTGTGTGTGTGTATGTGTGTGTGTGTGTGTGTGTGTGTGTGTGTGTGTGTGTGTGTGTGTGTGTGTGTGTGTGTGTGTGAGTGAGAGTGTGAGAGAGAGAGAGAGAGTGTGTGAGTGTGACCACATAAGGGTTCGTTCCATTTGTTTATGCTTTTATCAAGCTAAGACCGACACAGCTCCCTCAAATATATTCTCTTATTTTTTATTTTTTATTTATTTATTTGGGAAAACAAATACTGTATATGTCTGATGTGTCACTGAGGCAAAAAATAAAAGGCTCAAAAGAGAGTTCTGCTTGAAACGGTGCCCTTCACTAAAAACCTGTTTTTCTCCCATTTATGTCCCAAGGAGGGCATTTTTCGTGAAAACAAGCTAACTTCCACTGCTTGTAACTAAACAAGGAAACATGGTCGAGTTTCAGTTTTTTACAAGGGGTAAGAAGAGAGTCTCTGCTTTATTGTGAGATATGTTGTGTAATTTTATTCCTAGCACAGAATATTCTGTGGGTCCTGGAAGATCAGGAAATATGCTCAAAATCCTGGCACTGGCAGCACACAGACCCATAGATATATATAAAGGCTAGATAGCTTACCCGCGCTGCCGGCCAATGGAGAGCGACGTCGTCGCATGGCGGCCATCTTGCTACAGGGAGCTACTAGGAGTTATGAGCATCTGTTGTTGGGTTAGTATGGCAACATCAGATGATCATAACTCCTAGGGAAATGGATGAAACTGCATGAAACTTTGTGCCTGAATCCCTCTCATGGCATAGATGCTTCGGTTTAATTTTGGTGTAATTTGGAGCCCATCAAAAAAATAGTGTTTTTAGTGTTTTTTTTTTTTTTTGGTCGTATCTCGGGAACGGAATATGCTTGTAATAAACCAAACCGTTTGTAAATCCGTCAAGATTTCAGCGAGTTATGAGTATTTTTGTCTGTGCAGGTCACCAGCTACCATAGAACGTACCAGAAAGGCACTGTAGCAAGATGGCGGCCGTTCAACGACGCTGGTGACTCCGCCTTAAGCCATCTAGCCTTTATATATATCTATGCACAGACCGAAATGACCCTGGCAGAGAATGAGTTGAGACTCGAGGAAATCGATGCATCTGGGCGTGAGTTGTGGGGTTGTTTAATTAATTACTAACATTATGCGCAAACGATTAGATGCCATGAACGTTAGGCAGTTATCGCCCATTATGTATTTTTAGCAACTTGTTTTCAGACTCTGCATGTCGTGATAGTTTGTTGAATGTCAATGCGATTCACTTAAGGCTATGTTCAATCAAGACAGTGAAGTGCAGCTCCCCCCCCCCCCCCCCCCCCCCCCCTTCACAACACAGAGGCGGAGTTGGTTTGACTTGTCATGTGAACACTCACACACACTTAACATAGCAGGCTGGCATCTTTGAACGAGTTAAATAATAATAATAATTAGCCGCCGTCAGCCTCCACAGTTCAGACTTAATTTTTCGGTCACGCTGCCTGCTTGATACTGTAGCTGATGAGAGAGAGACGTGCTGCTCGGTGATATGATAGCAGTTCCCTCGCTGTGGTAAGAACCTCAGTCCAGTGATGCAGTAACGTTACCTGACGAGCAGCAGCGCCTTTGATGTTTGCCTCATTTGCTCGTGGCCGCCGCCTCTCTCAAAATATTGAATGTTTTCACACAACACATCCTGCATTTTGCTTTGCCTGGGCGGTCAGTTGCAGTTGCCCATGACATGATGTAGGCAGGCTATTTCTCCATTAACCAAGCGGCTAGTCTGCCTGCCTCCCTCACAGAGTTTATGGAACTGTGTCAGGCCACCACCAAACTAGTTTTCAGCTAACGTTATTGAGCGCGTGCTGCTTGTCAATGTTATTATTTCTTAGCGTTTCCCAAACTATGACCCGTGGGGGGTGGGTCGCCAACTGGTCGTCATGGCAACTCATTACAGTATGTTTTTTTCGGTCCCAGGCAGACACACAAATTTTTTTTGGGGTCCCAAGATAAAAGTTTGGGAAACAAACATGAATTATTGTAAACTCAGCGTAAAAAATGAACCGCATAAAAATATTTATGAAACTAATTTCCATGACTTTTCCCAAACTTTCTGTAACTTTTCCAGGCCCTGGGAATTGTATTTTAAATTGGGTTTTTCCAGGTTTTTCATGACCGTACAAACCCTGAAATTAGTTTGGATGTACTTGTACTGTTCAGTAAATAGCAAGATAGTCTTAAAAACCAAGATGAAAAAGAATCGTGATAAGATTGTGGATTGTGATCCTTCCTGAAAAAATCTTTATATATTTTTGGCATATCGCCCACAAACCATATTGAGATATATGTTAATGCACGACGAGGTGTTCATTATGTAAGCGTTAATTCACAATTAGGTGTTCATTATCAGCTTCGTGGAGGCAACCATCCTCGGCTTCGCTTTGCCTCCGCGTCGTCCAATAATTTCTGATAATGGACACCTCGAAGTGCTTATACCATGGTCACTTGCCAAAGAAACAAAACAAGACCATTCATTTATATTTTCATGCATTTTGCAATCAAAATCTATTTTTCATAACCTAGGATATGAGTTGAGAACAGGCGAGACAAAATAGTCCCCTCAGCTGCTCAAGATTATCATTGCAGAAAATGGCTGCTTAGTGCCTGCACCTGGCAGAATTTCTAGACCATAAACTAACTAATAATTTGACCAATTGTATGTAACATACAAAATAAAGCAAACAGCAATGTCTAAGAATGCAACGCCATGTAACTGGCTGTTAAACTCGCGTTCCAGGGAATTACGTTAACGTCCGCAGGTCTTAAGATGTAAGTGGCGCGCGCTGTGCTCGGAGGAGACTGAAAACCATCTGAAGCTTTCTATGTTGGAGTCCAGGTATGTTTTTTACAAGGAATTCTCTCAGTGTGTTGCTGTTAACTGCCCATTTTGTTGTGTGGGTCTGTTCAGACAGCCACATGGAGCTGGTGGACATTTGGCTCTAGGAGCCAGGCTTCACTGTCTACTCAGCAGGACTTGAATGAATATATGTCACATGCTGCTGTGTAGAGGGACTTTCCATCTCAATTGTTGAATGTGTGTTTTGTTTTATGAATCAACCTAAATACACACTTACATTTCCTCAGACCTGGTTTCAACCTCTGGACTCCACCATGGTCCACTCTGTGGGAAAAAACAAAGTCAGAGCAGCAGATTATCTGATGAAACATGAACATTATGCTTTCATCTTTAAGTCCATAAGTATCCTTAGCATATAAGATTGATAATCAATAGCTGTCCTACAAATATTATCTATCAATGTATCTTCAGACCTTTTTTAGTCAGCTAAAACTTGACTAAATAAAAACAGGATGAGGTTGACTAAATATGATCAAAACTAATAAGGATAGACACAGGACTCAGACTAAGACTAAAACAAAAAAAAATAACACTAAGTTGCCCCAGCATTATTGGGTTAGACCCCCCAGTCCGACTCCCCTACTGTTAAAAAAACAACAACTTTGTAACAAAATGTATTTGTTGTGAAACACAACAGCCAGCCCCCCTGACTCCCCCACTGTAAGAAAGGGGGGAAAACTCTGTAACAAAATGTATTTGTTTTAAAACACAAAATAGAGCAATTGGTGTAAAAAAATTAAAAACAGTTGCGATTGTTTTATTGGGTTAGACATCCCCGCCCCACCCCCCAGTCCATCCTGCCCCCCTTGAGCAGCAAACCTAGTGCAAACACTGTTGCTTCCCACATAGCACACACCCCCTCCCTCCGCTGAGAGCAAGGACTGTTCGATAGGGTCCACTTGTAGTAACTTGTAGTTGTTACCAGCGTGTAACAGATCTGCCACAGGTGGGCAGAGTCAGCAGTTAATATTAAAATGGGCCATGCTGAACAATTGCAGCCTTATATTGAAAAGCACATTATCATGTGACATCATGTGGTGACTTCTAGCAACTTTCTGAGCAGCCAATAACTAGGTTCCTTGGAAAAGAGTTGGCTACACTGCAGGCCAGCTACATACTAACTAACTAGGTTTTACCTAGATATTTTAACTAGATTAAGTTGTATGAACTGTCTGAACCCAACCCCCCCCCACCCCCTCCCACACATACCCCCCCCTATGCCCCCCCAACCCCCGCCCCCAACAACTGGGTTAGTGTGAGCTATGTCAAAATCCCATGAAACCTATGGCTGATACATACAGCATATTACATCTTAAACTGTTTAACATTGACTGAAATATAAGGTAAAACATCTATATTACTTCAATATTTTTGACAGGTTTTTTTTAATCGAGCAAATAACATGTTTTAAGCTTAATTTTGATGTATAGGTTACGGATGTTTGAAAGATATCTAGCTGCCACACCAGGCTTTCAGAATAATTGACTCGAGTATATCTACTCTCATCCTTCTACAGTAGGTAATGTTGCCTCTCCATACCTGAGAGAGTCCAGTCTGCAGTGTGGATCCTCCAGCCTAGCAGAGAGCAGCTTCACTGAGGCTCCTGGATGATTGTAACTCAGGTCCAGCTCTCGCAGATGGGAGGGGTTGGAGCTCAGAGCTGAGGCCAGAGAAGCACAGCCTTTCTCTGTGAGCAGGCAGCCAGACAGCCTGCGCGCGCACGCGCGCGGGCACACACACACACACACACACACACACACACACACACACACACACACACACACACACACACACACACACACACACACACACACACACACACACACACACACACACACACACACACACACACAAATGGTAAATCCCTCAAAGTTGACCAGCTGATCCACATTGTGGTTTAATTTGGTCCAGTTTGAGTTAGTTCTCCACTCACTTTGTGAGAGAATATCAGAAGTCCTTTCTGGTATTTTATGTGTCAACACTATATCTTTCATTTATTTCTTGTACATGTTCTCATGTTTATACATATAAAATATATGTATATATATTTTGTCTTGTAAATGTTCATAACTGATCTGATCAACTGATCTGTTATCTCTGACATGGTATGCTATATTTTATTTGTTATGTCATGCTGTTACGTTATGTCTTGACATGTCTGTCAGGAGTATTTGTTGCTCGCCTGTGAGCTTTAAAGGTGTTGGGTAGGCTGTGAAAATGAATTGCCCTTCTGGGATAAATAAAGTACCGTAAATTCCGGACTATAAGCCGCGGCTTTTTTCCCGTTTTTTGGCCCCTGCGGCTTATATAACGGTGCGTCTTATCTATGGATTTTTTCAGAAAAAAAAAAAAAAAAAAAAAAAATCTCTCTTTTTTAGCACTCTTTCTAACTATAAATCCACTTCTGTTTTAATTTCCTCTCTTGCCCTCTTTTCACCACACCGCGGACACTGTGTGCACTGTAAAAATAAACAACGGTGGTGTTGTGTTATGTTGTTTTGTTGAAATGTTACGGTAATACGGTAAATGGGAGCTTCCTCAAACAGCCATCTCTTTCCCGACAATCCCCTCTGTGCGTGACCACTTACATATGGTAATTACGGTAAGCAAACGGCCACAAGCCCATCAACTCCCTCCCCCGACTACCAGGAGAAAATCACAAACTTCGGCGAATTCACACAAAGGAAGATCAAGGAATATTCCATCGAACCGGAGCAGATCATAAATATGGATGAAGTGCCTTTGACGTTCGACCTGCCACTCACTCGGACTGTTAACAAGAAGCGCCCTGGAGGATTCTTTCACCAAAAAAAAGCTTTGCTCGTTCTCGACAGCATGAGAACGAGCAGTAGATGATCATGAGGTGGTTTTTCAGACGTGTCGATATAGCAGTTTATCGCAAAAGTGTAATGGAAACACATTTTTCGCATTTGCACGTCATGTGACCCATATTATCCCTTGGAAAAGGAGCGGAAAATAAGTTTGGTAAGTAAGGTTCGATAGCAGTGTCAAAACCTCCGCAGCAAGTGGAAAACTTTGAAGCAACGCTACCTAGCAGAAAGACGAGTGTTGTGCAAAAGCGTAGCCGGGCAAATTAGATAATGTTTAATGGCAGAAATCGGTCCATGGTGACAGCAGGCTGCCTGTGTGCGCGCATTTGGCACAGCGGCGAGATGAGAGGATGAAAAGCACACACTGGTGCGGTGGTGCTGTCTGAAGTGAATACAGTGACTGTGAGTAGGCTAATACATTGCACACGTTTCAGGTGCAATTATAGAACCAAATCAGCCTTTTCCCCCCTCCATCTCTAAATCGGACCAGTTGTAGGCTATTAGGCTACCTTTTTTCCTCTGCCTGTCGCGCTGACTGCATTCACGCAGCCAGCAACATTTTGCGACTCATTTTCTTTTGAATTGATAATCAGGCTCGTTTATATGCATTGTAACTTCATGTTGGGATTTCCATTGACCATTGGTTGGATTTGAGCATGCAGGGGACGGGATATGGGGCAGATCCCCGTGCGTAATCACTGTGGCAGCTGCTGCAACGGGGAATCACTCAAACGCAACTTCAATGGAAACGCCTACAAGTCGCAATTGTACATTGTCGAAGTTGTAGAAATATCGCAATTCTTTTGCGAAAAACTGTAATGGAAACACAGCTATAGATGAAGAGGAGTTCGTTGGTTTTGAGTGACAATGAAGGAGAGAGGAGAGTGGTTGACGAAGCCACCCTGAACCTGTTCGTTTCCGACACTGAAGATGAGGACTTTGGTGGTTTCAGTACGCAGGAAGAAGAGGAAGACGAGCATTAGTGACTTGACTTCTCTGGTTACAGGTTTGCTGCACATAATAGCCTATTGTTGTGTGATTTTGTCTGGGGATTAGTGACCTGACTTTTGTTTTGTTTTGTTGAAATGTTAATAAATGGGAGCTTCCCCAAACAGCCATCGCTTTCCCGACATTCCTCTCTGTGCACGAACCCTTTCATATGGTAATTAAACATCAAAACACCCGCGGCTTATAGACCGGTGCGGCTTATAGAAGAAAAAAATAGTCAATTTTGGTCCCGCGGCTTATACACCGGTGCGTCTTATAGTCCGGAATTTACGGTAATCTGAATCTGAATCTGAATCTGAATGAAATTTCCTCATTGGAAGTAATTCACATAGACTAGGAAGTCTTGATAAATATTGGATTCACAATTGGTTTTAAAATGACATGAACAGAGATAATCCTCCACATGATATGTGTTTATGTGAGCTGTGCATCATCCTGCTTATTACACGGTTACTAACTAAATAAATCAAAATGCATCTAGGCGAGCCACTCCCATTGTTAATTTGATTATTAAAGCAACAGCATTTACTGGACTTCCTTCTGCAGATTGATATGATGTACGGCCTCTGGAGTCTGTGATCAGAACTGTCTGTTATACATAGTAATGGTCTGATACACAGAAATAACAGACTGTAGAATGCAGTGATTGACCAATCAGAATCAAGTATTCAACAAAGCCATGTAATAATTGCTGATAGTAATATGTATGTAAAGCAAGATTTAAATGGTTGTCCTTTGAACACGAAGAGGAATACTGACCTGAGAGTCTCCAGTCTACAGTGTGCACTCTCCAGTCCAGCAGAGATCAGCTTCACACCTGCATCTTTCAGGATGTTGTCACTCAGGTCCAGCTCTCTCAGACTAGAGGACTCGGAGCTCAGCACTGAGGCCAGAGCTTCACAACTTCTCTCTGACAGCTGACAGCCACTCAGCCTGAAGAAGAATTAGTGAGAGAGAGATACAACAAGTTTGAAAATGTATATATATTTTATTTAATATATTTCATCTACCCAGTTATGTATGAACCTACAGAGCTTTATTGGAGGCTTTGACCACTGGCAGCAGCCTCAGAAGGGCATTGTCTGAAGCGGAGTATTTCTTCAGGTCAAACTCGTCCAGCTCTTCTTCTGATGACAGTAAGATGAAGACCAGAGCCGACCACTGAGCAGGGGAGATTTTGACTGTGGAGAGACTTCCTGATCTCAGGTACTGTTGGATCTCCTCCACTAGAGAACGGCCATTCAGCTCATTCAGACAGTGGAACAGATTGATGCTTCTCTCTGCAGAAGGATTCTTCTTGATCTTCTTCTTGATGTACTGGACTGTTTCCTGATTGGTCTGTGAGCTGTTTCCTGTCTGTGGCAGCAGGCCTCGTAGGAGAGTCTGATTGGTCTCCAGTGAAAGGCCCAGGAGGAAGCGGAGGAACAAGTCCAGATGTCCATTTGGACTCATTAAGGCCTTGTCCACAGCACTCTGGTAGAGATATTTTACTGCTGATCTGTCTCTGAATAGCCTAGACAACCTGGAGGCTTCTGACAGTGGATTGACACCAGTGTTGATGAATGAGACCATGACATGAACAGCAGCCAGAAATTCCTGAATGCTCAGATGGACAAAGCAGAAGACCTCGTCCTGGTACATCCCACACTCCTCTTTTTTAAAAATTTGTGTGAACACTCCTGAGTAAACTGAGGCTGCTTTGATATCAATACCACACTGTTTCAGGTCTTCTTCATAGAAGATCAGGTGGCCTTCCTCCAGCTTCTCAAAAGCCAGTTTTCCCAGAGAGAGAATCATGTCGCTGCTCTGTGTCCAGTGCGGCTCTGTTTCAGTTTTCCCATGATACTTGACGTTCTGCAATTTGGACTGAACCACCAGGAAGTGGCTGTACATCGCAGTCAGGGTCTTGGGCAGGTTTTCTGTGTCACGAGTGTTCAACAGATGCTTCAGAACTTTAGCAGTGATCCAGCAGAACACTGGGATGTGGCACATGTTGTGGAGGGTTCGTGAATTCTTGATGTGGGAGACAATTATGCTGGCCTGCTCATCATCTCTGAATCTCTTCCTGAAGTAGTCTTCTTTCTGTTGGTCATTGAAGCCTCTCACCTCTGTTACCAGGTCAATGTACTCAGGAGGGATCTGACTGGCTGCTGCAGGTCGTGTGGTTATCCAGATGTGAGCAAGGCGAAGCAGATTCCCCTTGATGAGGTTTGTCAGCAACACATCCACTGAGGTCGACTCTGTAACATCATCCAGGAACTCGTTGTTCTTGAAGTCTAAAGGAAGTCGACACTCATCCAGACCATCAAAGATGAACATAACTGGGAATTTGTCAAACCTGCAGATTCCTGCTTTTTTGGTCTCAGGAAAGAAGTGGTGAAGAAGTTTCACCAAGCTGAACTGTTTCTCTTTTAGCAGATTCAACTCTCGGAAAGTGATTGGAAATATGAATTGCATATCCTGGTTGGCTTTGTCTTCAGCCCAGTCCAGAGTGAGCTTCTGTGTTAAGACTGTTTTCCCAATGCCAGCCACTCCCTTTGTCAGCACTGTTCTGGTTGGTTTATCTCTTCCAGGTAAGGGTTTAAAGATGTCTTCACTTTTGATCGTGTTTTCTGGGCTCAGTGGTTTCCTGGATGCCGTTTCAATCTGTCTGACTTCATGTTCGTTGTCGACCTCTCCAGTCTCTTCCTCTGTGAGGAAGAGCTCTGTGAAGATCTCATTCAGAAGTACCAACTTTTCTGAGTTTGTGATTCCCTCAAACAAACGTCGAAAGTTCTTCTTCAAGGTGGATTTGTGTTCACTCTGGCACTCGGCAAGCATCTCTGAATGAACAGACAACAATGAGAGAATGGTATAGTAATTATGAGTAATGCTAAGATTTCCTGTTAAATGTCCATATTCTAAACATGAATTTATTTAGTCAGCTCATCCTGGCTGGGTTTAAGGTATAAGCTGTTGTACAGTCAGTTATTATTACTCAACAGGGAGTTAGGGTTAGGCCCTAGGGCCCCAGGGGTGGGCAACTATTTTTCATGGGGGGCCACATGAGAAACCCAGATTGTTGCCGGGGGCCGAACAAATATTGTCATGCCGTAACCCATGGATGGGCAACTTTGATGATAGAGAGGGCCACAAAAAAATGTCCTCGCTACCAGATTTTGCTGAGGGCTGAACGGCGCCAGCACGAAAAATTTGGGGCATTTGAAGCCAGGTTTAGAGGAATAACTCATTTTAAATTAACAATTGTGATGTCATTTTCAGTCTTAACCACCAATATTTGATCCTTTTCCTCACTCACTCTTATGTCACCACCTGCTCTCCCTGCAGGGCTTGACATTAACTTTTTTTACCACCTGCCAATATGGCTGCTAGATTTTAAAGTTACCAGCCAATTAGAATTTCCACTAGCCGAAATGTTTTTCTTGAAATAAACCAGAATATGAGTGGGTTAATTTAAGCATAAGTATCAGTAAGTGGCCCGGGATTCTCAAAGCCTGTGTTGAGGGTCACACAAGAACAAAAATGCACTCTTGAAGCTAAATAAATCCAAAACCAACAAGTTAATTATTTAAATTTCTACTTCAATGTAGAACAGTCATTTCTTACACATGAGATTACTTTTAGCCTTTTAGTCATAAATATTATTGAAAGATATTCCATATTTCAGACTGAAATGCTATAACAGAAGAGTATTGCCCAGAATGACATGAACATTTGGACACTTATTCAGCGGGTATATTGCATGTTGCGTTCAAGTGCACTGTAAAAAAAAAAAAAAAAAGATTTTTTTTTTTTTTTTGTTGCAATTCCATCGCGGGCCACACAGGGGGCGCCCGCGGGCCGCATACGGCCCGCGGGCCGTATGTTGCCCATGTATGGGTTAGGGTCATGTAACAGGGAGTTACATGCAACCAATCAGATTCTCTAAAGACACTTTTCCACTGTGCTGATACTTCCCACAAACTGTGCTTTATTGTTTGTGTTGGCAACTTTTGTGTTGAACAAGCAGATACTTTCTATACTAAAATGGCAGCCTGCCCCTCTTCACAAATCTATTGTCTGAACATAGACTAATGAAAGTAGACTCACACTCTATATACATTTCATTTAGGGCTGTCAATCGATTAAAATATTTAATCGCTATTAATTGCATGATTCTCCATAGTTAATCACGATTAATCGCAAATTAATCACACTCTTTTTTTAAATCGGTTCTAAATCTTTAAATGGAGGTACCTTAAATCTGGTATTTTCTTGTGCCAGTTAACAACACTTGAGAGCTTTGTTCAAATGCACTGTTGCATGGGTAGTATTATTATTAGCTATTATCATTAGTATGGGTAAGTATTTGGCCATTGGTATTGTTATTATTGCTACTAGTTACTGGGAATACGCATCTCTCAGGCTGCACTCTGTGAAGTTAACTGTGCTATCCTCCACATCTCTCGAGCCACAGTGTGTGCAGACAAGAGCAACTGTCTCAGCTCTCTCCCCCCTCTCTCTCTATCCCCCTGTCTCTCTCTCTCTGCCACGGTCTATATATATGAGGGCAGAGAGAGAGAGACAGATGATTGTAATATATATATATGTATGTTGGTCTCGACCTAGTTTCAAGATGAAGACCAGTCATGTTACCTCACATCACAATAGGCATCAGCTCCCAGCCTAAGTCAAGTGTAATCCTAGTGTGACGTCCGTTATGACGTGTGACTCATCACCCCATCCTCAATCGCCAATCAGCCCCTGTCAACATGCCAATATGACGTCACTGCGGAGGCTATGAGGTGGCAGTACATATAGCCATGCTCAGCACGTCATCATCCTCTTTCACTGATCCTTCACCTCCATGGTCGCTGTACCTGGGCAGGTCGTATCCCCTCCTCTGAAGCTGCGTTTCGCCCCACCCACCTCCCCAGTCCACCACCAACGTCTTGACTCCTGAAGAATCCCCTACGGGGGGGAGGGGAATCTCTATCCTAGTCTGTAGATGCCCTCCTCTCTCACCACAAGAAGAGAGGCATCTTACTACGGAGTCATTACGCCAAAGAATCAGTTGTCATGCTGCCATGCCATAGAATTAGTTGCCATGCCATTTCATGCCATAGAATTAACCGCCATGCCATTCGTGAATAAATCTAGCTTGTTAACTTTACCCACTGGTCTCTCATAATTGAAATATATATATATATATATATATATATATATATATATATATATATATATATATATATATAGACTAGTTACTGCATATTCCCACTAACTAGTAGCAATAATAACAATACCAATGGCCAAATACTTACCCATACTAATGATAATAGCTAATGATAATAGCTACTCCCCATGCAATAGTGTATGTTTGCACAAAGCTCTCAAGTGTTGTTAACTGGCACAAGAAAATGTCAGGTTTAAGGTACCTCGGTTTAAGGTAGATTTACAACAGATAAAATTAATTGTGTGATTAATCGTGATTAACTGTGGACTCACACTTTATATACATTGTTGGCAAAAAGTGTTTTTAAATAATTTGTCATATATGTCATATCTTACGAATCATTTTATGTGATGCATGCTTGCATAAAGTCCCATTTTATAATTGTCCCATTACTTACCTTCGGGTCCTGAACTGGTGTTTAATAATCGTTGCAGGAGATCATTCTTGAGGATCTTCCTCAGAACCTCTTTGGTCACCTCCAGAGTGTATTCGCTGTAGGTCTGGAACATGTGATCTACTGTGTCCAGCCTGTCTGCCTTCTCCAGGCGGCTCTTTGGGATGGCTGGGATGTCTAGGATGCCAGTCTGCTGCAGGAACCACTTGAACCTCTTGAACTCGTCATCTCCCAAATCATCCAAAGTTCCCAAGAGCAGCTCTACAGGTGTCGCCATCGTTGCTCCCTGATGAGAAGACATTAGGATTAGTTGACCATACTATTGATGCTGTAACTGTGAGCTTGCAGATAATAGCGCCCTCATCTGACTGGCAGTTCTCACTTTTGAATGGCTCCGGTTCCAGGAAGTGAATTTCCTATTCATTCGTTTCAGAACATTCTTATAAAGTTTGAATCCTGGAAGCAAGCCAACCAGCTAAGATATGAATCATGACTATGAAACAACAACAACAAAAGGGGGGTAAATGGCAAATGTTTAATTTTTATTGTTTGCAGTTTTCTCTTCTTTTTTCTTCTTCTTTATTGTGTGGCTCATAATACTGTCAATTAGTGGTGTAAAATTAATTTGCAGTTTATACTGCAGTGCTTATATATCGTTCCTCCACAGAGGTGCTAAATCGAGTCGAGTCGAGTAGTCTAAGTAATAATCATGATATTAATAATATAATAAGAATCTCTGTGTGTGAGTGAGCAAATTCTGTTGGGCCACAGCTATGCCATTTTACGTGCGACCGTGCAGAGCCGGATTTTTAATAAGGGACGATTAATGTCTGAAAGTCCAAATGCCAAAAATGTCACATGAAGGACAAAACCCTACATGCTCCCCTGTAAAACTGCTCAACACCCCCGGGTGTGCTGTTGTTTTCCTATGGGCAGAGCGCTGCTGCATATCGTTGGGCGGCACTGCTCTCCATGGGAAAACAATGGTACAGCAGCAGTGCTACACTTGGCGTCACAAAATAAAATAAATACACAGCGTTCAAATTTGCCACCGAGCGTGGCGCTCCAAGTTCAAATTATTTCAACTTTGACCTCGTTACCGCTGAACTTTCATCAGGGCCGTAGCCAGGCGGGGGAAAGTGTGGACGATTCCAAGGGCCCTTGACTGACAGAGGCCCCAAAAAACAGTGCACCTGAACGCAACATACAAGATACCCGCTGAATAAGTGTCCAAATGTTCATGTCATTCTGGCCAATACTCTGTTATAAATACTTCTGTTATAACATTTCAGTCTGGAATATGGAATATCTTTCAATAATCTTTATGACTAAAAGGCTAAAAGTAATCTCATGTGTAAGAAATGACTGTTCTACATTGAAGTAAAAAATGGAAATAATTAACTTGTTGGTTTTGGATTTATTTAGCTTCAAGAATGCATTTTTGTTCATGTGACCCTCAACACAGGCTTTGAGAATCCTGGGCCACTTACTGATACTTATGCTTAAATTAACACACTCATATTCTGGTTTATTTCAAGAAAAACATTTTGGCTAGTGGAAATTCTAATTGGCTGGTAACTTCTAGCAGCCATATTGGCAGGTGGCCAAAAAAGCAAATGTCAAGCCCTGCAGGAAGATTGTCACACTCATCGATACATATTTAAGGTTTGTTTATTAATTGGGAAAAGGACCACTGGAACAAACACCGCGAACATGATCCGGCTACTTTTTCAATCTGACTGGCTACTCAAAAGTTTGGGGAACTCTCTGATTTAAAATGAGATATTCCTCTAAATTGGGCTTCAAATGGCCAACATTTTCCGCCGCCGGACGGCGGCATCCGTGGGCCTGATGTGATATCCTTTCATTTACTTTTACTCCCTACATTTTATGAAATTGAGAAAAAGAACATCCCGCACACTGCTCTTGCAAAGCATCACCATTTATTGGATTATTGGATTATTATTTTATTCTCCAATAAATGGTGATGCTTTGCAAGAGCAGTGTGCGGGATGTTCTTTTTCTCAATTTCATGTGATACTCTCCAACGCACCTGCACCAGAGACACTTGGATGTGCGAGTATCTTCTTTAACAATATTGACTTCCTACATTTTAACACAAGTATCTGTACTTTCTACTCCTTACATTTTCAAAACAAGCTTGTTACTTAAGTTTTAATGCACAACAACAACGATTAAAGAAAGACAGAGAAGAAACGGGGCAGAATGAATAGAGATAGCTCATTCCAGGCTCTGCCAATAGTAAGTACCAGACCACATCATGTATCGATGTATCAGAACCACACACCAAACGTGACAACGCTGCCATAAGAGAGACGAGAGACGGACACTCGGTCGCGCTGAGAAATTGCGTTTGTGAATAATGATGTTCATGTCAGCCAGAGGAACCAGCAACATGAGCGATGCAGCTAAAAGTGAGGTTGAAGTTGTCAACACTGCAGACTCCAAAGAGCCAGACGCTCTGGCAGTGTAGCTTTTTCTTTTTCCAAGTCTCTTGTTTACATGGCGTAATAATTGTCTGATCAGACACTAGAGAAAGAAACACAGGACAAGCAGGGTATAGTTACATCTTGTCTTGTGTTTTCAAAACTCAGTGTTTGTATGTGCTCCAGAGGCTTCAATAAAGTAGGAGACACCTTGTATCCAACAGTTAAACTTTTGTGATTAACAATTTGCATATTCTTATATCCTGCAAATATGAATGAGGGAGGAATAGATGTCATTTTAAGGATTTTAATGGGCTAATTTGACTGTTTTTGTGGAAAGACTACAGCACAGAGTTTTAAGATGTGTAAAAACACGTTTGTAGGGGATATTTTAAGTTCAATAGTCTTCAAATTATATTATTAATATGATGTGAGGTTCAGTTAGCTTTGCACAGAAACATCCGGTAAAAATACTTTTTACTTTTACTCATTGAGTACATTTTATAGCCTGTACTTTTTTACTTTTACTTGAGTAAATAGTTGAATCAGTACTTCTACTTTTACCAGAGTCGTTTTTTTACACAAGTAATTGTGGAAGACCAGGGATAGTTGTAACATGGGTCAGTTGTAACACTTTCCATTCCTCCAATCAGGAGCAAGTTATGAATCACCTGATTCACTCTGCACATGCTCAGTTTAGTCCTTAGTCCACATGTGAGGAAGTAGCAGCCTGTGGCAGATATAGCCAATTTTAGGAGGAAAAAACTAATTTTGAGGTAAGAAAGTATATTTTTTTACTTAATTTATTTTTTTGATAGCATTGCCTGCTTTGTAGTTAAACTCATCAAACTTAAAGCAGCTACGAGCAACTTTTTCGATTGTTATTAAACAGTATAAATTTAATATCAATGCATCACATCTTACCTCTAATAGTCGACGAGACCAAAGCCGTGTGTATCTGAGATTGCTCCCTTAGGTGATTATTAAGTCTATAGTCTGTCTAAACTCGCGCCAACAGGGGGCTCTCTAGAGCGACCGGACCGGGTAACCCGGAAGTGAAACGCGGAAGTGAAACCAGGAAGTGAAACGCAGCTGCCTTTTTACGCCGTTTGCGCTGCCTAGCAACATAACATAAACAATGTGAACGCCACGCATACTCGCGGGAACATCTCTCGTTATATTCTAACAGGTTTTTTGGAAGTTATTTTGTGGTTATGGCCGAAGTGGCTGCTGCAAACCGTTTCATTTCAATTCCTGATCTGCCCTGGCTACAGACACACTAACACTGGCCGATTCACTCGGGGTTCAAGCGAGACTACTCTGCGTTGGTATCGTCGACTATTAGAGGTAAGATGTGATGCATTGATATTAAATTTATACTGTTTAATAACAATCGAAAAAGTTGCTCGTAGCTGCTTTAACTCATGTTAATTATGTGTCTATGTAGCTATTACATGCAAATTGTTAGTGCTAATGTTTTAGCTGTTAGCTGTAAGGTACTTCATAGAGACATGTCTGGGAACGCCCACAAAATGTTAAACGGCTGGCGCGCGAGTGGGGTAAAACCGCTGATATATCTCATGGGCTGACTCACCAAGAGACGGTGCTGCGGCTCTAAACTACAGGTTTGGGGGTTCTAGAGCAGAACACAAGACGTCTGCTCAGATGTGCGTTTACTGCGGTGGTTAAATACCCGATCGTGTCTGCCTGGGCTGGGCTATCAGCTAAATTCTAACTTTGCTGAATGGATAGAACGGGGGTTTTCACCCCACCCTGACCACGCCCCCAGCCAGGCTGAGCCAGCTATTGTGGGCGTTCCTAGGGCCTGTATGGGCGTTCCCAGACATGCGGACTGTCTCTATGGCTACAAGTGTCTGGGTCAGTTGTAACACATGAAAAAATCGTACAAACTACCCCAAGCAAATTTGTAATTGTATTTATGTTACTGCATGGCTATCTTAAGTTCTGGCCAAGGGACATCAGTTGAAAATTAGCCGTTTGGCTAACACTGGCATGTTTACAGTCATGTTAATTAATGTGCACTGTCCCTCAAATAAATCAATAAATACAAATACAAATGTTTTCTTTGAATTTCAGTATGACTCAGTCTTGGCAGAGAAAGACTGACTGTACAAAATAGTGACTCCCTGGACTTCAGCTCCCATGATCCTCCTCACCTCACATTTGCCCTTTCCCCTGATTCACTCACCCATGCACACCTGCCAGCACTCCGGACTAATTACATTCAGCCACCTTGTCTGTATTTAAACCCTCAGTATTCGTTACCCTTTAAGAGTGGTATCCTTGTTTGCTCCTTATCATGTGTGCGTAAATGACTTACGTTTGTTGTATTGTGTTTGGTTAACCTCATCATGTTACCTGTTTATGTGTTTAGCTATTATGTTATGCTGTAGCAGTGCTGGATTAAGGTTATGTTTGTTTCTACTTTTGCCTTAAGTAATATTTTTCGGACACACTAAAGTTCAGTTGGTGCACATTTGTTCAGTTTAAATGTTAGTGTAGAGCTAGTCTCGACGCCAGACCCATGAGAGTTCTTACACTGATACACTACGTTACTGCATGCTGCAGAGCTCTCTCTGGGTCTGATACACTATGTTACTGCATGCTGCAGAGCTCTCTCTGGGTCTGATACACTACGTTACTGCATGCTGCAGAGCACTCTCTGGGTCTGATACACTACGTTACTGCATGCTGCAGAGCTCTCTCTGGGTCTGGGATGCTTTCCCCCATCCGGCTGGTAATGGGAGGGAACCGTTCACTTGGCCAGTCATATGCCAGGGATGGATACAGTCATGCCCAATCAGCAATGACTTTGCGCTAGTCTTTCACAGTCGGCATAACTTCATAATCGGCATAACTTTACCGATAACGATAAGGTTAGATAGAATAACGCAATAGACATATTTTCAGAATTTAACAGCTTGTCCAATGCCTGTTTATGCCAGGAAATGTGTTTGACGTTAGAACTCCCATCAGCTGACGTTACACTGTTAGCTATTGGAGTCACTCAGTCAAGAGTCAAGCTAAACGCCTGTTCATAGCAATGTCTAATGCAGTTAGCTTGCAAGCGCTAGTCTTTCACAGTCGGCATAACTTTACCGATAACGATAACGTTAGCTGGAATAACGCAATAGACATATTTTCAGAACTTACCAGCTTGTCCAATGCCTGTGTATGCCAGGAAATGTGTTTAACGTTACAACTCCCATCAGCTAACGTTAACTGTTACTAACAGCTAGCTGAAAATAAATCTGAACAGATAACTCTACTACAAGTTACTAACGTAAATAATAGAGTCATGACGAACGTTAGCTTAAAATAAAACAATACACCGTTATTGACTTACCCTGCTGTGCAAGAGCATTGTTGTTCCTGGATATGTTTGTCCTGGACTTGTATTGTGAAGACGTGGGGTGCCTCGCGCTTGCATTGCGACCGGTGAGCTTTTCCTTCAATTTTAACAATATTTTCATTCGCAGTACTTCGCCAACAAATGATATTATGAATGTAGCTCTCACAAGCATATTGTAGTCCTTTTTGCCTACTTCTCTCTGATATTTTAGAGCTGTTACTCCAGAAATTTGCCGCTATTTCCTTGGGAATGTCTCGCACTGATATCGTTGAGAATGCCATTTTTCCACCTAGCTTGCCTTCCATAGCAACAGTAACCAAGGGGGGCGGGACTTAGCGAAGGGTGAATTGTTAAATGAAAAGCTTTCAATATCTTAAGTTTTTGTTTTAATCCTTACTTCATAATGTTACATTTCACCCCAAGGTGTGTTACAACTAACCCAGACTATGGGGTGGATTGTAACATTTCACTCGTTGTGTTTGAGACTAAGCCATGCATTTTCTGTGTGTGTTGCAGAGGTAGCAGCTACACTATGTGATAGCAGACACATGTAATTAGTTTGTATACAATTTTGAATGCACTGGCTTTAAAGAGCTCCAAGATACAGACAGAAATGTCCAAAATGTTACAACTATCCCCGGTCTCCCTTACTTAAGTACAGAATGTGGTTACTTTTCCCATCTCTGCCTGGGTCTACCATGTCTCTGTTCAAGCTACAGACTAGTTAGCTGTAGGATTCGCCTCCTCCACCAGAGCAATTTAGAGAGAGAGTGGCATCAGCGGAGGACCAAAATGTGTGACTCGTTAGCCAGCCAGGAAGGGGTGTCGCTCTACTTTTGAATGCTAAATGTGTGACTCATTAGCCAATGAACAGCCAGGAAGGGGTGTCGCTCTACTTTTGAATGCTAAATGTGTGACTCATTAGCCAATGAACAGCCAGGAAGGGGTCTCGCTCTACTTTTGAATGCTAAATGTGTGACTCATTAGCCAATGAACAGCCAGGAAGGGGTCTCGCTCTACTTTTGAATGCTAAATGTGTGACTCATTAGCCAATGAACAGCCAGGAAGGGGTCTCGCTCTACTTTTGAATGCTAAAATGAAGCTGGTAGCCTAATGTACAATTTGATTCTATAGACGGTTTTAACTTGACAACAAAAACATTCTAAATTGAACCCCCGCTCACTTCCTGTTGCAGTGTTTGCTATGGACATAAAAGAAAAAAAAACATTCAAGTGCACGACTGACCATTCCGTGAAAACCGTCTATACAGCTGAGCGGCGAAAACAAAAGTAACGATGTCGAGTGAATATTTCTGCAGTTTGCCGAATGCTGAGAAAAAGGAAGTGCTGTGGGGTTGTGCTCTGGTGAAAACCGTCTATACACGGCTCTGGCTGTGACTAGTCATCTGTTTACTGTGCTACACTCTGTTCCCCAGTAGAGGTTGATATTTCTCATCTCATATGAAGCTCTGAGTGCTCAACACATTTTAGACAGTGTGTCAGAAACCCACAATGCTTCAGAAAGTTGCTCATTTCACCATCACTAGTGGTCTCCTGTCTTCACTTCCTGTATTTCTGTGAGCTGGTAAACAGGGCTGAAAGTCACACATCCTCTTCTAGCACAGAAACCAGCAGAAACAATATACATAAAAAAATATCCTGCACAAATAAACTTTGGAGGTGGTAGTGGATTGCTTTCTTTAGCCCTGTTATTATTAAACCAACAAATGTAACATTCAAATTATATTATAACACTTAATTATAGCCTATGTATACTAAATTATAACATTGCAGGATTTTGGTGTGACTTGTTCAAACTGAAAGGTGTAATGGCATAAAGAGAGCAATACTGCATGTGAAAGTTTGATTTATCTAATTTAGCTTTACTATGGAAGTCTGTGTGTGTGTGTGTGTGTGTGTGTGTGTGTGTGTGTGTGTGTGTGTGTGTGTGTGTGTGTGTGTGTGTGTGTGTGTGTGGGCGGGGGGGCTGCTGAAAAGTGAATGTGAATCATATTATCACATGTTGTAACATGTTGCATATCTGAGTGTAGAAACACCAGGAGAGCACTTTCCTTCACATAGACCAACCAGCTCCATCACAAAGAACCATTTTAAAGGATTTTCTTTGTCACTCTGGACATTTTTACGTTTAATATTAATATATTAATATATTTATTTATTCTAACTAGTCAGAGCAGAGATTTTTGAAATTAATGCAGTATTGAGCAAGATTGCATCAGCCCTGCAATGGCTATAATGTAATCACACGAGGGAAATCACACCGTACGTCCACTAAAAGTGCTTGTTTCTACAACTGACAGGCTCAGATTGTTATTATAAAAGAGAAAGAAAATAAAGGCTTGTATTTACTTTGTTGACCCTCTCTCTGTCTGCTGTCCATCACATTGAGATAGAAGCTTCCGTTGCCGCTCTTCAGTTTGTAATGCGTATAATGTTAGTCCGGCTCAAATAAATATGGGCGGCCATCAAATTCAAATGCCTACAGGCGGTTTTAGACCTTTTTTGGGTGGGCTCAAACACCCCATAATTTAATCTCAGCACCCCTAAGAAAATCGAGAATAAACAAAACAGCGCACTGAGCACAGTCACTGTTCATGGGCTCCCCTTTGCTCCTTTCATAACTGTTTCTCCTTCATCATTTGCTGGACCACAGTAGACTAGTGCTGCTGAAACTGCCAAGCTTTAAGAGAGAGGTGCACGTATTTACAAGTGTCACAGAAACATTTCAAAGCCACCTACCAAAGCAGAAGGGTTCATTGCTTCTCGGCGGCGTTTGAACGCTCAATGCTGCTAATAAGTGCTTCTTTTTATCCAAATCATGTGACGGTGATATAATTTTTTCCCCCCAAATGCCAAGATGGCCGCCGTGCTTTCTCTATCTGTTCTTCCATGTCCTTCTGACCAGAGGGGCGCTGTGGAGCGCTATTCAAGATTCAAGATTCAATACATTTATTGCCATATCAACATAGTTGATAGGAATTTGTCTTGGTTCACTGTCAGACAAAGACAGTGCAGCAGCACACAATATACAAACAACCATTAAACACAGGAAACAACATTCAGGAACAGTACCCAGCAGTGTCGTATTCAGCACAAAGTGCATACAGTTTAAAGTGCTATAGGTAAAACTAGAGCCTGACCGATATATCGGTCCACTGATATTATTGGCCGATAACCGATATATCGTATCGGCCGATATGTTGGCCGATATTGCAGATATTTTTTATTTTTTACGTTTTTTAATTTTATAATTTATCTTGGCTTAAGTTATATATATTTGTTCTATTTGTGTTTTTGTATTTCTAGTTATTTATAATTGTTAAATTCCCAGTGAAGTTTACTATTTCATTGCATTGATGTCAATTTTTGGAGAATAAAGTTTATTGATAAGGTGTAAAATATAAAAAACTCTCGTAACGGACAAGCCCGTCTTTTATTGTCACACGAACACCACAATACATGCATGCGGCCACAACACACTCATGCTGACGGTGGCCGGTGAAAAGTGTCCTCTGCATTTAACCCATCCAGGCATGTCCTTTCCTCCAAGGGGCAGGCCAGGAGCAGTGGTCGCTTTCTCGTACAGCGCCCGGGGACCAACTTCGGATGTTGTCGTCACTGGTCGGATGACGATGACGATCTGATCTTCTGCATGTTTTTAGTGGGGGGGTTATATACGGAGGAACCCCCTGGGGGGAGCACGGGGAGAACATGCAAACTCCACACAGAGAGAAAGGCCCTTACGACGAGATACCCCACCTGGGCAGTAGGCACTGAAGATATGGGGGGGAACACAACCACAGCGCCCACAGTGTCCCAGGTGAGAATCGAACTCAGAACCTTCTAACTGTGAGGCGACCACGCTACCGACTGCGCCACCGTACCGCACCGTATCCTGCCTACATTACAGATCTAAGGCATGTCAAGTCATATCTTTGTCAAGTGTTTGATATTTGAGGGATCATTGCAAAAAAAGTGCAATATAATGTAATATAATAATATTCTTTTTACTCCCTAATATCGGCATCGGCCTCAAAAATCCAGTATCAGTCGGGCTGTAGGTAAAACATAATGAATCAGTGCAAGTTCAGATGTCTTATGGCTTGGAGGTAGGTGCTATCTCTGAAGTGAGATGTTTTGCTCTTGATGCTTCTGTATCTCCTGCCTGATGGGAGGAGATTGAAGAGGTAGTGTGCCGGATGAGACTTGTCTGCTATGATTTTATTAGCCTACCTGATTATTCTTGTGGAATAAAGTGATGACAGTGAGACAGACGATGATTTTAGATGCACGGCGTACTACTCTTTCCGGTCTTCCGGACTTTTTGAGCTGCCGCAGGAAGTAGAGTCGCTGGTGGGATTTGCTGATCATGAGACTGGTGTTGAGATCCCATGATATGGATTCATGGATGGTGGTCCCGAGGGACCGGAAGGAGGTGACCCTTTCTACCACTTCTCCATTGATGGAAAGAGGAAGAAGGAGGCTAGTGTGAGTATCCTTTCTAAAATCAACAACCAGCTCTTTGCTTTTTGAGATGTTAAGTATGATGGCTGGGCACAACAGCACAAGACAGAATGATTGGTACTCTATATTAAAGTTATTTATTAGCAGCATCAAGGTTTCAAACCTCGCCGCCGAGAAGCAATGAACCCTTCTGCTTTGGTCGGTGTTTTGAAATGTTTCTGTGACACTTGTAAATACGTATGCGTCTCCTATTTCCACAGCTTGGCGGCTTCAGCAGGCAGCGCTATAGAGTCTACCGCTGGAGAAAGAACCGTGAGATGATGAAATCATATGTGGACAAGCAGTTACGAAAGGAGCAATGTCTCAGTCTCTCTGCTCAGCCTGTCCCACAGCGCTTCACACACTACAGCAGCCAGCAGCCCCTCCCCCTCCTTTCTTCTCACCACTTCCTCTGTGTTGAGAGTGGCAACTCCGGGCAGGCGGAGTCAACAACAGCAGTCAGCACATATAGATACAGTCAGCCTGTGTGGGAACGCCCACAAAATGTTACTACGGCTGGCGTGTGAGACTAGACAGTGGAGGGAAAAAAAGATATGGGCTGACTCACCAGTGGACGGTGCTGCATGCGGCTCTACACTACAGGGTTGGGGAGTCAAGAGCAGGTACATAGACGTCTGTTCAGATGTGCGTTTACTGCGGGGGTTAAATCCCCTATCCTGTCTGCCTGGGCTGGGCTAGCAGCTAAATGCTAACTATCCTGAATGGGAGAAGGGGAGGATTTCCCCCATGCTGACCCATTGACCATGCGTCTATGACGAGACACCGCCTGAATGTATAGAGTACAGCAGGGATGACATATTTTTGTAGGCAGAAATCTTGTGAAAATGCCGGGGAAGGGGGGGGGGGCGCGAGGGGGGGTTGTGTAGGTGCTTCTCGCATCATATGGGTTATACATTTTTTAAATCAAAAATCACATAGGCCTACAAATGTACTCTAAATATTTTGTTTACCATCTGAAAACATTAGTTCTGCCTGTGCTGTTCCTACTTGGTTCCTGTACAAACTGTATGATGGTGCTGTCATCATTAGGTGAAGGGAAAAAATGCTAATTGAACTTGCTTGATTAACCAATACTATAGAGGGCCACATACAGTATATTTTGAGAGACAAGCCGAGGGCCACTTAAAATCTGTGGCCCCAGGGCCGGACTTCAGACATGCCTGGCCTAAATGCATCAAATAAGGTCTGTGGCTAACAAAAGTTTATGGGCGTGGTCATTTGTGGTCAGCAATATAATTTTCACACACGTGGGCCACTTTTATGACTTTGAAACATCAATGTGTTTTTTTAACACTGTTCAGTAAACATTTAACACTGTTCAGTAAACATTTAACACTGTTCAGTAAACATTTAACACTGTTCAGTAAGTAAACATTTAACACTGTTCAGTAAACATTTCAAAAGCCATAAAAGTGGCCCACCAAGAAGAAAATCCCTCTGAAGGTTAACATTTGTCTGAAATATTTGACTATCATTAAGCATGACAGACTCTAGAATACAATCTGAAGGGATAAACATGAATGTACCTGTGGCAGAGGGTTGTTGGGACCACTTACATCACCGATCTGTGTCTTAGGCAGCAGAGGTTGTGAGTCCTCCATGGGAGTAGCTGCATCGCCGTCTGTCTGTAAACACATATTAAGGACAATATCTTAGATTATGAAAATATAAGAAAAAAATTGCCAATTTGATGTAAACACTCACACACAATTAGATTGATGACTTGTTCAGACAAAATCTCTAAGATGAGATGCATGCCAATATGCACAAGACTTGAAAGAGAAACTAGAACGACCGCACGGCGGATATATGCCTCCACCAACAAGTGAGCAGTCAACATGCATGTCTGTCCAGACTTTGGTGTTTGAGCCAAATGTGAAGAAATGCCGTCAAGGTGTTCTGAGATATAACATTACTGAGCTTGAAAATGGCGTTTGTGAGGTCACAGTGACCTTGACCTTTGACCACATAAACATGAATGTACCTGTGGCAGAGGCTTGTTGGGACCAGTTACATCACCGATCTGTGTCTTTGGCAGGAGAGGTTGTGAGTCCTCCATGGGATCAGCTGCATCGATGTCTGTCTGTAAACACATATTGACAAGGACACTATCTTAGATTATGAAAATATAAGAAACAAATGGCCAATTTGATGCACAAGACTTCTAATAAAGAAAACGTCAAATTCATAGTAAAATATTTTGTGCTTCCAGGCCATGCTGTGTATGCATTCACACATCTTGAAACCAAAAACAGGCTTTGTGGGGACAACACAACTCGAATTTTCCACAAACTACTTCTTCTACTCAAACACAGAGAAAAGGTTAGTTAAACACTGAGTGAAGGTGGGTTGTGGGGACGCCGTGAGTGTCCAGATTACAGTGATGTGAAGATTATCTTGCTGAACACAAATGACCACGCCCATAAACTTTTGTTAACAACAGACCTTATTTGATGCATTTAAGCTAAGTCCCCATGTTAAATCCCCAGAGACCTTCTGCTGACGAACCCAAGTGCTACTTCTGGACTCATTCCTGCGGTGCTCTATAGATACTAGGCAGTAAAAAAGGTTAAACTTTTGAGATTAAAGTCAGAATTCTCAGATTAAAGTCAGAATTCTGCAGGGGGAAAGAAGCATAGTGTGTGACATCACTGACAATATCACTGATGATATTATCGATGGTGCACCGGAATTTGAATGTCTGGGGTCCCTAGATTTGTGTGACGTCAAAGTAGGGTCACGAGCCAAAAAAGGTTGTGAACCCCTGGGGTACAGTAACATCTTCCATCTTCATCACCAACACTGCCCTGCAGCGCTGTGTGCTGTGCCCTTTCCTGTACATACTCTCCACCAACGACTGCACCAGCCCCTCACCCATCATCACATACATGCATCAAATACTCTGACGACACGGCCATACCTGCACTCCTCAACAACAATAACTCTGTTACAGCCTACCAGCACTCCATATCCCACTTCACACAATGGTGCACAGATAAATGTGGTTCTAAAGTAAGTTCAGTCTGGAAAACTATAATATGCATTTTACACTTCCTTAGTTCACTACTTATTTCCCCACCCTTCAATCTACTCACAAGCTCAAAATAAGATGTCAATTTCCGGGTTTCAATTGAATAATCACCTGTTTGCTGCCTAGTCTCTTTCAACCATAGTGTCACCTCACTGCTCACATCACCTCTCACCCCACACTCCTCCAGTGTAAGCCTATCACATTGCTTCTCACCCCCATCGTAAGCCAATCGCTTGGCAGCGGTCTCCTTAAATCTGTTTTTCTGTCTCATTCAGTCTCTCAACACCGCTGCTGTCAGTCTCGCACCCTCCTCCTCACCCTCTCCTCCCGGTCATCGCAGACCTATCAGATTCTCCAGTCGGAAGAGTCTCATCATGAGTCTCAGAAGGAGATCACCAGCACCACCAGTATCTAGACTCCTCAGGGGGATATATCTGGATGCTGCTTTGGGCTGATGCAGCTCTCTCAAGATCTCCCTGCGGTGTCTAACCGCCAAAGACTAATAACAATACCTTATTCTCATCATACTTTCTGTAATGCATGATTCACTTTATTGTAATACATATTATTTTATTCATTCTTTGGTCTCTAGTCTCCCCTGCTTGAACTACCTCCAGCTCAATCATTGTTGTCAAGACAGAGGAAATGATCATCACAAACCCCAGCTCACACCATACACATGCATCAATAATGAAACTGTTGAACTGGTTAACTGCTTCAAATATCTCCGGCTCACCCTGGACAATAAACTCAGTTTTGATCAACACACCACTGACATCCAAAAACACAGCCAGCAAAGACTCTCTGCCATAAGCAAACTATATAAGAGCCTCTGTCGCTCCTCACCTTCTGTCACTACTGTATAAAAGCATCATCCAACCCCTCCTGCTCTACTGCTCACCCTGCATCTTCACCATGCTAACATCCAACCCATCCTGTTCTACTGCTCACCCTGCTTCTTCACCATGCTAACATCCAACCCATCCTACTCTACTGCTCACCCTGCTTCTTCACCATGCTAACATCCACAACCCACAATTCAATTCATACAGTATGTATGTAATGTATGTGTGTGTGTGTGTGTGTGTGTGTGTGTGTGTGTGTGTGTGTGTACAGTATGTAGCTACTGTATGTATGTATGTACTGTATGTATCTATGTATTTACATATTTATGTATTTATGTATTTATGTGAGGCTGGAGTGCAAGCTGTGAAAACAAATTTCCCTCAAGGTACAATAAAGCATTGTATTGTAATGCAGTATAGGGGCATGTGGGAAAAGTGACTGCCAACTGAAGTGATCTTGGTCAATACTGCACCAATTTCAAAAATGTCTGTTCACATTACTTAGTTATCAATAAAAAGAGGGTCTAGGGTGAAAAATACAGAAATTCTTCTTCTGAAATTTAAGGGTTTTGTATCTCAATATAGGCCTAGTGGGACAATTGTCAATTGACAATTGTGATTTATTTATTTATTTATTTATTTATTTATTTATTTATTTATTTATTTATTTATGTATGTATTTATGTATTTTTTTTTTATTTATTTTTTTTATTTTTTTAATATATATATATTTTTTTTCACTAAGAGTGGTTAAAATGTCTTTCAGCCAAATGTATTGAAGTTAGCGCAGCCATTTCCCCTCTCTCTCTCTCTTTCTCTCTCTCTCTCTCTCTCTCTCAAGAGAGAGGGGAAAATGGCCACGCTTCTCCACCAAAGCCCCTTTAAGAAATATAGCATATCAACAGTACTTCTCTCTGTAAAAACTCAACTCTAGAAACACCAGTTAAAAGTTGTCATATGTAGATAGTCTTCTTGACAATTCGGCATCAATATAATCCATTAAGATCAACTGTATTCCATAGGAACTGGATGTTTTGTCCGTTCAACTCTGCTCATTTTGCCAAACGGAGCAAAGCCAGCCTTCTCAAACTAAAACTAACGTTTTACAATGTTATGCTGGGCAGACCTCTGCATTTGTTAAATTGTGAAACATGTCAATTTACGTTAACCTTAACATGAATTCAAACTCACTCACCTTGAAGTCACGATTTCTGTCTTTGAGTTGCTTCAAAGTTGGAAATGTTTGCTCCGTCCATTGGTATGGAGGATAAACTGCAATGGCACTGGCACAGGCTGTCAAAGTCAGTAGACAGACACAGCAGAAACCACTGTTCGGGTGACTTCCGCCTGTAGAGACTGCTCAGTGCTCACACGTGCCACCTGGCGGCTCTTTTGTGCAATGCAGCTGCTGGTGAAAAAGGGAGGGGGGAATTCACCCTAATTACTCCGGGAGGTCGCGGCAGGGCGCAGCAGGCCGCTGCACCACTGCAGCGTCGAGTCCTCATAGATAGTGTAACGTCTGTAGCACTCTGGCACTCCACAATCTGGCAGCACTAATAATACATGTCAAACATGACATCATAATGTCCTCATCAACATCATCTTAGAAAAGGTTCATTTTGGCCAGAAATAGAAATAGCACACTTAACCCTATCATTCAGATTCCCAAGCATCAAATACAATTGGAAAGACTTCATATAAATCATTTTCACTTTGTTGAATACAAAAATACAATGCTGCTGGTACCTGGCTTTTCCTAAAAGTGTCTGTATTGTCATTTAACATAGTTTTTTTATATGAATTACACAAAAGGCAAAGAACATTTGATCAGTTTTTACCGAAAGACCATAGGCGGTCATTTTGATCTCACTGAGTTCTAGATCTATTTCTTTGTCTATATTTTCACATGTTGGTGTTGTTTTATCTTTTTTTTTTATATATCTTAACAATATCAATAAATGCATTAATCTCTCAATTGGGTATTTATCATGAGAGATTATTATAGAGTTTGGAATCTAGTGGTCAAAATGACCACTTACGCCCTAGTAGTTATGGAATTCTGGCACTTCCTTCAACTTGTTAAAATGCACATCTGCAACTTCTTTAAACTTGTTAAAATGCACATTTTGGTGTTATTTCGTCTTTTCAAAAGATATCTTAACACAATAACTACATTAATCTCTCAATTGGGTATTTATCATGAGAGATTATTATAGAGTTTGGAATCTAGTGGTCAAAATGACCACTTACAGTCATTCTAGTTATGGAATTCTGGTCCTTCTAGTGTACACCCATTCAGATTTCAAAGCATCAAATACAATTGGAATGACCATATAAATCATATAAAATCATACAGTCATAGAGTCACACAACACAATTCCACATGGTTCATGTATAAAATATGTGTATTATGTCCTGGATCCTGGTCAACTCAGACTTTGTGTGTTCATCTGTCGAGAAACACGAACAGACTTCAGTCCTGCTGTGATCTGATCTGAGGCTGATGTCTGTGCCAACATCATAACTTCACTGCCAAAGTCTAGATGTGTCACTAATACTATCACTCAGTCTAAACCAAGTCTGAGGCCAGAGAAACTACAGATCAGATTAGGAGGTGTGGCTTTAATGTGTCCAACAGTGCCATCTATAGTAAAATAAGAGTAGTCCTAATCAGGGCCGTAACCAGGGTTCCGAAATAGGGGAGGTCCAGCAAGGGGAGGCGCATTCGGTGGTGCCCGCAAGGGCGCCGCCGAAAAAAATTTGAGGGTTTTTTTCCCCCTTTTTTAGCCATATTTAGAGTTCATTCAAGAACACTCAAGTCATAGAATTAACCATTTATTGCATAAATGAATATCATGCATACAATTATGTTTGGCGTTGAAGACTCCGCTCTTAGAATTAATTTAATATTTAATTTAATATTTAATTAATTTAATTCTCCCTGAACTCGGCTCAGCAGCATGCTACGCCGAGCAGGGAGCGCAAGCAGAATCCCCCATGGGAATAAAATATTCCAGATACATTTAAACCATAGAAATTAAGAGGGAGCCTAAAAGCAAGACATGGAAACATGTTCATTTTTTGAGCCATGCAGACTCCAGAGCTACAATACATGATAGCATTTGCATTTGATCTAAAAGGTGGAGGTTGGGGTGGAGGTGGCAAGCGTTTGCCAGCAGCCGCACGATCCGCCAGGATCCAGTAAGGTGGGGAACAGATCAGTGAGTGAAAGGCTGCCCTATTTAAACGGACCGCCTTGTTGTGAGAATGACTGTGATTGGAGAATTGGTTAAACGGTGAACCAAACAGAGGCTGTCAGCTGGTACAGCTGGGGCGTCGACTATGACATCATGTCTTGAATGAACTAACGCAGGCTTCATTTCATTCAAGAACACTCAAGTCATAGAATTAACCATTTATTGCATAAATGAATATCATGCATACAATTATGTTTGGCGTTGAAGACTCCGCTCTTAGAATTAATTTAATATTTAATTTAATATTTAATTAATTTAATTCTCCCTGAACTCGGCTCAGCAGCATGCTACGCCGAGCAGGGAGCGCAAGCAGAATCCCCAAACAACGGAACTCGACAACGCCAAGCATGAACCGCCCATGCGAATGCATCAGCCAGACTATAGAAGCTATGTGTAGCAGCAGCATGCTGCGGACCTCGGGTCACCTTAAAAAGAGATACACCGAGTAACTCAAAAGAGGCCCATACTATAATTAAGTGAATTACCTATGTGTGGCAGTATGCCACTGCCGACCTTTCAATTAAATAGATGTATGCTTACACCGAAGGTCATTCTATCATAAGTGAACCATTTTTAAGAACAAGCAGCATGAATGCTGCAGATAGGGGGAAGCAAGCCTGCGACCCTGAGCATGAATGCAATGAGATAGGAGGAAGCAAGCCTGCGACCTTGAGCCATGAGTGCAATGAGATAGGAGGAAGCAAGCCTGCGACCTTGAGCCATGAGTGCAATGAAACCAGCCAAGTGTTCCAATATTAACACATTTATTAATTTTAAAGATCCGATGTATGAGCCGTCTCCTCAGGTGCCAGAGCCCATGGCTTTTTGAGCCGAGAGAATGTCATTAACTCCTGGGCGAACATAACGTACGTATGCTGCGGAAGACCATCTTCCCATCGCTTTCAGAGTGGCTGCAGGGACCAGTGAAGCAGCGGAGGTAGCAGCTCCGATGCGGAAGGAGTGAGAGGTGTACAGTGCCGGGGGAAGGCCGCACCGTTGGCAGAGGAGACGGAGACGGGAGGTGAACCATGATCTGGCCATGACCACTCTTTTATCGGTCAGGAACAGAGGCTCATCCTGGCTGGCATGGCGACGCCATTGGAGGTATCGGGACATAGAAATCAATGGACAAAACACAGTATTAGTTTGCGATATGACAACATGAGATCCTTTACGTTCCCTGTCAGTTTTAGAGTGTTTAAGGTAAATGGAGTAATAGGTTGCATAAACCGTGACATCTGACATGGAAAGATCGTGAAGAGGGTTAAACGTGTTTGAGCTAGATGTAAATTCCCCGCACCTAAGAAATCCATAAAAGGCTGTGAGGAATACAGTTTCTAATAAAGTATCGACATAAGGACCGAAACACCCCTGCCTAAGGTGAGAAACCAGTTTGTGAACTAAAGGAAGAGAGAATGGAAGGCGCTTATCCTGGCTTGCTGGAAACTCTTTTTTTAGGCCGTTGAAGAGGAGATGAATGGATGGGTTTCCAAGCAGGCTACAGGCTGATGGATCTGCACATCTTAAATGAAACTGAATACCTGCTACAGATGCTTTGATAGAAGATGGATGCATTTTACGAGATTCAAAACAGTGGACAATAAATGCACATATCATGGAAATGTTAACAGGCATGACTGGGACAGAAAAAGCAGCACAAAAGGAAGTGAAGTGGAACCATGCGGAGTCATACATTTTTATTGTAGACTTTGCCAGTCCGAGACGCATGAACCTAGCAGCAGAGTTCATGTAGGACTGCAGATTGCTATTTAATCTAGCACTGTTTGATTGAAGGCTGGGCAACGCAGGCCCTGAGGCGCAGCATGGGGGCAGAGGGTTCGGAACTCCTGAAATTTAAAACGTGACAGAGAGTCAGCAATTTTATTGTCCAGCCCAGGAATGTGCGCTGCACGGAGAGTGAAATTCCCCATCACACATGACCATGTTAATTTCCTAACAAACCTGTTAATGAAAGGAATGGAAGAACGCCCTTTATTAATAATGTTAACAGTAGCCTCGTTATCACAAAACACGACAATTTGTTTCCTTGACCAGAACTTACCCCAAAGAATGGAAGCTATAACAATGGGATACATTTCTAGCAGAGCAATAGATTGGACATCTGCCGAAAGAGATATTAATTCTTTTGGCCAAACGTCTGCAAACCACTGATTATTGAAAACACCCCCAAAACCATTGGAAGGAGCCGCATCAGTATAGAATTTAAGGGCGACTGACGTTTCCGCATGATCATTATAGAAAAAAGATATGCCGTTCCACTGGTCGCATAGCAGAGACCAGAACTTTAAGTCTGACCTACAGCCCTCATCTAAGGTGACAAGATCATGGAGGTTATTTACAGATTTAGACAAGTCTAATAAACGGGAAATAAAAGATCTGCCTTGCGGAATAATCCTCATTGCAAAGTTGAGGTGGCCTAGTAACGATAATAATTCTCTTTTTGACAATGCCACCGCCTCCAGCGCACATCTCATAACTTGCCTAATTCTTACTAGTTTGTCTTGAGGCAGGGAAGCCTGCATGATGTTGCTATCTAAACGAATGCCTAAAAACTCAATCACCTTCAGAGGACCTTGAGTTTTTTCCGCCGAAAGAGGAACTCCTAAACGGTTAAAAACCTCTTTCAGCGCGTTGATACACCTACCTGGATTGGACTCGGGAAAATCTACCACTAAAAAATCATCTAGCAGATGAAGAACTAATGGCAGTTTACAATTATTTAATAGAATCCAACAAAGAGCTTCTGACAGAGTGTTAAATATACAGGGGCTACTGCGACAGCCGAAAGTTAGTCTGACGGAAAAATACATTTTTCCCCTCCATTTGACACCGAAAAGGTGCCACTGCGATGGATGGAGCGGCATGACTTTAAATGCATCTGTGATATCTGCCTTTCCTAGCCATGCACCTTTACCTGCCTTTTTAATGAACTGGATCGCGTTGTCAACAGTTGCATAAAATAAAGAGAATGGCGCCAGAGGAATAAGGCTGTTGATGCTTTGAGCACTATTGTCATGAGGAGCTGATAAATCTATGATTAAACGCTTTTTACCAGAGTACTTCCGAGTTGCTATTCCGATAGGATTGATACGGGATTTAGGAAAGGGGGGGCTATCGAAAGGCCCAAGCATGTAGCCTTTCTCTACTTCCTTAGCTAGCAGCTTATCGACTACTTCTGGTTCCTTCATAGCAGATTGCAGATTATCACAGACATAAGACATTTTAGGCAGAAAACATAGCCCGGCAAAAAACCCTTGAACAAGACCAGTCATTAAATAATTGACAAAACAACGATTTGGATGCTTTTCCAGTGCTCTCCCCAGTTCTGGAACGTTGACTGGAGTAGAAGGTTTAATGTTTTTTACTTCTTTCGCACGGCTCTGGGATTGCGGCGGGGACACGCGGACCGGGCATGTCCGTCTCCGCAGTAGCTGCAAGCATGCATATATTTACAATTTATATATTTGCATACATTCTCATTGAAGTTTATACAAAGCGGTGTCTGAATGGATGACACGTTATTATATTTATTAAACTTAGAATTCACCTTCTCGCCAGATTCTTTTTTAACAGCACTGGACTGAGTCACAGTTCTGGGGCAGAGACTCAACGTGTGCGAAAAGGACCCGCACACAGCGCAAGAGAGAGCTTGGTGCCCTGTGAACAGTCTGCTGATAACAGCCAGATCCACCACGGCCCAGTCTAATCTCTGGTTGAATTTCTGAATGTACATGGCTGCCTTAGCAGAGAAAGACTTGTGGTATTCATAGAAATGACTGCCGCCATAAGACAGTGCCAGATCTGAAATGATCGCCAAATATGTGTCCAGCTCGAATCTACGTTCTGGGTACACCTCACATATAATGTCCCTGAACACCCCGAAAGCCACATTGAATTCAGCCATGGTCAGGATTTTAGACAGCCTCGGATCGCTTTCCTTCAGGATGACTGAAACCTCCCCGAAATCGACCACCCGTCTGTCAGAGGTCTCATTTGAACACAGAAGAATTTTTACCAAGTTAATGTCGTTACCTGCCAGGATCTGACTTCTCAGCTGTGGAGAAATAGCCGCCGCAGGCGGAAAGAACGGTACTCCGGCTGGAGCTGCAGGGACTGCAGATCCCAGGGATCTCAGCGGCGTGACGTCAATCGGAAGCGCCGGAGGTGCGCCGGCTGTCGACTGTGACCATGGCTGTGACGTAGACGGAGCGTGGAAGGTTCCGAAGAGCAGAGATGATGAAGGCCCCGGAATCGCAGACACTGGGATGGGATCCGAGCGGTTCTCCAGAAGCTGGAGACGGGCATCCATGCTGCCGATGGACGACTGGATGTTGGCTAGGGCGACGAGGACCGGGTCCTGGACTGCTGGCTGCTGGACTGCTGGCTGCTGGACTCGGGCTCTTTTTGGAGGAACGTTAATGATAGGCACCTTAGCTTGGGCAGAGGGCCCATCTGCGGCATCAGCGCTAACGTTGGCAAGAGGGCAGTTATTCTTTTTTGCTTTGCGTTTTTTAGCAACTGGTGTGGCCAGAACATCTCCGGCTCTGAGATTATAGACAAAAAACTCAAATAATTCTTCATGGGAAAGGCCCAAAGGCGCAGAGATACCATGATTATAGAGTCTCTCTATAATTTTGAAAACAGGCCAATTTTTTATCACTGGCAGAGTATTCGCTAGGCGGCCACTCCGACGCACACCGATATCCTCGGCTGTTTCGGACCCGCCCTCATCTTCAGGAGGATCAACAAGAGGATTTTCTTCAAACGCATCATCCTGCTCGAAAGCAGACATCATGAGCCAGGAGATGGTGAGTACAAAGACACAAAGTAATTTCCTTTTCATACCTGATGAAAAAAGCAAAGCGTTTGCCAGCAGCCGCACGATCCGCCAGGATCCAGTAAGGTGGGGAACAGATCAGTGAGTGAAAGGCTGCCCTATTTAAACGGACCGCCTTGTTGTGAGAATGACTGTGATTGGAGAATTGGTTAAACGGTGAACCAAACAGAGGCTGTCAGCTGGTACAGCTGGGGCGTCGACTATGACATCATGTCTTGAATGAACTAACGCAGGCTTCATTAATATATCATTTTAAATCAACATTAGGATTATACTGTTGTGATGTCATTATTCAGTATATTCTCTTTCATGTCACCACCTGCTCAGCTCTCCTGTCAACATAATTGTAACTAACAAACACAAACTGTTTTAGCCAAATTCATATCAAAATGACACCTAAACACAGGTACACAACCCAAGCCGTACACAACACACAAAGTCATCATCGATAATTAAAAAAAACATACAGAGGGACATTTATTTATTCCTGATAGGAACGATTGAAAAATAAAATAAAATATATTATGTTGTTTTTAACTTTACACCACCTCTTTTTGTTACTTATTGGGTCATGAAACTGAAACCATGCATATAGCCACCTGCATACCTGACTTCGGGAGCTTGGCAATTGGCATCATGCATGATTAGCCAGTAGCATCCCAACGTGTCACACAGGTAACATTACTTAAGAGACAGACTAGACACTTACTTTCTTGGTTGTTGCTAAAAAATCTGTCAGTGTCACTCACTGTCTGTCGTTCACTCGCTCACTGTCTCGCAGCTCGCTCACCTTCAATTATCTCGCCAGGCAGACAGACAGTCATCACTCACCACCATGCTGCTGCTCTCTCGGAATCAAGTTACCGCGGACGCGGCGTCAGATGACTTCCTGCCTGACCTGCCTTTCGTTTCAAAATAAAAGCGATCCCGTGTTTTTCATGCTTTTCCATGCAGATTGTTTTATAAAAAAAAAAAAAAAAAAAAAAAATCCTCTGAAATATTAGGGGAGGTCCGGACCTCCCCGTCCTCATAGCTAGTTACGGCCATGGTCCTAATACAGAAACATAATGCATGGAGCTGGGCTAATGACCACATTTCACTATCAAATATAATTTTATCAAATGAAATAATGATATGATTATGATTGTTATTTTAGTATCAAATAGACTTTTATCAAATGAAATATGATATGATTATGATCACTATTTTAGTATCAAATAGACTTTTATCAAATGAAATATGATATGATTATGATCGCTATTTTAGTATAGACTTTTATCCAGTGGCATACCGTCCGGGCCTTCTAGGTATTCAGTGAATATCCAAGAAGAAATGGGAAAGAAAATAATTTCCCCCCTAATAAATTATTTGTATATTTGTTATTTATTAGTTTTTATTCGCTGAACAACAGTAATAATGTCCCTAAATTGTTATGATCTCGGACTCACTTTGTTTCAGCAAATATGGGGTTAAAATAGCACCAGCCTCCACTGGCAAATGGGAGTTGATTGACAGCAAGCCAACAACCCTTCGTGAAGACCCGATTCCAGAGCCGTATAATAGAAGAGTTCCGACATCTCCGTTCACTCCAATGGACCAGTTTTTTACAGCGATGGCGGCGGGGCGGAGCCTCCATGAGTCCATGGGAGCCTCGCAGAGTTCCAATTACCAGGAAGTAGGTCTATCAGCGTCGCTGTTTACATTCATAGTTGCAGCAGAACAGATGGCTTGTGATGATGTACTTTGAAAGGTAAGACGTTTAAAGAATCAAATTGTATATTATCAGTACATCTGAATCAAATTAACGTGTGCATTAAAGCATGCTAGTGGATTATCCCTCAATACATTAGTAGATTTAGGGAAGATAGAAGGTAACGCTAGAGAGCAGATTATGGTAGGGTTGCTGACTGAAATGGAAATAATTTCTCAGTTAACATTCACATAGCTCGTTGCTACACGCTGAAAACGATTGGTGTGGATTATGCAATGAAGCAGCCTGCATGGTATGTTCGGTGGATGGCTGTAAACAGCCTTTTCCCCTCTAATCCACAATAAAAAGCGTCCCCAGCCAGTCCCAGCCCCTTTGCTGGGAGAGTCTGGCAAGCAAAACGGCAATTGCTTAAGCTTCAACCATTTACCCATTATTATTTAACACAAGCAAACACACAAACCTGAATTTAAACAGTTTTTTGCATTTTTCCACCTAGCCTATTTGTGAGAAATCCACTGCTGGACTGATTTACTCCCTGAACGAACGCACTCCCTTAACTACCTCGTGGTCCGCGAGTTGGTTATCAATTATTTCGTTGTGTGACAGTGTGTGCGTCGCTAAGACTGTGAGTACAAACCTGTGTAGCAGTTACAGTATAACTTAGTATAAGTTACAGTTGTATAGTAGTTTTGCTGTGTGTGACTATAGTTCCCTGTAGCTGTCGAATTGTTCTGACTATGTTATGATGATGGTCATTGAAATTCCATGCATGCTAGTGTTGGATGTAGACTATATACAGTTGACGCTGATGCCTGTTATAGTTAATATTTATATCAGTATCTTCATTACAAGGCATAGCTATCATTTAACTAAAGTAGGACAATACCCACAATCATTTTCTTTCCTTTTCTTGATGAACATGGCTTATAGCAATTAATAGTAATTACTGAAAGGAATGTGGTCAATGCTGCTGCCATGTAGGCATAAATTGTAATTACATATAATTTCTTTGATGGGAAGAGGGCTTGCAGCTGTGTACTGTCATGTATATCTTTCTGTTATTCTTGAGGCTTGAGATATTATGTAGATTGGAGATTATTGTACTATACTCAGTTACATTATTTTAATAACTACTTAATTAAATTTGCATTGTATTTTCCTACAGCAACCACATGCTCAATCACATGCCAGACTTACCAATTAATAAACCAGTGAACAAGACCATGGTTGCAGTCTATCTAACCGGAGTGCATAGCCAGTTGACTACGACCAGTATTTCAGCATCTGCATACTGAATCGCACACTATTCCTAGAAATATCATCAAATAATTTTATTTGGGCGTTGCAAAACAAAACTTTCTCATTCTTAATAATAAAACAGCTGTATTTTAAGAAAGAAAAATGCAGTGATGTCATTTCATTTTCTTTTTGCCTCAATTCTCAACCTTAGCCGTATGAATCGCTTAATGATTTTTTTCTTGTATTCCACAGCATGACGGAAGCCTACAGGAGAGTGCCTGAGCTTCTTTCTCCAAGACAGCCACTGCGTTGGGGAGCTCCATAAGGGAGGAACCAGTCTTGGTCCTAAATAGTTCCTCAATTTGATGAATAAAATCATAGGCTTCTTGGGAAGGGCGACAAAGAGCACCTGCCTTGAAGTCTTTCAAGTTAAATAAGATGCTGTTTTCTCCAGCAGGGCTGTCATCATTGTGCTTTGTTGCAATGTTGCATTCTTCACAGATGCTGGCAAACTTGATGAGCTTGTGGACGATGTAGCCTGCAAGATGGAAAATAATACATTTCTCTGTTTTTGTGAGGTCAGCTGTTCCACTCTGACTGACGGAGTGATATTTTTCTCCACTGTGCATTTTGCTTAGAAAGCTGCAAGAGTAAACTATAGCATATGATGCGATGAATGAATGATAACCCACCTTTTGAAGAATACATTACAAAATGAGAAATAGAGTGATAGAGATACAATTAGTGCCTCATGAACAGATTTACTTTAACCTTTCATTTATTTTCATGATTTATTATTACATTTTTTCATTTTCCCCTTTCTGTCAAGTACCCCCTGTAGTACCCCAGAGGTACACGTACCCCAGTTTGGGAACCACTGCCATAGTGGTTGAATGCACAGTATTAGGGAACACTTTATACTTACTGGACATGTACACACTCATTACATATATAAAAGACAACTATGAACATGAGACAACTTTATACAAATTCATATCACATGCATCATCATAACTGATGTGTCTTGTCATACTTTGTTCAACATCAGCAGCAAAAGCTGTTGATGATCACAACTAATGAAGTTCCCTAAGTTTGGCAACAAAGACCACACCTCATCTCCCAATTAAATGTCCTGTCCAAGCCTAGATAGATGTGTCTGTGTCCCTCCCTCCCTCTCTCTCTCTCTCTCTCTCTCTCTCTCTCTTTCAGCACAAGAACCACAGGGGGATTCAATGGCACCTGAAGACTCCTTGTAATGAGACAGAAGCATCGCCCTGCACCCTGAGTTTTAACTCCTTGGGTTTTGCGAGCCTTTCCTTGTTCTGTAGTTTTAATAAACCAAACATAAGCTTTACAATGGTATGGTCTTTGTGAACAAGTGCAAATGCAGTGTTTGAACATGATTACCTCGTATAGTTTCCTGTTGTTGGGATGTTTAATGGATAGATTGCACCTCCTCACTTGAGCCAACCATTTTTTTCTCCTCTCATCTTTGGGGAAATTGTACATTCCTACCCCGGATTCTGACCGCTTTGAGCATTCCCATGCAGCAAACCGTGGTGGACTATATGGACAGCACCGAGGAAAGGCCACACAGACAACCTGCTTGATTTGCTATCCATGTTTCTGATTTTATTAGAGTTTGATTGAATGAACTAGTTTCAGTAAATAAAGCGAGGGCCTTTAATAAAGTGTTGTATTTTCATTAGGCCTAAAAGGTTGTTATACTGCATTATCCATTGTGTCAAATATCTATCTGAAAACCAAAAAGATGACTGAAACCACAAAAAATAAATACAATTGTAGAAAGGTCATCTGAACTTTGAAACATAATACTTTCCCCTCCTCTAGAAACATTAGGATGTCTTGACTGGCATACAATTATTTAGAAAAAGAAAAGAAAAACACCTTGATGTAACATACACATGTCAGTGGGCTATATATAAATAAACACTTAACAGTGTAAATAAATGCATTTATTGACTGGATAATTACCAAAGAACGTAGTTATGGCTCCCTCTGTTGTCTTTGACCATTGTGTTTGACAGAGGCTTCATATTTCCCGCCAAGCCACTGGAACTCTCCAGTGGCTACATGGGTCACGTGACGTTCAGCGTTTTGGTCCTCCGCTGACACTACTCTCTCTCTAGATTGCTCTGCCCGATTCTAGTCATGACATGGGGACGACAATTTTGATGACAGGTGTTTTAACCAATCAGAATTCCATTGAGTTGTGGAGTTAGCCAATCACAATTAGTTGAGTTGTGGGTGGGATATTTATCAGGCATTCGCGAATACAAACCAACCAGGAGACGAGACGAACGAGAAGGAGGGAGGAGTTTATGATGATGTGGCTTCTTTGTGTGAAAGGAGGAAATGGACGCGCGCAGCGGTCGTTTTCAAAGGATTTCTGGAGCTGTCAAGCTACAAAAATATCATATTTTCGCCATTTCCAGGCTAGCAACTGGGAACTTTATGATTCGTTTACATGCAGTTCGGCACGAGATGCTCTATATTACTGCTGTGTGTTCGGAGGGCTTGCTTGTTGCTTTTCGCGAGGATGGGTTTTGTCATCAAGTGAACGTCATTGGTAAGTTATATTTTTTTGTCATTGCTGTCGGTGCGTGGGCAGGGGGAGCCACCCGCGGGTTTTTGACTTGAGTTCGTTGTGCTTTCTGTGTATTGAGCTAATTGTTAAAACTGTGGTTGTGTGACTGTCAGAGTAACACAGTAACAGTGTGTTACTGACAGTCTGTCAGTATGTCACTGTCACTGTCATCCATTTGTTTATGCAATGTCATTCTCATAGCTGAGAGGAGTAGTGGAGTAATGATTGTGTGTAACGATACAGCGACCTAAAGAAGCTGGCTGTGGAAGACAACTCATACTAGTCCGCCCTCACCAATGCGTAAAGACGCACGCAGTGCGCACAGAGACCTCAGACTTGCACGTACAGTAGGCTATATATTGTGTGTGTGTGTGTGGGGGGGGGGGGGGGGGGGGGGGGGGGGTTGGGGTTGGTTCGCCTCGCCACTGCTCTCAGGTG
>NC_139633.1:30155613-30175613 GCF_964638095.1 Poromitra crassiceps
CATGTGTGTGTGCGCGCGCGCGAGTGTGAGTGTACTTGTGTGTGTGTGATCCTGTACAGAGTGAACCATCATTACGATACGATACGATACGATATACTTTATTGTCAGTTCACACTGAAATTTGTCTTGCAAGACAGCGGCAGTCGCACGCACAAACACATGACAAAGAGAACAAAACCAAAAATACAAAGATACATACACACATACAGCACACAGAGTGCACTGGTCACTGCTCCACTGACCCTCGGCCATGTTCTTGATTAAGCCTCAGGATCGACTGATGTATAAAGGACTTTCTTAGTCTGACCTTCTTGAAAGTTGGGATTAAGTATCTCCTGCCAGAGGGCAGGAGTTCATATTCTTCATGTAACACATGATTAGTTTTTGAGGCAATATTTCTAGCTAACCTCAATACACTGTTGACATATGTAGACTCATATAGACTATGGAGTGGTTTACCTAAAATTTTTGAACAAATATTCATCTGTCTAAGTAGTTGTGATTTTAAGGTAACAGACAGGCATCCATACCAGGTGGTACTGCAGTACTGTAAAACACTCATAATCACTGCAGTAAAAAATAATAGAAGAATCTGTTTACTAGCACCAAAAGATCTTAATCGGCGAAGAAAGTATAGTCTTTGCTTCGTTTTCTTACAGAGGGAGTCTACATGGTCTTTCCGTGACAGCAGGTGGTCTATTGTTACTCCTAGGTATGTGAAGGAGCATACCTGCTTGATCTGTTCTTTATGGATAGTAACAGAGGAGCTGTGTGTGTCAGGTGGAGACCCAAAAACAATCTCTGCTGTCTTTTTTGCATTGATTAAGAGAGCGTTGATATCGCTCCACTCCACCACCTTATTTACTCTATGTTGGTGCAGTCCAGGGTCGCTAGAGCTATCATTAGCTGCATGTGTTTGGTCACATTAGTTGCGTTTACATGCACACCTTTTCTTCAATCTGATTGAAATCAATGGCTTTGAAGGAGATGTGATTGAATATGATCTGGTGTTGACATGCGTCCAGAGCACCGATCTGATTGAACAGCTGTGTGACGTGTGCAAAAGTGAAGAATACAACTTGACATCATTAGGTAATTAGAGCAATTAGCTCATTAAAAAACTAGCGCCCCCACGGTGCTCTTTACACCCCCTGAATGTTTCAGCCTGATGGCAGGTAACACAGCAGGCACGTGCAGAGCGGGTGCTAGAGGTGCCTGAGCACCTGCCCATTTCCCCCTGATGCCCAAAGTGCCTCTCCCCCCCCCCCCCTTTTTTTTTTTACAGTGAAGGCGTGCCCAGCACCCTTCAAGAATAACTTTAACTTTAACAATAAATAACAATTTAGCAATAAATAAAATGTCTGGCCAGTTTACACATGTTGACCTTTCAACCGGAAGTTAAGTAATCGTCTGCATGACGATTACTTAACGTAATGTGACGATTCGCCTATAGGGTCAAACGTTGATGCAATCACATTCGCTTGGCTATCCTACTTTACTTTACTTTATTTGTTTATTTGGGAGGGACAAGCATAATTAATTAACACGTTGAAACATGTAAAATGATACAAGTGTAAAAATTGCCGGATTTAGCACGAGGCTAGTTTCCATCCGTAGTCCCCTATCCTGCGTCTCTCCTCGTCTCCTGCGCCAATCAGAGGCAGAGATGGTCTCTCCTCATCTCCTGCGCCAATCAGAGGCAGAGATGGGCGGGTCATTCCTTCGCCATCCTGCCCACTGCCCAGCTGCTGAGCCCCCGACTGACTGGCGGGTCATCAACAGTGAAACTTAGCCTGTCTGCAGGAAACACAACCCCTCCTCCTCTCACTTCCAAGCGGCTTGAAGCAACACCTTCCTGTTTCTAATCTGTTGGTGAGAAAATGGATTCTAGCTTCTGATCGTCCTACACAGCATGCTTTCTGTTTGCTATCTGAACTTGTTAAGGTCAGGGGTCAGTTTCAGCGCGAGCGCGGCAGTTAATTACACACATTTGAATCATTTATTTATGTCCACATAAATACAAGTATGCAAAGGACATAAACACTAATAATGCAATCAGATATTGGGAGTCAGTCAGTTACATCAAGTGCCCAAACGGCAACCACAATAATGCCTAGGCTACACATAGGATAACACACAGGATGATGACAATGGCAGATGGACAGATACAGTTATACTGTAAGTTAGACCAGTGGTGTAGTCTAGTTTATTGTATGTGGGTATACTGTCAATTTCAGCTTTGAATGAGATATGTTTCCACGGCGGCGGTGGGGGGCTATCAGGGGTTTCCAGGGGATCCCCATCAAATTGATGAATTGTTATTATTTTGTTATTTATTCATTATTATTTCATTTACAAGAAGTAAACACAATTACATATCATTAATGTCATTCACAAGACGTTAGCACAATTGACCTATCGCTAAGCCACGCCCCGGACGCAGACGAGCCAATCCTGGCCCGTGTAGCTCCGCAATACACTCGGACAACGAGAACCGAGAGCTCCATAGAGAAGCAGAAGAGAAGCAGAAGAAATGGGGATTCTCCTCTGGTTTTATGGTGTTTCATACAAAATGGTCAAACGATGTCCAAGGGGGTAAATGCAACATTACGAGGTATCCTGGGAGGCCAGGCAATAGATAATAAGAAACTAGTCAACGTAGATCCACTCACATCCACAATGATGCTGCTGTTTGGACCTTACATCTGCAATCGTGGTGACAGCGAAATGAGTCTTCTCCCTCATTTGCCTTCCATGATGCAAAGGTATCGTGAAATCATCGTGGTATTAACTCATTGAGTGCCATGGACGTCTTTCGACGTCCAATTAAATAGTGACGTAGAGTGCCACGGACGTCTTTCGACGTCCAATGCGTTTTTTGACGGTGGGACGTCGATCAAAGCCTTCCGCAGCTCCTGTACAACTATTGTAGCTATTGGAGGTCTATAACCTATTTTACAGAACCTTTAGGTGGCGACAGTGCTCTCCAGGTTAACAGAAAGGCAGAGAAAAACAGAGAATAAGTCGTTGGGGAAACGGAAATCGCATCGCATCCGTATGCATCGATATGCATGAAGCGTTTTAACGTTAGATGTGCCTGCAGCAGGCAGCAGCCAATCTGCTCCCACAATTGAGCTCCTCCACTGCTGCGACAGCCCATTCGCATGATCAGCCGTTATTATTCTCAACTGGAAGCATACAGTAGTAGCCGGTGACAAACACACGCGGAAAAAGCTGCATGTCGCGCACCCTTCACAGTGCAGTCAGAGCAAACTCAGCAGAGAGCCACCTCCCATACAGGAGGAGTGTGCAGTTGAGGCGGGGCGGGGCGGGGCGGGGGGGGGGGGGGGGGGGCACGCAGAGCAGCACACAACACTGACCCAGACAGACCCAGGCAGCAGGACAGGGTTGGCAAACGCAAGCCAGAATATCCGATGCCCACCAGCAGCAAATCAAGATCAGCAAGAAGCTGCAACCAGCAGCGCACGCAGGGGCCAGCGCTGCTGGTTGCAGCTAAAAATATTATTCTGCCAAACAAAATTCCCTGGCCTTCACTGTTTTATTGAAGGAAATTATTTTTGAGGTGTGACTACATCAGAAAATTAGCTTCAGAGTCAGTGATGTGTTTGAAATGTTTAATTTCACAAAAGGGCCATTATCTCAGCTTCTAAAAAAAAACTGCTCTTTTTTGTTAAATCAAGCTATCTTCTCCGGCTGATAACTAAAGAACGGAAAATGATATCAATAAACCTGTTCTTGCTGATGATAGAAAAGAGTCTCATCGTTCTTTTTGCGTGTTCATTGTTTACATAGTAATATCACACAATATTCTGTGGGCCTCGAGAAATCACTGAAAAAAGCTCTGAAACTCTGGCACTGGGAGCGTCCGTTCTCCAAAAGTGGCTGGCACTCAATGAGTTAAGAAAGTCGGCAAAAGAAAATGCTGAATTATGCGAGTTTCCAGCCATTACGTTATGCACGTAATGCCGGAGTTGGTTGAAGAGGAGGCGCATTGGTTGATGTGATTAAAACATCGCCACTCGCCAGACAGTCGCCTTATCCCCACTGGTTGTCTTCTGTCTTCCTTCATTAAAAGTGCATGTGCAACTCTCGTCAAGTCCCGCAAGACTTTCCTGCCGGCTGGCCTGTGTACGGAAGCCCAGCTCCTGCGCTCATATCTGACGAGAGTTGGTGACACAGACCCCGAATGAGGAAATGCGATCCCTGGTAAAGACTACTGGAAATAGCCCGGGGGTGATTAGCAGTCTGATGTTTCTTTAGGGATCATATAATGACGATATGGGTGCAAAAAGGGAATAAAACGGTCTATTTACATGGAGGAACAGCACGCTGCCATGTGGCCCCGACGGAGCGCCATTCAAGGACTGGCTTGGACCCTATTTATCTCAAAACAACGCCTATGACGCTCAAAATCGCTGCAGAGAACACTGGGTGAGTCGTCAGATAATAATTAATGTGAGGAGAGGGCTCCAGGTTAAAAAAAAAACGAAATTCTCCTTTAAAGTAGTACCAGTCGGCCCACTGTCCTATACAATAAAGGCAAAATGCCCCCAGGTTCGTCGGCTAAATGGCTGCACGCTATATACATGTTATCAATCACAATAAAACTGTACCCACCTCCGAGACAATGTTGTTATCCATGATGCTGGTGCCCTGGCACTCCCAAATAGTGCGTACTTTCCAATACCGAGCCCTTTTTCACATGCCGGAGCCGATGCTCAAAATTGTAAACTGCAGTACACCCTCCCAACCACTGAGCACCAAACCAATACATCCGGAGCACCTAAAAACTTCGACAAAAAAAAAACTTCCAGGGCACCCACATCTTGGATAACAACATTGTCTCGGAGGTGGGTACAGTTTGATTGAGATTGATAACGTGTATATCGTGTGCAGCCATTTAGCCCACGTTGCAGGGGATATAGGGGCATCCAAGACTCAGAAGGAAGAATGACTGATGAGTCTCGCGTTGAGAAGCTCCTCATCAGGACAAATGTTTGGTTTGATCCTTAGCAATGCTTAAAGACGTGGGCCATACATCTGTGAGAGGGAGATAGAGAGAGAGAGAGATAGAGAGATAGAGAGAGAGAAGGAGGGAGGAAGTGGAGAGAGGGAGGGAGAGGCAGAATCCTTTCTATCTTTTTTATAGACTTTTGGCAGCGACTCACTCACACACACACACACACACACACACACACACACACACACACACACACACACACTCACTCACACTCACACTCACACTCACACACACACACACACACACACACACACACACACACACACACACACACAAACACACCTTCCCTCAAAAACCAGGGTGGAGAAAGGTTACTGTAGTTCAAATGATCTGCCTGCACTTCAGCCTGAGAGAGAGAGAGAGAGAGAGAGCATGTGTGAGACTGTGTGTATGAGAAAGGAGGGAAGTGTGTTTCTGTGTGTGTGTGAGGGTAGAGTGAGAGAGAGAAAGGGGGAGAGAGGGAGATACACAGAGAGAGAGGAGGAGAGAGAGATACACAGAGAGAGAGAGAAAAAATAAAACTCTCGTAACGGGACAAGCCCCGTCTTTTATTGTCACACGAACACCACAATACATGCATGCGGCCACAACACACTCATGCTGACGGTGGCCGGTGAAAAGTGTCCTCTGCATTTAACCCATCCAGGCATGTCCTTTCCTCCGGGGGGCAGGCCAGGAGCAGTGGTCGCTTTCTCGTACAGCGCCCGGGGACCAACTTCGGATGTTGTCGTCACTGGTCGGATGACGATGACGATCTGATCTCCTGCATGTTTTTAGTGGGGGGGTTATATACGGAGGAACCCCCTGGGGGAGCACGGGGAGAACATGCAAACTCCACACAGAGAGAAAGGCCCTTACGACGAGATACCCCACCTGGGCAGTAGGCACTGAAGATATGGGGGGGAACACAACCACAGCGCCCGCAGTGTCCCAGGCGAGAATCGAACTCAGGACCTTCTGACTGTGAGGCGACAGCTCTACGACTGAGCCACCGAGAAAGGGGGAGAGAGGGAGATACACAGAGAGAGAGAAGGGGGAGAGAGAGAGAGAAGGGGGAGAGAGAGAGATAGACAGAGAGAGAGAAGGGGGAGAGAGATACACAGAGAGAGAGAAGGGGGAGAGAGAGATACACAGAGAGAGAGAGAAAAGGGGGAGAGAGAGAGACAGACAGAGAGAGAGGGTGTGTTTGAAGGACACATATTGCATGCACATGAGGGTGTGTATTCCTTTCTGGTCTGAGCACTGTGTGTGTGTGTGTGTGTGTGTGTGTGTGTGTGTGTGTGTGTGTGTGTGTGTGTGTGTGTGTGTGTGTGTGTGTGTGTGTGTGTGTGTGTGTGTGTGTGTGTGTGTGTGTGTGTGTGTGTGTGTGTGTGTGTGTGTGTGTGTGTGTGTTGGAGATATGCGACTGCTGCCAATAGCCTATATGTGACCACAAAATAGGCTATTTTAAATAGGCTTTTTTATAAATTAAATCTATGCCCGCACGTACCGTATTTTTTTATTGATAGCCTATTAGCCTATAGGAATTATTCCATCAGTGCGACCAAACAGATCATAAGATCATTATTATTCATTGAGCCTAAATGGTCTAAAAACGCCTACGGATTTTGGAAATAGACATGCAGGTTATATTGAGTTTATTGAGAGGGTGAATTGAGCTGCTGTAGATAGCCTACGTGGAGGCAGAAACCGCTCTTCATAGAAATTACTGATGTGAATAAAAGTGGTAACTTTAGACAGTCATTCGGGAACAGACTAATAATATCCAACGCGGATTTTGATTCTGACATACATACTAAAGCTTCACGATGAATGAATGAGGAAATAGGCGTGTCTGGCGCTGTAGAAGCTGGAGCAGTCCATATTGCATTGTGATTGGCTAGTTGTTAAAAACCATGGCTCTTTTGCAGGCACGAGCTCCTGAGCATTTTCATGTGCACGCGCTCTCAGCTTGATTAGAAAAAAAAGAAGCTGTGAGCGCTGAAGGAGTGCGTGCCCGTCCGCATGTCCTCGAGTGCCCACCGCCCGGGTGGGGTCGTCAAAAAGGGCCTTTCTGTGTGGAGTTTGCATGTTCTCCCCGTGCCCCCTGGGGGCTTCGTTCATATAGGAACCCCTCACCAAAACATGCAATATCCTGGTCGCTGAAGTGGTGCCTCCTCTGGTCATTAGGGGCGCCTGTTCGGAGGGAGGGGAACTCGTTGGAATAGCGTGATCCTCCCACGTGCTATATGTCTACCGGTGAAGCTTCCCCTGTCAGGTGAAAAGAAGCGGCTGGCTACTACTGCCCATGTCTCGGAGGAAGCATGGAGCCAGTTTCGGCTCTCCCCAGATCAGCAGAGGGTGGAGCAGCAACCAGGATAAATAAATTACAAATTAGCACTAATGGGGGATAAAAATGGGGTAAAAAATCTGGAAAACAAAACAACAACATAAGTCTATAAGAGGAATCTGTGTGACGTCACGACAACAACAAACCCGACTTCCGGGGGACTCTGCGGTGTGCTAAACAAACATTAATATCTTTAAAACTATACATGACATCGCTTATATCTTGACATTCTGAGTGAGAGCAAGAGGTAGCTCAAGAGTTTGATGTATAATATATGCATCTCGTGTTAAAGTTGTGTGAACTGTCGCAGTTTTTAAAATGCACACCGCACAGCTGGGGCTAGAGTGAGCACTAAAGCAGCTCCATAGGGTTCCATTGCCATTTTCCCCTGGAAACGCGGTTTGTTTACCAAAATGCTGCTCGGCGGATCCCTCGTATAGGCATACCAATCAAAATAAAATGAAGATAAATTGTTATAGCCTACACTGTCTGCCTGGTGCAGCACACACAACCCCTCCTCTCACTTCCAAGCAGCTTGAAGCAACACATTCCTGTTTCTAATCCAGTGGTTCCCAAAGTTACGGTCGTGACCCTAAGTGGGGTCGCCTGGAATTCAAAGGGTCGCCTGATTTTTTTTTTTTTTTACACCACAGACAATCTTATATTACCGAAGATGATTAGGCTCACTTGCATTTTTTTAGTTTTTATTTTTTATTTTAAAGTGATAATCTCTAAGATTTCAGTTTTGTTCTCTTGGGTGACACCTATGGCGGTGGGTGATAATTGCAGGTGAGATCTAAACAGTGTAATGTTGTCACATAATGTCACTATACTGCAAAGGCTTCATCCAAATGGACATAGCCTCAATCAACATGAGTGACTCTTATTTTTAGATGAAAATCTTTTAGATTATAACTTTGAAATGTCTCGGGTCCCTAGATTTTTGTGAATAGCCTTGTAACCAAAATAGGGTCACAAACAAAAAAAGTGTGGGAACCCCTGTTCTAATCTGTTGTTGACAAAATGGATTGTAGCTTCTGATCGTCCTACACAGCATGCTTTCTGTTTGCTATTTGAACTTGTTAGGGGACAGTTTCAGCGCGAGCACGGCAGTTAATTACACACACAACTCACATTTCCTCATGCATAGAATACACAAGTACTGAAATAAACAGTTATGGATAAGATTTGTTTAATGTCAACTGTCACTTTTATGCACACACTCATCTCCTTCTCCTTATACAGTTACATTATGGAACAAGATATTAATTGATTTTAGCAAAATTATAATCACATATGAAGTAAAAAAAAATACAATAAAAATGAAATACATTTTTTGTTTCTTTATACAATCAATGCTATTTTTTTTTCTTTAGAAAGAAGAGGTCCAGATGGCTCAGAGGTTCAAACAGGTGTTATGAAGGTGGTCTTTGGTGGCGATAAAAAAATATAACAAAAGAAAGGTCCAATAAGGCTCTTCTGGCAAACGCATAGCTGCACAAACAGCCAAGCCAGTACATTAACCCACACACATAGAGGCACAAACAGCCAGTAGGCTAGATTAGTTAGAAACTTCACTGAACCTGTGGGGAAATTGGTTTGTTACAACATTAAAAGGAAACAACACAAATGGACAATTACACCATGGAACAAAATTAACTATACAGCTCTACCAGATGAGCCACCGGGGGGCGCTCCAAGACAGACATTTTCAAGCATCCTGAAGCGAATGTTTCTGAGGGCGGAGACTGTCCACTGTTACACCCAAATCTGCACGTGTGCAGCAGCCAGTGTCACAATCACAATGATTTATTTCACCAAGGAAATCCACTTGGTGTGGTTGGTGCACAAGTAACATCATGATAAATCAGAACAAATATACAAGATATCAACTAATGTGAGATATAAAGAATATAAAAACGTTTAAAATGTATCAACAGATATAAAGATATAGACAGTATTAACAGTAGGGGTGTGCCAAAAAATCGTTTCTTAGATGCATCGCGATGAGACACGTAACGATTAAAATCGATGCAAAATGTTCGATTATCGATTACTTTTCCTGACCAATTTTTTTTTTTTTTTTTTTTATTATTATTATTAAATTCGCACCCCATTATCATGAACTACGTGTGGCTAATAAGCAAGCTAAGAGTTCATTCATAAGTTAATTAACCTGCACTACAAGGAAGTATGTCAGTAGGTCATCAGGTGTAAACAAAGCCGCCATGATGCCACGCTGGAATTGAATCGCGCATTCGGCTACCTACCAAAAAACAAAGGAATCAACAAGATGCTGTCGAAAAAGAGAAAGGTTGACACGGAATGCAGGCAGTTTCAAGAGAAATGGAAAGAGCAGTATTTCTTTTGTGAAGTAAATGGGTAAATGAGTCGAATTGATTTGAGTAAAAAAGAAAATCCGGCCCCCGTGAGGTCTCAGTTGAACAAATCCGGCCCTCTACCTAATATGAGTCTGACACCCCTGATCTAAATAGAAGATAATGGAGGTAAATTTGTTTGTTTACTTTAATTAATGGATACTGACAAAGAAATCCTGTATGGGGAAAAAGATACTGACAAAGAAATCCTGTATGGGGAAAAAGATGCATCGAAAATCGTGATTAATTGTAATAATCGTAATAATCGATTAATCATCGAATCGTAGCACCCTGAATCGTAATCGAACCGAATCGTGAGGTGCCTGTTGCGTGTGGCCATGGACGGTGCATAATAAACTTCACACATGGTATGTATCATGTTGCACATTCATGTGTTTACATTCTGTGTTTGTACTGTTCCTTAATTGATCTCCTCTGCTCCTCCTTACCTAAGGCTGAACACCTGCAGACACTCAGCTAATTGCTGATGCAGCTCTGCATCTGCAGGTATATAAGCTGGCTTGCTGCTGGGACACAGTTACTCTACACCTGAATCCAGCCCAGCAGCACCTGTACATTTGGTTTGATACTTTTGCCCCTTTCTTTCCTTTATTAGGTCCTGGCACAATAGGTGCCAGGCTTTATTGTTTTAGTTTAACCTGGCAGTTATGGTAGTTGTTTTTCGTCCTTAGTTTTAGTTTAGTTAATCTAAATTATTCTTTGTACATTTTTCAATTGTTAGTTTAAGGAGAGGGGCTGGCTTCGACGGTCCTTTATGGGCCAGCCCAGACCCCTCTCCCTTTTGTTTATTTCGGCCAAACTGTCAGGTTATTTTGTTTTATGGTTTTGGGCCTTTTATTTAGATACTTTGGGGGAAAGGACAATAAAAACCCTATATTTTGATTCTTGTGTGGCGTTCTTCTTATGTTGTGGTTTCCACTTGAGCCTTATTTCTGTTATATGTGTGGAGGCCGTAACATAATGGGGGCTCGTCGATCGCAAGTTTTTTTTTTCTTCTGAGGATTGGGAGTTTCTCCACCTCAGGTTGTAGCGTGCGGATTCCAGCGCGTCTACTTTTTTCTCGTTTCTGAGAAACATTAGTTTCTCTCCCTACAGTGTTAATTGTCACGTAGTTTAACACTGAGGTGGTACTTTGGCACATTGTGTCTGTATTTCTGGGACTTGTAATAGTCTATTTGCTTGTGTGCCGATTTTTGGTGCGGTGTTTTTTGCGCACCTGTTTTGGACGCCACAGTTTGTGTGCTGCTGAGTGGGCAGTGTGTTTTTTCCTAGTGCGTGGTGCTGCGCTTTTGGGCTTTGTTGCCTGTGTCATGCTGCGGCGGGCCAGGTTTTTGCTTTTGTCGTTTTTGCGACATTTTGTCTAGTTTGGCAATGTGACTGACATCTCCCTTTAAGATGGAGTTTAAAATAGAGGAGATTGTTGCACATCATTCTCATATGTTTCAGGTGTCCAGTGCTGAAGCGGCTGGTAATGTTCAGGTAGTGTTGGTGTTGTCCAGCACTACCCCTGCTGGAACTCGGGCTGTGTTGGCCTTGTCTCAAGACCCTGAAGATGTTGTGGGTGTCTTTAATGCTGTCGTTGAAGGGCAGCTGAAAAACTCTAAAGTAGAAGCTGTCCTGTCGTTTCCCGCTCCTGTCAGTCACCGTGGGCTCAGGCGTTGATGGCAGGTTATTACGGGAATGTTTGCAGCGACTTTTCTGTGGATGCAATACCTTTTCTATTGCTGTATTGAGTTCTCTATTGAGTTCTCTTGAGTGAGTCATGTCATTCAGTTACCTGTGCAGTAATGGATGGCCTTGATGTTGCTCTTTTGACATTTTTGACAGTAGGAAGAGGTTAACTTCGGTTGAGGTTAGGAGTGGGTTTTTTCCACATGATGGGTTAACAGTGGTTAACATTGAAAGAAGGTTAGCAGTAGTTAACATTCGGAGTGGGACTTTTCCACATGATGGGTTAAAATGTCTTAAATTTGTTCAATATTCGGTTGACTTCTGGTCGACATTCAGTTAACTTTGCTTGATTTTTCAGATGGAGATTTTGCACACTAATAATCTTTGTGTGATGTCTCTGTCCCTATGAACGCCTGTATAGGGGACTTAAAATCTTGCTGTCAGCGCGGTTGGTGGAGGTCAGACATGTCCGTGGCAACGACAATGTCCTGGCCGACACTGTATGCTAAGTTTCTGACTGCTGAATGACCTCACGTTGCACTCCCGGTATTCACCATCATAGGGTGGGGGTGTTGCGTGTGGCCATGGACGGTGCATAATAAACTTCACACATGGTATGTATCATGTTGCACATTCATGTGTTTACATTCTGTGTTTGTACTGTTCCTTAATTGATCTCCTCTGCTCCTCCTTACCTAAGGCTGAACACCTGCAGACACTCAGCTAATTGCTGATGCAGCTCTGCATCTGCAGGTATATAAGCTGGCTTGCTGCTGGGACACAGTTACTCTACACCTGAATCCAGCCCAGCAGCACCTGTACATTTGGTTTGATACTTTTGCCCCTTTCTTTCCTTTATTAGGTCCTGGCACAATAGGTGCCAGGCTTTATTGTTTTAGTTTAACCTGGCAGTTATGGTAGTTGTTTTTCGTCCTTAGTTTTAGTTTAGTTAATCTAAATTATTCTTTGTACATTTTTCAATTGTTAGTTTAAGGAGAGGGGCTGGCTTCGACGGTCCTTTATGGGCCAGCCCAGACCCCTCTCCCTTTTGTTTATTTCGGCCAAACTGTCAGGTTATTTTGTTTTATGGTTTTGGGCCTTTTATTTAGATACTTTGGGGGAAAGGACAATAAAAACCCTATATTTTGATTCTTGTGTGGCGTTCTTATGTTGTGGTTTCCACTTGAGCCTTATTTCTGTTATGTGTGGAGGCCGTAACATAAGGTGGCACACCCCTAATTAACAGATATAAACAGCCTTATCAACCAAGTGGTAGCCTAACAGTGTTGGGGTAACTCATTACAAAAGTAACACATTACATATTACTTTTAGCAGTAACTCAGTCATCTAACAAACATTAATTTAATCTTTATTTATAGGCTACAGGGGGAGTGTCACTGAGAGCAATGCTGTCTTTTTCAGGAGCGCCCTGTTCACATACACACACACACATTCACACCTGGAAGCTGACCAGTACAACCACAGTCTGACCTGATGGCCACTGAGCAGCTCCACTGGAGCGGTTGGGCATATGAGCCTTGCTCAAGGGCACCTCAGTGGTGGTGCCCCAACATATATGATAAATCAGAACAAATATACAAGATATAAACAAATATGAAATATAAAGAATATAAAAAGATTCAAATGTACTAACAGATATAAACAGCCTTAACAACCAAGTGTGGTCGCCTAAAGATTTGCTCTTTCACAAAATATGCAGTCAGATAATTGAAGCAGCAGTAAAGAGCTATTGCACATTAGGGGCAGTCTGTGTGTGCGTGTGTGTGCGTGTGTGTGTGTGTGTGTGTGTGTGCGCGCGCGCGCGAGCGAGCGAGCACACAAGTGTCACAGCTGAGCTACGTGAGCACTTCAGCCTGTGTCAGTCCTGGTTTTCACAAAGGCAGAAAAAACATCTGTGAGAGAGAGAGAGAGAGAGGGAGGAGAGAGAGAGGGAGGAGAGAGAGAGAGGAGAGAGAGAGTGAGAGTGAGGAGAGAGAGAGGGAGGAGAGAGAGAGAGAGGAGAGAGAGAGAGAGAGAGGGAGGAGAGAGAGAGAGGGAGAGAGAGACAGAGAGAGGAGAGAGAGGGAGGGAGGAGGGAGAGGAGAAAGAGAGGGAGGAGAGAGAGAGAGAGGGAGAGAGCAGTGAGAGAAAGAAAGAAAAACGTTGCTAGCTTCATCCTGTCAAGAGAGAGAGAGAGAGAGAGATAGAGGGATAGAGATGCACGTGTGACGGGGCCAGGGGCGGTTTTAGCGTCAGAGCTTTGGGTGGGCTCAGCCCACCCAAAGGTCATGGACCACTGAACCCCTAGGGGGGTCCGGGGGCATGCCCCCCCGTAAGAAAATTTTGTACAGTTTCAAGTAAAAATGGATCAAACTGGCGCACTTTGAGATCAAAATGAAGAGACGATCTATGAAGAACTACACACATCAATATCTTCTTTACCGTTCTGTGGTTTTACAGCAATGAAAAAATAATTGTTTCCCTATATATACTATATATATTCTGCATACAGGTTACTATATGGTAGAATTATGCTTGCATAAATAATACCAAAATCACTTCAGGGGAGTTTCAAGTAAAGTAACATTTTGCTTTGTAGGCAAAACAAAAGTAAAACTAAATCAAAAGGGAACTTCCTAACTTATTGGCTGGAATAATATTCCGACAAGATAATAATATACTGTAAGCACTAAAGCAGGAGTTTGCAGTCAACTAGTTGAAATTAATATGTGGCAGTATTTGTGGGGGTCAAAATCTATGTAGGGTGTACCACCACAAATAGATCAGTGTATGGGAAACACTGACTATTAAATTGTGTGACTAGAAAGACACCAATAAATCTGAGAAAATGTACTTTAATTTTGAACAACAACACTACAACGGTGGCATTACAAATGGTATTATGAAATTATTGTGTGAAAAAACAAGAATGCCACTTTTTTCATGAACTTTAAGCAGAAAATTAAAAAATAGTTTTAAAGCAAAAATAAATAATAAATAAAGATCATTTTAACATTGGCTCAACCAGCCCATCTTACTGACCACCAGGGGTCCTGGTCCTTAATCCCTTTTTATTACTCCCATGCCACTGGTACTGTACACAAACAAGGCTGTTTAAATATCTGCCTTGCACTCCCTTAGAGCAGGGGTGTCAGACTCATATTAGGTAGAGGGCCGGATTTGTTCAACTGAGACCTCATGGGGGCCAGATTTTTTTTTTACTAAAATCAATTCGACTCATTTACCCATTTACTTCACAAAAGAAATACTGCTCTTTCCATTTCTCTTGAAACTGCCTGCATTCCGTGTCAACCTTTCTCTTTTTCGACAGCATCTTGTTCAGGGGCGGACTGGGATCATAATTCAGGCCGGGCATTAGATACCAAGCAGGCCACGCCGATACGGGCAGACGCGCGTGCCGGCGTCAGAAAAATTTGGGCCGTTTAAAGCTCAATTTGGGCCGTTTGAAGCCAGATGTGGGCCGTTTGAAGCCCAATTTGGGTCGTTTAAAGCCAGATTTGGGCCGTTTGAAGCCCGATTTGGGCCGTGTGAAGCCCAATTTGGGCCAAGTCCAATTTTACAATGAGATGCACCCACTTTAATCCTGAATAAAGTAATAAAACCACTAGTAAACCAGTAGGCGGCGCCTGGCCTGCTGTTCAGTGAGTGGCCTGACTGCGGGCACCATTTTTTTTTTTTTTTTTTTTTTGCAGGCCAGGTCAGGCCAGGCCACCGGGCATTTGCCCGACGTGCCCGATTATGCAGTCCGCGCCTGATCTTGTTGATTCTTTTGTTTTTTGGTAGGTAGCTGAATGCGCGATTCAATTCCAGCGTGGCATCATGGCGGCTTTGTTTACACCTGATGACCTACTGACATACTTCCTTGTAGTGCAGGTTAATTAACTTATGAATGAACTCTTAGCTTGCTTATTAGCCACACGTAGTTCATGATAATGGGGTGCAAATTTAATAATAATAATAATATATATATATATATTTTTTAATATTCCAAAACATCTCGCGGGCCGGATGAAACCTGCCCGTGGGCCGGATCCGGCCCGCGGGCCGTATCTCTGACATCCCTGCCTTAGAGGGAAATAACAAGCCTGTAAGAACTTTTATTGAGATACTGAACTAACATCACAGCAAGACATAAGTGATGCCATGCACGCATGTTAAGCTATCGTCATCATCACATCAGACAGGCTGTGTAAAGCAGCCACTTGCGATTCTGAAGGGCTTAATTTCATTCAGATAACAAGGGACCCGTTTGAAAATGTTTGTCACTTATGCCCCATATGTTTCTCAAAAAACATCACATCCATTTACACCCGCTTACTGCGAGCTAGCATGACATGGCTGGCTGGTGCCATGGTAGCCTACCTACCTTCCTCCAGTCCACCTGTTTGTCTGGCAGGCACAGCGACAAGTTATTTTGTTTAGCCTACGACAACGTTACGTGCTAATTTGCATATCAATATGCGCTAATTAAGTAACTACTAACGACTCTGACTGCTCAATGCTCACCTCAGTTTCATTGATCATGAGTGGGGAGAACGATTGTGTGGACTGTGGAGGACCACTTCGCTGCTGTACTGTGTGTGTGACCTGTGTGAAGTGATGTGGGATTAGGCAGATAGATGGAGGAGGGAGCGCCTGCGCAGCCGCGGTTCTAGAAACTTTTCGGGTGGGCTGAACCCCCCTAAATTTTTGTCTCAGCCCACCCTAAGAACATAGAGGGGGGGGGGGGAAACATGCACACAGCGCATTGAGTGTAGTCAGAAACTGCTACTAATGACCACCATGGATTTGGAGAGGGATAAAAAAAAAAAAAAAAAAAAAAGTTTTTTTGCCTCTATTTTTTTGGGTGGGCTGAGACTATTTTTGGGTGGGCTAAAGCCCACCCAAAAACGGCCTAGAACCGCCCCTGGACGGGGCTCCACTTAACGAGCAGCTGGTGAGTTTTCTTCCTCTCGCGCTCTCTCTCTCTGACGCCTATATGCGCGCGCTGCACATACAGGCACGCACACACGCCTCAACAACCACTAATGGAAGTGTGTGTGTGTGTGTGTGTGTGTGTGTGATCCTGTACAGAGTGAAGCATACATGTCATTGGTCACAGTGTGTTTCTCTCTCACTCTACTTGACACAGAGACACTGAGTCACCAGACTCATACACAAAGAACCCAGGGTACAGAGGTTCAGTGAAGGTGCAGTTGAACGTGTGGAGATGAATCAGTTTGTCAGAGGAAACGTTGTAGAAGGACAGAGAGCCAGCAGGCCAGTCAAGATACACTGCGACTCTGTTAGACCAGGAGGAGGAGGGGCGAGGTATGACTGTGGGTCTGTTATTGTGCCTGGCAGAGTAACTGGTATCAGTGCAGAACAGACTCCAGGACTTTTCATTCCCTCCAAGCTTACAGTCATAACCCCCTCCTCTCCTGCTGATTCCTCTGTAAGTCACTCCTATATTAACCTCTCCTTTCCTCTTCACCTCCCAATAACAGCGACCAGTCAGACCATCTCTACACAGCAGCTGAGGCCAGGAGTCAAATCTCTCTGGGTGATCAGTATATGACAGTCTCCACCACTCTTGCACACTCGTCACCTTTCTGTTGTCTTCAGACAGGAGGAGGTGTCTGTGTGCTGTGTTTGGGTCCAGTGTGAGTTCACAGGCATCTGATGAGAGAACAAGACTCAATACAGAAACTATTCATACTCTATTTAGATCTGTTTATGATGTGTTGATTTATTAACAGCTCGACCTTTAACTTCTTCAGTTTCATGATGACACATTATATCCAACATCTTCATTCTCAGTAGTAGAGGTCTGCACATGTGTTTTGCTGAAGCTTGTGATCGTCCTACACAGCATGCTTTCTGTTTGCTATCTGAACTTGTTAGTAGGGATGCACGATAATTATCGGACCGATAAATTATCGGCCGATATGGCCATTGTGCGTTATTATTATTTATTCCGATAATAAAAAGATCCGATAATGTAACGTGCCAATTTGGCTTTGTTTACGTTGGAAGCGGAGTATTGCTGTCGCGCGCTAGTGACGTCACTGTCGCCTCAAGCAGTAGACAGAGAAAATGGCTGCGCCTGTATGGATGCATTTCACAGTTTCAGAGCAAGACGCTGCAATTGCAATCTGTAAAGTGTTCTGCAAAGATTCCGAGAGGAGGGAAGAAGCCTACGAGTTTCAACACAACTAATCTCATACATCACCTGAAAACTCGCCATGGCAGTGAAGACGTGTGGAAGGAATACGAAGCAGCGAGCGCAGCTAAGGCAGCCGGAAAAGCAGCAGCTAGCGAGCTAGCTAGCTGTTTACAGCCCTGGGAGCTAGAAAGCGAGTGCCGCAACTCTAGTGCCACAAGCGACAACGACAGCCCAATGGCTAAAGCAATTCCCAAGAAAATCGCGGAAATGATGGCACTCGATGACTTGATTCCCTGGTAGAAGACACAGGATTCGTCAAAAGGGCCTTTTTGTGTGGAGTTTGCATGTTCCACTGTGGCTTCCACGCAAGATGGCCGCACGCAAGTCACCCTCGTCGGTCTGTCCTGTGACTTCTTGATCGTTACTTGGTTCGTGTTGTACTGATCGTTTAGTCCGTGATCAATAGAGCTGAATTCTTTTTAACAAAGCAGAACTCTCTAAAAATAGATGCTAAATTGGATTGCCTGCCCTAGTGTTAAGCGAGTCGCGGTTAGGCTAACCGCGGCCTGGCCTGCTAGCCTGTTGACGTAGCTCCAGTGGCCACTGAGCTAACAGCTAGCACATCATACCCACAACAGCGCATTTCAAAGATTAGTTATAGAGCTGAATTCTTTGTAATCAAAGCAGAACTCTCTAAAGTTGATCCAAAATCGGATTGCCTGCCCTGATTAGCGACTCGAGGCTTGGCTAGCCGCGACAGGATCAGGCTATCCTGCTGGCGTAGCTTCAGCAGCTACTGAGCTAATTGCTAGCCGGCCCCGGCCAGCTCTCTCCGCCCGGCGCGGCGCTCCCTGGTCCCCAGCATAGACTGCGCCCGGATCGTCGCCTTCAAGTGATCTGCGAAGCTTATGCAGGGATGTTAGAGCAGTGGAGGATAGCAAAGGAGAGAGTGCATGTCGTGCTCAGGGACAATGCACGCAATATGGCCAAGGCTATGAATGACTTTGGGGTTTTAAGTTTGGGGTGTATGGCACACACTTTACAGCTTGCTGTACATGATGCTGAACTGAGTCAAAGAAGTATATCAGACTGTGTTGCAATCTGGAGGAAGATGGTAGGCCATTTTAAGCACTCCCAGTTGGCCTATTCCCGTCTGCATGCTTTACAGACACAGCTGCTGGGGCAGGGAAAAGAAGCATGGCTCCAACAAGACGTAGCCACGCGATGGAATAGCACGTTCTATATGCTGAAGAGTTTGGTGGAGCAGAAGCGAGTGCTGGGAGCATATGGAGCAGATTATCAACTACCTGCATCTCTAAGCCCAGGAACAGGGAATTAAAATGTCCAAGAAGACCCTGTTAGAAAAAGTAGAAACAAAGGCGCTTCACTGACATCTATGCAGACAGAGCCCCTTTATTATCTGGCAACAATCTTGGACCCCAGATATAAGAGCTGCTTCTTCAACATTGCCACCAAACGGCAAGCCACAGAGATGTTGCGTGTGGAGATGGACAGCATCAGGGAACATGCAGCTGACCAGGCGGCAGAGCCACAAGCAAAGACGACCAGACAGATGTGGAGGTAATTTATTTAATTTTAGATAACAACAGAACAATAAAACAAAGCTTTCAACTTGTAGAAAAATAAATACACCAGAACATGATGATGATGTGATTTTATTATTCTCATTTCAGCTACAAGGATATCTGTCAGAGCCGATCTCCCCGACTACGAACCCGGTGGAATACTGGAGAAGCAACAAGTCCCGTTTCCCGACCCTGGCCCAGCTTGCACGTGACTACCTGTCAGCTCTTTGCACTAGCATCGACAGTGAACGTTTGTTTTCTGCTGCTGCCCATGTAGTTGACCAATGCAGGCCATTTAGTTGACGAAAAAAGAAACAGAATCGGATGTGAGAAGGCAGAAATGCTTCTTTTTATCAAGAAAGATCTCCCCCTGATGCTTTCAAAGTAGCATAGCTACAGCAAGCATAGCATACAGTAAAGCATAAAACTGCTGTAAAAAAAAATGCAAGAGCAAAGAAAATGTATGCGTGTTCTGTGAGCGAGCTACTGTAACTTGTCCCAATTTCCCCCCGGGGATCATTAAAGTCTTTCTGATTCTGATACTGTGGAGTGGAGTTGAAAATGAATATAGTTGTCCTGTCCCTCAACCATTTTCTTTATTAGTCTGTCTTTTGTTATAGATCCTTGGCGATGCACTTTACTTTATTTCAATCATTTGTTGTCTTGTGCAAAATGTTTTGAGGCTTTATGTTCTATGAAGCTAAAGTATAGAGAAACCTACCTCATGCACTGACTCTTTTCTTTCTTACAGCAAAGTCTCTATATAGGATTTGTTCTATAAAGCCTTGAGCCTATTTTGGTTAAAAAA
>NC_139633.1:30183113-30260613 GCF_964638095.1 Poromitra crassiceps
GTCTCTCTCCCCTCTCTCTCTCTCCCTCAGTCTCTCTCCCCTCTCTCTCTCCCTCAGTCTCCACCCCTCTCTCTCTCTCCCTCAGTCTCCACCCCTCTCTCTCTCTCCCCCTCTCTCTCTCTCCCTCAGTCTCCCCCCTCTCTCTCACCCAGTCTCTCTCCCCCTCTATTTCTCTCCCTCAGTCTCTCCCCCTCCCTCTCCCTCAGTCTCTCCCCCCTCTCTCTCTCTCCCTCAGTCTCCACCCCTCTCTCTCTCTCTCTCTCTCTCTCCCTCAGTCTCCACCTCTCTCTCTCTCTCCCTCAGTCTCTCTCTCCCTCAGTCTCTCTCCCCTCTCTCTCTCCCTCAGTCTCTCTCCCTCAGTCTCTCTCCCCCTCTCTCTCTCCCTCAGTCTCCACCCCTCTCTCTCTCTCTCTCCCTCAGTCTCTCCCATCTCTCTCTCTCCCTCAGTCTCCACCCCTCTCTCTCTCTCTCCATCAGTCTCTCTGACCCTCTCTCTCTCTCTCTCCCTCAGTCTCTCTGCCCCCTCTCTCTCTCTCCCTCAGTCTCTCTCCCCCCTCTCTCTCTCCCTCAGTCTCTCTGACCCTCTCTCTCTCTCCCTCAGTCTCCACCCCTCTCTCTCTCTCTCCCTCAGTCTCCACCCCTCTCTCTCTCTCCCTCAGTCTCCACTAGGGATGCAGCGGTTTCCGGTTTGAAGGTATACCCCGGTTTGAAAAAGTCACGGTATCAAAACCACTAAGATTTGCCGTCATACCTTCTCCACGGTATCAGCTGTTTCCCCAAAACAACGTGCCGGTTGCTTGCAGAGTGCAGCTTACGCGGCCCCTCCCCCTTGCTGCATGCCTACCTAGACGCACAGTAGTGAGGAGCTGCCCTTGACTGTGTTTACAACCGTGTGTGTGATAAAGCAGGAGAACGCAAGGAAGGACCCCCCTGAACTTTCCCCCCATCTAAAAAGACGACGTCGGCTGTATGGGAATATTTCGGCTATTGTAAAATCCCAGATGGCCATAGCCTCAACGCGAGACTCATCAGAATGACTGATGAGTCTCGCGTTGAGCCTAGGATGGCCAGGGCTTAGATCTGCGTGAGCACGACCCGTCGTTATTTGTCAAATTCAAGCTACATTAAAACGTTGTCTTGCTTCAACATACATCGCATTGGACATAAACTATTTCCACCCGCAGGTTTGAGGAGTAGCTAACAAACGTCAGATAAATGCTCTCTCTATGCGAACGTTACCTACTGAGGCAGCTAACATGGCTAATTAGCTAGCTAACACCAGCTATCTTTCTCCACTAAAGTTAACGTTAGTTGACTGAGCGAACGGCGCTGTACAGCAGGTCGTTATCAAAACGTATTGCACTGAAGAGAAGTAACATTAGAGAATGACGAAAGACTCCTCCAACCTGTCAGTGGAAAAGTATGCACAAACTTTGTGTGTGTGAGTGAGAGAGAGAGAGAGACAGAAACAGGGACAGAGGCTGTGTGTGTGAGGAAACAATAATTGTGTCCAGTGTTCACCCATTACAAAAGAGAAGCGTGTATTTGATATTATTATGATGTTTTAGTTTCACATCAAATTAATTAGATTAAATCGTTTACATTTATAAGTAAGAACAGTACTATATTAACATAATAACAAACTATATTAACACATAGCTACTTGCCAGTTAACTGTAATTACAGTTGGAGGTTACATTAACATTTTTTCTCAGTCCACAATTCAGCAAACTGTTAAAAATAAAATAAATTTTGTTCATTGGCATTTTTTACACATAAAGGTCCGCGATACCGCGATACCGTGAAACCGTGATATTTTTGTCCAAGGTTATCATACCGTCAAAAACTCATACCGTTGCATCCCTAGTCTCCACCCCCTCTCTCTCTCCCTCAGTCTCCACCCCCTCTCTCTCTCCCTCAGTCTCTCCCCCCTCTCTCTCTCCCTCAGTCTCTCCCCCCTCTCTCTCTCCCTCAGTTTCTCCCCCCTCTCTCTCTCTCCCTCAGTCCCTCCCCCCTCTCTCCCTCCCTCAGTCTCTCCCCCTCTCACTCTCTACCTCAGTCTCTCTCCCCCCTCTCTCTCTCTCCCTCAGTCTCTCCCCCCTCTCTCTCTCCCTCAGTCTCTCCCCCCCTCTCTCTCTCTCTCTCCCCCCTCTCTCTCTGCCTCAGTCCCTCCCCCCTCTCTCTCTCCCTCAGTCTCTCCCCCCCTCTCTCTCTCTCTCCCCTCTCTCTCTCCCTCAGTATCTCCCCCCTCTCTCTCTCCCTCAGCCTCCCCCTCTCTCCCTCAGTCTCTCTCCCTCAGTCTCTCTCCCCTCTCTCTCTCCCTCAGTCTCCACCCCTCTCTCTCTCTCCCTCAGTCTCTCTCCCCTCTCTCTCTCCCTCAGTATCTCTCCATTCTCTCTCTCTCTCTCTCTCCCTCAGTCTCTCCCCCCTCTCTCTCTCCCCCAGTATCTCTCCCTTCTCTCTCTCTCTCCCTCAGTATCTCTCCCCCTCTCTCTCACCCAGTCTCTCTCCCCCTCTCTCTCTCTCCCTCAGTCTCTCCCCCTCTCTCTCTCTCTCTCTCTCCCTCTCTCTCCCTCAGTCTCTCCCCCCCTCTCTCTCTCCCTCAGTCTCAACCCCTCTCTCCCTCTCTCCCTCAGTCTCTCCCCCCTCTCTCTCTCCCTCAGTCTCCCCCCCTCTCTCCGTCAGTCTCTCTCCCTCAGTCTCTCCCCCCCTCTCTCTCTCCCTCAGTCTCTCCCCCTCTCTCTCCCTCAGTCTCTCCCCCCTCTCTCTCTCCCTCAGTCTCCACCCCTCTCTCTCTCTCCCTCAGTCTCTCTCCCCTCTCTCTCTCTCCCTCAGTATCTCTCCCTTCTCTCTCTCTCTCTCTCTCTCTCCCCCAGTCTCTCCCCCCTCTCTCTCTCCCTCAGTATCTCTCCCTTCTCTCTCTCTCTCCCTCAGTCTCTCTCCCCTCTCTCTCTCCCTCAGTATCTCTCCCTACTCTCTCTCTCTCTCTCTCTCCCTCAGTCTCTCCCCCCTCTCTCTCTCCCTCAGTATCTCTCCCTTCTCTCTCTCTCTCTCCCTCAGTATCTCTCCCCCTCTCTCTCTCTCCCCCAGTCTCCCCCCTCTCTCTCACCCAGTCTCTCTCCCCCTCAGTATCTCCCCCCTCTCTCTCTCTCCCTCAGTCTCTCCCCCCTCTCTCTCTCTCCCTCAGTCTCCACCCCTCTCTCCCTCAGTCTCTCCCCCCTCTCTCTCTCCCTCAGTCTCCCCCCCCTCTCTCTCTCTCCCTCAGTCTCTCCCCCCCTCTCTCTCTCCCTCAGTCTCTCCCCCTCTCTCTCCTTCAGTCCCCCCCCCTCTCTCTCTCCCTCAGTCTCCACCCCTCTCTCTCTCTCCCTCAGTCTCTCTCCCCTCTCTCTCTCTCCCTCAGTATCTCTCCCTTCTCTCTCTCTCTCTCTCCCTCAGTCTCTCCCCCCTCTCTCTCTCCCTCAGTATCTCTCCCTTCTCTCTCTCTCTCCCTCAGTCTCTCCCCCCTCTCTCTCTCCCTCAGTATCTCTTCCTTCTCTCTCTCTCTCTCCCTCAGTCTCTCCCCCCTCTCTCTCTCCCTCAGTATCTCTCCCCTCTCTCTCTCTCTCCCTCAGTCTCTCTCCCCTCTCTCTCTCCCTCAGTCTCCACCCCTCTTTTTCTCTCCCTCAGTCTCTCTCCCCTCTCTCTCTCTCTCCCCTCTCTCTCTCTCTCTCTCTCAGTCTCTCTCCCCCCTCTCTCTCCCTCAGACTCTCCCCCCTCTCTCTCTCCCTCCCTCAGTCTCTCCCCCCCTCTCTCTCTCTCTCTCAGGGACAGACAGAGAAACAGACAGAGCCATAGCTCCCATTTATATACTGATGATGATAATGAACTAGGGGTGGGCGATATGACGATCTTAGATCCTTAACGATCAGAATGGCTCCACGATCTGCCTTTCCAGACAGATCATTAGAATCGTGCTACATGCAGTGCACATTCTATCTGTTGCATTTCTATGTCTGAAAGACCACTCCAAAGCCCCCCTTCACAACACAGAGGCGGAGTTGGTTTGGCTTGTCATGTGAACACTCACACACACTTAGCAGGCTGGCATCTTTGAACAAGTTAAATAATAATAATAATTAGCCGCCGTCAGCGGCCACCATCGCGTTGCCTCCACAGTTCAGACTTAATGTTTCGGTCACGCTGCCTGCTTGATACTGTAGCTGACGAGAGAGATACGTGCTGCTCGGTGATATGATAGCAGTTCCCTCGCTGTGGTAAGAACCTCAGTCCAGTGATGCAGTAACGTTACCTGACGAGCAGCAGCGCCTTTCATGTTTGCCTCATTTGCTCGTGGCCGCCGCCTCTCTCATGTTCATATTGAATGTTTTCACACAACACAACCTGCATTTTGCTTTGCCTGGGCGGTCTGTTGCAGTTGCCTATGACATGATGTAGGCAGGCTATTTCTCCATTAACCAAGCGGCTAGTCTGCCTGCCTCTCTCACAAAGTTGATGGAACTGTGTCAGGCCACCACCAAACTAGTTTTCAGCTAACCTTATTGAGCGTGTGCTGCTTGTCAACGTTATTATTTCTCTATTGTTTCCCAAACTATGGGTCGGGACCCAATTTGGGTCGCGGACCCGTGGGGGGTGGGTCGCCAACTGGTCGTCATGGCAACTCATTACAGTATGTTTTGTTCGGTCCCAGGCAGACACAAAATTTATCTTTTGGGTCCCAAGATAAAAGTTTGGGAAACAAACATGAATTATTGTAAACTCAGCGTAAAAAATGAAGCACATAAAAATATTTATGAAACTAATTTCCATGACTTTTCCCAAACTTTCAATAACTTTTCCAGGGCCTGGGAATTGTATTTTAAATTGGGCTTTGCCAGGTTTTTCATGACCGTACAAACCCTGAAATTAGTTTGTAAGTACTTGTATTGTTCAGTAAATAGCAAGATAGTCTTAAAAACCAAGATGAAAAAGAATCGTGATAAGATCGTGGATCGTGATCCTGCCTGAAAAAATCGTGATATATTTTTGCCATCGCCCACCCCTATGATGAACCATATTGTGATATATGTGAGGGTTAATGCACTACGAGGTATACATTATGTAAGGGTTAATGCACAACGAGGTGTTCATTATGTAAGGGTTAATGCACGACGAGGTGTACATTATGTAAGGGTTAATGCACAACGAGGTGTACATTATGTAAGGGTTAATGCACAACGAGGTCTACATTATGTAAGGGTTAATGCACGACGAGGTGTACATTATGTAAGGGTTAATGCATGACGAGGTCTACATTATGTAAGGGTTAATGCACGATGAGGTGTAATATATGTAAGGGTTAATGCACGATGAGGTGTAAATTATGTAAGGGTTAATGCACGACGAGGTGTACATTATGTAAGGGTTAATGCACGACGAGGTCTACATTATGTAAGGGTTAATGCACGACGAGGTATACATTATGTAAGGGTTAATGCACAACGAGGTGTTCATTATGTAAGGGTTAATGCACGACGAGGTGTACATTATGTAAGGGTTAATGCACGACGAGGTGTACATTATGTAAGGGTTAATGCACTACGAGGTGTACATTATGTAAGGGTTAATGCACGACGAGGTGTACATTATGTAAGGGTTAATGCACGACGAGGTGTACATTATGTAAGGGTTAATGCACGACGAGGTCTACATTATGTAAGGGTTAATGCACGATGAGGTGTAATATATGTAAGGGTTAATGCACGATGAGGTGTAAATTATGTAAGGGTTAATGCACGACGAGGTGTACATTATGTAAGGGTTAATGCACGACGAGGTGTACATTATGTAAGGGTTAATGCACTACGAGGTGTACATTATGTAAGGGTTAATGCACAACGAGGTGTACATTATGTAAGGGTTAATGCACGACGAGGTGTACATTATGTAAGGGTTAATGCACGACGAGGTGTACATTAGGGGTGGGGGAAAAAATCGATACACCACAGTATCGCGATATTTTGCGTGACGATACTGTATCGATATTTGGACGCCATGTATCGATATTTTATTATATAATGCAAATAAACTGTTTGCTATTACAGTACTAGAAGAATAATAGAATCAATTGCTTTTTCAGCCCACTAGATGGTGCTGAGTGTTTGAGGTCAGCAGTGTCATGTGCATGGTCACGTTCAGCGTCATCGCGAGACGAGAGCGTGCAACGGGAAGTTGGTCAAACAAGATGGAGTCGACGGAGAAACAAATAAAAAAGGCACCGTCCGCGTTTAGATCTAAAATATGGAATCATTTTGGATTTTTCCTCAAGGATGGAAAGACGAGCGAAATTGACATGTCACATGCGGTTTGCAAAGAGTGTCGTATGAAGATAAAGTACTCTGGGAATACGACGAACATGATGGTTCACCTGGCACGCCACCACCAGGAATTAGCCGGTGACGGGAAACCACCGGTGCCTCCGAAGGCCCAGCCAAGACTGGATTCACTTCTCTTGACAAAGCTACCTGCTAATTCAGAACGAGGCAAGAAAATAACACAGGCCATCACCTACTTCATATGCAAAGACCAGCGGCCCTATAGCGTTGTGGAAAACGAGGGCTTTTCTTACATGCTCAAGACCCTGGAACCCCGGTATGTGACTCCGTCGCGTCGTTTTTTCACGGAGACAGCCGTACCCAATCTCTACAGAGAAGTGAAGATGAAAGTGCAGGAATCTCTGAGTACAGCAGAACGGATTGCCTTAACATGCGACGCGTGGACGTCGCGTGCAGTGGATTCATATGTGACTGTAACGGCTCACTATCTCGACGAGGACTGGCAACTGCTGTCTTTCGTTCTCCAAACCAGAGCACTACACGAAAGTCACAATGGCCCAAACATTGCAGAGCTCCTGCAACATGCAGCACAAGAGTGGGGGATTGCTGACAAAAGCCTGGTGGTTGTCACCGACAACGCTGCCAACATGAGCGTTGCGATCGCGTTAGCGGGATACTTGCACGTGAAGTGTTTCGCTCATGCGCTCAACCTGGCGTCACAACGTGCGCTAGCTCTGCCAAAAGTAGCCAGGCTCATGGGAAGAGTCAGGCGCATAACTGGCTTTTTCAACAGAAGCACGCTGGCAAACCACACTCTGCAACAAAAACAGAAAATGCTACAGCTCCCAAGCCACAAGCTGAAGACCGATGTCAGCACAAGATGGAATAGTGCTTACGAAATGCTCCTGCGGTTCCTTGAACAACAGCCTGCTATTTGTGCAGCCCTGTTGTCTCCCCAAGTGAGAAAGAGCAACACAGATCTCTTCACCCTGAATGAGACGGATGTTGGGAATGCCGAAGAAATTGTCCAGGCCTTGAAGTCGATGCAAGTGGCGACCAAAGTGATGTCTGAGGAAAAGAATCCTACTCTGTCACTCGTAGCACCCCTGCTCGCACAGCTGTTGGATGAGACACAGGACAAGGCTGGCGACACAGTGCTGGTCAGAGACATCAAAAAAAGCATCAGTGAAGATCTGCAGAAGAGATATGCCACTGCAGCAGAGAGGAGCCTCCTCTCCACAGCATCCAGCCTTGACCCCCGGTTCAAAGCCCTGCCGTTCCTGTCAGCATTTGAGAGACAGGAAACATATGCCAGAGTTGTTGCTGAGGCTGTCACCCTTCAGGTAAACTAATAATAATAGTAGAATGTATTCTAACACACTTAAATGGCATGGCTCTACTCATATTGTAGACCTGTTGGCAAAGATTTATTTCAAATTTAAAGACAAATTCACTATATTATATTGTAGACCTGTTGGCAAAGATTTATTTAAAATGTAAAGACAAATTCACTATATTATTAGTTAGCTACCACCGCCTTGCTTTACCAAAGATAAGCAACTTATTTCATTCTCTCCCTCTCTGTCTGTCTCCCTCTCTGTCTGTGTGGGTGTGTTATACAGGAAGAAATGAGGGAGCCAGAAGAACACTCTGAGCCAGAAGACGACGTCCAGGAGGAGGAGGAAGAGGAAGCTGCCGCTGGTGACACTGAGGAGGAGGAGGATCCTGGACCCCCACCCGCCAAGAAGACGTCATGTGGGAAAGCACTAGCAGACTTGCTTGGCCAGTCTTATAGTGATGCTGGAGGAGATGGAGCAGCAGCCGCACCAAAATCGTTCGCTGCCATCGCTGAAGAGGAGGTGAAAAGATACCAGGATGGCGCACCACTGGCACTCGCAGAAGACCCACTAGGCTGGTGGAGATCACATGCGCATGGCTTTCCTTTCCTGGCCAAGCTGGCAAAAAGATACCTTTGTATCCCAGGTACTAGCGTCTCAGCTGAAAGAGTCTTCTCAACAGCTGGAGACATCGTCACAGCACAAAGGAGCACTCTGACCTCAGAGCACATTGATCAGCTCATCTTTCTGAGCAAGAATGCTGACATTCCGTCACTGTCCAAATGTTTCTGAACATTTTCTTTTACTTTCCAAGGCCAGCAGCAAACAGTAGCACATTTTATTTATCTTAAGAGTACAATTTATTTTATTTAGTAGCACATTTTATTTATCTTAAGAGTACAATGTATTTTATTTTTTTACTACAATTGTATTTGTGTACAAGTGAAGTTGCATTGTTCGAGATACCTAATTATAGCCTACAGTAGTCCACACACATTTGCATTCAGTTAAGTTGGACTGTAAGTAAGTACTGTAGTAGACAGACTGTAGTCTGTAATACATTACAAACAGTTCAGTTTGTCAGGAAGTGCATGCAACTATCACTTTCAAGTTTCAACTGTCTACATTTGCTGCTATACACTTTATTTCCGGCCAGCTGCAAAGACAAACAGTAGCACATTTTATTTATTTCAAAAGTACACTATTTTATTTTCACTAATTCCCCAGTTGCTGAAGGGACTAACATTTTCTTTGTAGAAGTGATGTTACATTGTTCAAAATACATAATAATAGTAGCCTGCCTAGTACTAGCCTACTTCACACTAGTAGTCAGTAGTCACACATGGTTGCATTCAGTTAAGTCTTACATTGGACTGAAGTTTGTCAGGTGCATGCAACTGACAGGATTTTATGACAGGGTTTGTCAGTCTGTCTGTGTCTAGTGTCTACTAGTAGTGTCTGTCAAGTTGACAATTTTGCTGCTATAAACTTTAGTTCCAAGGCCACTAGGCCAGTAAACAAACAGTACCATATTTTCATTTTGTTGTTTTAACAGTAACAGTTAGTTTTGTCATGCACACAAGATGTTTTGTAATTTGTACACTTGAAGTGAAGTGAACTTGCATTGTCAAAAACTACCTCAGTAGTCCACACACACAGTTAAGGTGGACTGTAAGTAGAATGTAACATAAATGAAAGTTGTTGCTCTGTCAGTGTCTACTACTTGTCTTGACAATGTTGCTGTAATAAAATGGTTGAAGTCAGATGAACAGACTGGAAAATTGATCTTATATGAACCAGATGTTGACAAAGTTTTCCTTTGGGGAGATCATTTGCAGTTGAAAAAGTAAGAAATCGCAATATATAAAAATATCGCAATATTCAATATATCGCTATATCGCAATATCGAAAATATCGCAGTATCGCAATACTATCGTATCGTGACTCAAGTATCGTTTCAATATCGTATCGTGGGCATCTGGTGATTCCCACCCCTAGTGTACATTATGTAAGGGTTAATGCACGATGAGGTGTTCATTATGTAAGGGTTAATGCACAACGAGGTGTACATTATGTAAGGGTTAATGCACAACGAGGTGTACATTATGTAAGGGTTAATGCACGACGAGGTGTTCATTATGTAAGGGTTAATGCACAACGAGGTGTACATTATGTAAGGGTTAATGCACAACGAGGTGTACATTATGTAAGGGTTAATGCACGAGGAGGTGTACATTATGTAAGGGTTAATGCACAACGAGGTGTACATTATGTAAGGGTTAATGCACAACGAGGTGTACATTATGTAAGGGTTAATGCACGACGAGGTGTACATTATGTAAGGGTTAATGCACAACGAGGTGTACATTATGTAAGGGTTAATGCACAACGAGGTGTACATTATGTAAGGGTTAATGCAGGACGAGGTGTACATTATGTAAGGGTTAATGCACAACGAGGTGTACATTATATAAGGGTTAATGCACAACGAGGTGTACATTATGTAAGGGTTAATGCACGACGAGGTGTACATTATGTAAGGGTTAATGCATGACGAGGTGTACATTATGTAAGGGTTAATGCACAGGGAGGTGTACATTATGTAAGGGTTAATGCACGACGAGGTGTACATTATGTAAGGGTTAATGCACGACGAGGTGTACATTATGTAAGGGTTAATGCACAGCGAGGTGTACATTATGTAAGGGTTAATGCACAACGAGGTGTACATTATGTAAGGGTTAATGCACAACGAGGTGTACATTATGTAAGGGTTAATGCACAACGAGGTATTCATTATGTAAGGGTTAATGCACGAGGAGGTATACATTATGTAAGGGTTAATGCACGACGAGGTGTACATTATGTAAGGGTTAATGCACAACAAGGTGTACATTATGTAAGGGTTAATGCACGACGAGGTGTACATTATGTAAGGGTTAATGCACAACGAGGTGTACATTATGTAAGGGTTAATGCACAACGAGGTGTACATTATGTAAGGGTTAATGCACAACGAGGTGTACATTATGTAAGGGTTAATGCACAACGAGGTGTACATTATGTAAGGGTTAATGCACGAGGAGGTGTACATTATGTAAGGGTTAATGCACGACAAGGTGTTCATTATGTAAGGGTTAATGCACGACAAGGTGTACATTATGTAAGGGTTAATGCACGACAAGGTGTACATTATGTAAGGGTTAATGCACAACGAGGTGTACATTATGGAAGGGTTAATGCACGACGAGGTGTACATTATGTAAGGGTTAATGCACGACGAGGTGTACATTATGTAAGGGTTAATGCACGACGAGGTGTTCATTATGTAAGGGTTAATGCACAACGAGGTGTACATTATGTAAGGGTTAATGCACGACGAGGTGTACATTATGTAAGGGTTAATGCACGACGAGGTGTACATTATGTAAGGGTTAATGCACGACAAGGTGTTCATTATGTAAGTGTTAATGCACGGCGAGGTGTTCATTATGTAAGGGTTAATGCACGATGAGGTGTACATTATGTAAGGGTTAATGCACGACGAGGTGTACATTAAGGGTTAATGCACGACGAGGTGTACATTATGTAAGGGTTAATGCTAGGGGTGTCACAATATATCGTCCCACGAAATTTCGCGATAGTAAAACGTCACGATATGTATCGTTGAGATGAAATCTCATATCGCAAAAAAAAAAAAAAAAAAAAAATTTTTTTTTTTTTTTTTTTTTTTTTTTTAAATAGGTTAAGAAACGTCTTTGTTTGTTGAAGTTCAATGTGTGGAAAGTAGTTCAGTTGAACAAGTCTCTGAAGAGACACATGAGAAGTTATACAGGAGAGAAACCATTCAATTGAGTTCTGGCAAAACTGTTTACTTGACAGGAAAAACTGAAGATGCATAAAAAATAGATTAAGAAAAGTCTTGTTGTTTGAGTTTGAAGAAAAACTGAAGATGCATAATGAGAATTTATACTGCTGAGAAACCTTTTAGTTCAAAGTTAATCTTAGTGACGGTGTAACTCATTCTATTTCAAGATAAGCCTTATCTCCAATCTCATGTTTTTTCTAGTTGTTATTGTAATAACAATTTCCCACAACAGCATGTTTTGTATTTGTGCATTTCAAATAAAATACTACTTTTCCAGTCATATATTGTCATTATTCAAGTTTAAAAAAATATTGTTAAAATCGTATCGTATCGTATCGTTATCGTGAACCCAGTATCGTGATACGTATCGTATCGTGAACTGAGTGTATCGTGACACCCCTAGTTAATGCACAACGAGGTGTACATTATGTAAGGGTTAATGCACAACGAGGTGTTCATTATGTAAGGGTTAATGCACGACAAGGTGTACATTATGTAAGGGTTAATGCACAACGAGGTGTACATTATGTAAGGTTTAATGCACGACGAGGTGTACATTATGTAAGGGTTAATGCACAACGAGGTGTACATTATGTAAGGGTTAATGCACAACGAGGTGTACATTATGTAAGGGTTAATGCACGACGAGGTGTACATTATGTAAGGGTTAATGCACGACGAGGTGCACATTATGTGAGGGTTAATGCACGACAAGGTGTACATTATGTAAGCGTTAATGCACGACGAGGTGTACATTATGTAAGGGTTAATGCACGACGAGGTGTACATGATGTAAGGGTTAATGCACAACGAGGTGTACATTATGTAAGGGTTAATGCACGACGAGTTGTACATTATGTAAGGGTTAATGCACGACGAGGTGTACATTATGTAAGGGTTAATGCACATCGAGGTGTACATTATGTAAGGGTTAATGCACGACGAGGTGTACATTATGTAAGGGTTAATGCACGACGAGTTGTACATTATGTAAGTGTTAATGCACGACGAGGTGTACATTATGTGAGGGTTAATGCACGACAAGGTGTACATTATGTAAGGGTTAATGCATGACGAGGTGTACATTATGTAAGGGTTAATGCACAACGAGGTGTTCATTATGTAAGGGTTAATGCACGACGAGGTGTTCATTATGTAAGGGTTAATGCACAACGAGGTGTACATTATGTAAGGGTTAATGCACGACGAGGTGTACATTATGTAAGTGTTAATGCACGACGAGGTGTACATTATGTAAGGGTTAATGCACGACGAGGTGTACATTATGTGAGGGTTAATGCACGACAAGGTGTACATTATGTAAGCGTTAATGCACAACGAGGTGTACATTATGTAAGGGTTAATGCACGACGAGGTGTACATTATGTAAGGGTTAATGCACAACGAGGTGTACATTATATAAGGGTTAATGCACAACGAGGTGTACATTATGTAAGGGTTAATGCACAACGAGGTGTACATTATGTAAGGGTTAATGCACGACGAGGTGTACATTATGTAAGGGTTAATGCACGACGAGGTGTACATTATGTGAGGGTTAATGCACGACAAGGTGTACATTATGTAAGGGTTAATGCACAACGAGGTGTACATTATGTAAGGGTTAATGCACGACGAGGTGTACATTATGTAAGGGTTAATGCACAACGAGGTGTACATTATATAAGGGTTAATGCACAACGAGGTGTACATTATGTAAGGGTTAATGCACAACGAGGTGTACATTATGTAAGGGTTAATGCACGACGAGGTGTACATTATGTAAGGGTTAATGCACAACGAGGTGTACATTATGTACGGGTTAATGCACGACGAGGTGTACATTATGTAAGGGTTAATGCACAACGAGGTGTACATTATGTAAGGGTTAATGCACAACGAGGTGTTCATTATCAGCTTCGTGGAGGCAACCATCCTCGGCTTCGCTTCGGACGGTTCACGCCTTCGCATCGTGCAATAATTACTGATAATGGACACCTCGAAGTGCATCAACCCGCTTATACCATGGTCACTTGCCAAATAAACAAAACAAGACCATTCATTTATATTTTTATGCATTTTGCAATCAAAATCTATTTTTCATAACATAGGATATGAGTTGAGAACCGGCGAGACAAAATAGTCCCCTCAGCTGCTCAAGATTATCATTGCAGAAAATGGCCGCTTAGTGCCTGCACCTGGCAGAATTTCTAGACCATAAACTAACTAATAATTTGACCAATTGTATGTAACATACAAAATAAAGCAAACGGCAATGTCTAAGAATGCAACGCCATGTAACTAACTGGCTGTTAAACTCGCATTCCAGGGAATTACGTTAACGTCCCCAGGTCTTAAGATGTAAGTGGTGCTCGGAGGAGACTGAAAACCATCTGAAGCTTTCTATGTTGGAGTCCAGGTATGTTTTGTACAAGGAATTCTCTCAGTGTGTTGCTGTTAACTGCCCATTTTGTTGTTTTCTTTTTGTTGATCTCATCTTTTTCCTCTTCGACTTGATTTGTATCAGTGATACAGGCAGCGTGCGCTCTTACAAAGCACCTGGCTGGCTTGCTGCAAAGTTATAAACAGAGCTGGTTTGACAGTTGACAGCTGAGAGCCGGCTTCTGTCAAGACAACATCAGATCTCCAAATACGACAGATTTGTAAATAGCCGTTATTTTAATAAACTGAGCACACAGGGGTAATCTAAATAGTTACTTTCCATTTTCACAGTGGACTTTTCGATTTTTTGTTTCTAAACTCATAAAAGTGCCATATTAACCCTTAACGGTGGTATAGAGCTCTGTCGTGATCCTGGCGCATTGATATGAACGATGAACAGACCATTTGACTGGAACTACTTAGCTAGGTGTAAATTATCACTGACCATTATCACAAATTATTGGACACCCTGCAGCCAATCAGAATAGAGTATTCACCCAGACCCTGGTATAAATCGAGAAAAATCATTATTATCCTTATTGATTTCAACCTTATCGTCCAGCCTAGCCCTCCCTGGACAAAAATGCACCAGCCGCCACTGGCGCAATGCATGCACTACAGCAAAGATACACACCTGTTCTCTGTTTGTCAGTCCTGCATGTGTCTGACAAGATGGCATGAGCGTGGGTCTGACAAGATGACACGAGCGTGGGTCTGACAAGATGACACGAGCGTGGGTCTGACAAGATGACACGAGCGTGGGTCTGACAAGATGATATGAGCATGTGTCTGACAAGATGACATGAGCGTGTCTGACAAGATGACATGAACGTGTGTCTGACACGATGACATGAGCGTGGGTCTGACACGATGACATGAGCGTGTGTCTGACACGATGACATGAGCGTGTGTCTGACAAGATGACACGAGCGTGTCTGACAAGATGACATGAGCGTGTGTCTGACACGATGACATGAGCATGTGTCTGACAAGATGACATGAGCGTGTCTGACAAGATGACATGAACGTGTGTCTGACACGATGACATGAGCGTGGGTCTGACACGATGACATGAGCGTGGGTCTGACACGATGACATGAGCGTGTGTCTGACAAGATGACATGAGCGTGTGTCTGACAAGATGACACGAGCGTGGGTCTGACAAGATGACACGAGCGTGGGTCTGACAAGATGACACGAGCGTGGGTCTGACAAGATGATATGAGCATGTGTCTGACAAGATGACATGAGCGTGTGTCTGACAAGATGACATGAACGTGTGTCTGACACGATGACATGAGCGTGGGTCTGACACGATGACATGAGCGTGTGTCTGACAAGATGATATGAGCGTGGGTCTGACACGATGACATAAGCGTGTGTCTGACAAGATGACACGAGCGTGTGTCTGACACGATGATATGAGCGTGGGTCTGACACGATGACATGAGCGTGTGTCTGACAAGATGACATGAGCGTGTGTCTGACAAGATGATATGAGCGTGGGTCTGACAAGATGACATGAGCGTGTGTCTGACAAGATGACATGAGCGTGGGTCTGACAAGATGACATGAGCGTGGGTCTGACAAGATGACATGAGCGTGTGTCTGACAAGATGACATGAGCGTGGGTCTGACAAGATGATATGAGCATGTGTCTGACAAGAGCAGATAAGTGAAAGAATTGTTCAAATGGTGATACAAGCATGAAATTTGGTACATATACTCTTAAAAACCCACTCTTTTCAAAAATACCGCTGGCCACGCAAAATTCCAAGATGGCGGCCCCATAATCCAAGATGTCCGCCCAAAAATGTGGGTTTTCCTTTATAACTCGAAATGCATTGATTTCAAACCCCATAAATGTACTAAAGTTGAATATAAAGTTGGGTATTGCGGATCTTTTGGTACCAGGTGCATGTCTGTATCTATTACGGTTCTTGAGATACAGCATATAGGTACTTTTACAGACTCGGGAGAGCAAAAAATGTGTACCATTGATTGTTGTTAAGTTAATTTGGTAATATGAAAATGTTATTCATATGCAATAGAGTGAATGTCAGCACACAACCAGGGCACACTGGTGACATCACTGCTGTGTAACTCAGCATGGGGTTCAGTGTCAGCTGATCTAGATATAAAACTGCTTTATTAGACTTGTAGTTGTAGTAGTTTAGTTTAGTGTCCCAAATGCTGTCTGACAGCCCCATATCCATTAGCTAGTAAACCGTAGTTGGTAGTTAGTAGATATAGTTAGATAGCCGCACCTGAATAGACAGGGTGTGCCAGCGCGGGAGAGCCGAGCCAAGGGTAACGGGGCTTCAGTTACCTGGAAGGTGTACAGATCACACGGGACTTAAATGGCATTGGATGAATGATCGGGCTAGGTGTAGGTTAACCAATAATAACTGAACCTAGTTGTATCCCATACAAGAATGTGTGTTATTTGGTTAATGTGGTAAAAGGATAGCCCCTCGGCCTTAATCAAAACCCAAAATGGCACATTCAAACTCGTTTGCGAAAAGACAAACTGACTGGTCTAAATGTTGTCTTTGTCAAAAAGACAGAACAGACGGAGACCTAACATCACCTCGAACTCATTACACCCTTGAACATGATGGCTATGCCATGCTGGCTACCAACATACCAATGTTTCATGAAATCCAGGAAATGCCATTGATCCTGGATCCAGCAAGGCTGGATGAAGGTGGTGGTATTGATGCTACTTTAAGAAAAAATCTGGCTAAATACCACGTCAGCTGCCGGTTGTTCTTTAACAACACCAAATTGGATCGGGCAAGGAAACACCGATCTGCTGGTCCCAGCTGTGAGCCTGAGGATGTTCATGCGATGTTCAAGTTTTCTCAAATGGGACCTTTCCCTGTTATAGAGAGTACATAGACAGGCACAGTGGTACTTCAGCTCCTGGGCAATGGCATCTCTACCACTCAATTTGGCAAGAAGCTCATCGTTAAGTGTCTGTGCACACTTGTGCAACCTCTGGTTCAGCTTCATTGTCATAACCTGCCTGAGATCAGATGCAGGTGCTATTTTCTTACAGAAAATGCAGGCTTGAACATCACGGCTATTTCGGCGCTGCTTTGCATGAACATCCACAGCAGTGATGTCACCAGTGTGCCCTGGTTGTGTGCTGACATTCACTCTATTGCATATGAATAACATTTTCATATTACCAAATTAACTTAACAACAATCAATGGTACAAAGTTTTTGCTCTCCCGAGTCTGTAAAAGTACCTATATGCTGTATCTCAAGAACCGTAATAGATACAGACATGCACCTGTTACCAAAAGATCCGCAATACCCAACTTTATATTCAACTTTAGTACATTTATGGGGTTTAAAATCAATGCATTTCGAGTTATAAAGGAAAAACCACATTTTTGAGCGGACATCTTGGATTTTGGGGCCGCCAAATTGGAATTTTGCGTGGCCAGCGGTATTTTTGAAAAGAGTGGGATTTGAAGAGTATATGTACCAAAGTTCATGCTTGTATCACTATTTGAACGATTCTTGCTATATTTGCAATTATCTGCTCTACTAAAGATGACATGAGCATGTGTCTGACAAGATGATATGAGCGTGGGTCTGACAAGATGACATGAGCGTGTGTCTGACAAGATGACATGAGCGTGGGTCTGACAAGATGTCATGAGCATGTGTCTGACAAGATGACATGAGCGTGTGTCTGACAAGATGACATGAACATGTGTCTGACAAGATGACATGAGCGTGTGTCTGACAAGATGACATGAGCGTGTGTCTGACAAGATGACATGAGCGTGTGTCTGACAAGATGACATGAGCGTGGGTCTGACAAGATGACATGAGCATGTGTCTGACAAGATGACATGAGCGTGTGTCTGACAAGATGACATGAACATGTGTCTGACAAGATGACATGAGCGTGTGTCTGACAAGATGACATGAGCGTGTGTCTGACAAGATGATATAAGCGTGTGTCTGACAAGATGATATTTGATTTTGATTTGATCTTTATTTGTCTCGAACAAAGAACATAAAACCGTTTTAAAAACAAAAACAGGTAAATAGACAAGACCTTTTCCAAGGTCAGTTCAATAACTGTTCGAGAAGGGACAGGAGGAAGTAAAAGACTTATCAAGCCCTGCCCCTTCTTTACAATAATTTAAATTGTGTTATGAAAAGAAAAATAATAAAAACAAATAAAAATAATAAAATAAAAAATTATAATATAACAAATAATCAAATACAAGTACAATCTTTCAAATGTCCATATATATATATATCCCATTATCAAATGAAAAATGTAAATCTAGTTGGCACCTTACTGCTCAAGCTCCTCTCTCTTATATGTGTCCATAAGTGCATGTTTATAACTGCCTTTAAATTGTTTGATGCTATTACTTAACTTAATACTCACATCCAGACCATTCCAGAGTGATACCCCACAAACTGCAATAGACATGCTTTTAAGAGTCGTACGTACAGTAGGTTGTTTTAAAGTTAAAGTCCCTCTAAGATTATACCCACTCTCTCTAACCAAGATTTTTTTTTTAATGTTGCTTGGCAGTTTGTTTTTAACTGCCAGAAACATAATTTGTGCAGTTTTGAATTTCACTAAATCCATAAATTTAAGTGTTTTGCTCTTTATAAACATACTAATTGTGTGATCTAAATATCTACCATGATGTACTATCCGTATGGCTCTTTTCTGCAGTGTACATATCTTTTGTAAGTTGCTTTTATAAGTATTCCCCCAAACTTCAACACAATATGATAGATATGGTGCAATGAGTGTGCAATACAATGTGTATAGAGTATTTTGATCCAGGATGTATCTAGTCTTGCCCAGTATGCCAATACTGCTTGCGATCTTTGAACACAAATACTGTATGTGGGGTTTCCAGCAGAGTTTGTGGTCTATTAAAACCCCTAGGAACTTGTTTGTATACACTCTCTCAATTTTTTCATTTCCAATTTCCAGTTGGGGATATATGTTAATTTTAGGATTACCAAATATCATGAAGTTGGTTTTTTTCAGATTGAGTGATAACTTATTTGCACTGAACCAATCTTTAAATTTTTCCATTTCTTTCATTGCCACTTCTAAAAGCTGCTGCAGGTCATCCCCCGAACACAAAATATTTGTGTCGTCCGCAAAGACAACAAGTTTCAGTAATTCAGATACTTTACAGATATCGTTAATGTATAAAATGAACAATTTGGGTCCCAATACTGACCCCTGTGGGACACCACAGGTACTGCTTAAGCATTGTGACTTATGCTGACCCATCACAACAAATTGCTGCCTGTTACTAATATAGCTTTCCAGCCACTTTAGAGCAGCCCCTCTGACACCAAACCTGTCCATCTTTTTCAATAATATATCATGATCTATTGTGTCAAAAGCTTTTTTTAGGTCAATGAATATTCCTAATACATATTTTTTCTTCTCTATGCAGTCTGTTATTTCCTCTACCAGCTCCATTAATGCCATGGAGGTAGATCTAGCTGTTCTAAAACCATACTGGCCGTCCATTAAGAGATTATGTTTATCAATGAAAATATCTAATCTTGCAACAAATAGTTTTTCAAGTATCTTAGAGAACTGTGATAGCAGGGATATCGGTCTATAATTGGTGAACAAATGCTTGTCTCCAGCTTTAAATAACGGAATAACTTTTGCCATTTTCATTTTTTGGGGGAATACTCCCATTTTGAATGACAAATTAAATATATGAGATAGTGGCTCCACAATTTCCACGATAATATTCTTTACCAGAGACATATCAATATCATCCCCGTCTGTGGAGGTTTTATTTGTGCATTTGTTTACCATATCAATAATGTCTTCAAGCATTAAGCGTGGGTCTGACAAGATGACATGAGCATGTGTCTGACAAGATGACATGAGCGTGTGTCTGACAAGATGATATGAGCGTGTGTCTGACAAGATGACATGGGCGTGTGTCTGACAAGATGATATGAGCATGGGTCTGACAAGATGATATAAGCGTGGGTCTGACAAGATGATATAAGCGTGGGTCTGACAAGATGATATAAGCGTGGTTTCTGACAAGATGTTATGAGCGTAGGTCTGACAAGATGATATGAGCGTGGGTCTGACTGACCAGATGACATGAGCGTGTGTCTGACAAGATGACACGAGCGTGTGTCTGACAAGATGACATGAACATGTGTCTGATTAGATGACATGAACGTGTGTCTGACAAGATGACATGAGTGTGGGTCTGACAAGATGACATGAGCATGTGTCTGACAAGATGACATGAGCATGTGTCTGACAAGATGACATGAGCGTGGGTCTGACAAGATAACATGAGCATGTGTCTGACAAGATGACACAAGCGTGGGTCTGACAAGATGACATGAGTGTGGGTCTGACAAGATGACATGAGCATGGGTCTGACAAGATGACATGAGCGTGTGTCTGACAAGATGACATGAGCATGTGTCTGACAAGATGACACAAGCGTGGGTCTGACAAGATGACATGAGTGTGGGTCTGTTCAGACAGCCACATGGAGCTGGTGGACATTTGGCTCTAGGAGCCAGGCTTCACTGTCTACTCAGCAGGACTTGAATGAATATATGTCACATGTTGCTGTGTAGAGGGACTTTCCATCTCAATTGTTAAATGTGTGTTTTGTTTTATGAATCAACCTAAATACACACTTACATTTCATCAGACCTGGTTTCAACCTCTGGACCCCACCATGGTCCACTCTGTGGGAATAAACAAAGTCAGACCATAAGATTCTCTTTGATGATGAAACATGAACATTATGCTTTAATCTTTAAGTCCATAAGTGTCCTTCGCGTATAAGATTGATAATCAATAGCTGTCCTACAAATATTGACTGACTGACTCCCCCACTGTAAGAAAGGGGGGGAAACTGTAACAAAATGTATTTGTTTTAAAACACAAAATATAGCAATTGGTGTAAAAAAATTAAAAACTGTTGTGATTTTTTTATTGGGTTAGACATCCCCACCCCACCCCCCAGTCCATCCTGCCCCCCTTGAGCAGCAAACCTAGTGCAAACACTGGTGCTTCCCACATAGCACACACCCCCTCCCTCCGCTGAGAGCAAGGACTGTTCGATAGGGTCCACTTGTAGTAACTTGTAGTTTTTACCAGCATGTAACAAATCTGCCACAGGTGGGCGGAGTCAGCAGTTAATATTAAAATGGGCCATGCCGAACAATTGCAGCCTTATATTGAAAAGCACATTATCATGTGACGTCATGTGGTGACTTCTAGCAACTTTCTGAGCAGCCAATAACTAGTTTCCTTGGAAAAGAGTTGGCTACACTGCAGGCCAGCTATATACTAACTAGGTTTTACCTAGATAGTTTAACTAGATTAAGTTGTATGAACTGTCTGAACCCCACCACCCCCTCTACCCGCATACCCCCCCCCCCTATGCCCCTTCTCACCCCCGCCCCCAACAACTGGGTTAGTGTGAGCTATGTCAAAATCCCATGAAACCTATGGCTGATACATACAGCATGTTAGATCTTAACATGACTGAAATATAATAACATGACTGAAATCTAAGGTAAAAAATCTATATTACTTCAATATTTTTGACAGGTTTTTTAATGGGAGCAAACGACATGTTTTAAGCTTAATTTTGATGTATAGGTTACGGATGTTTGAAAGAAATCTAGCTGCCCCACCAGGCTTTCAGAATAATTGACTCGGGTACGTATACTCTCATCCTTCTACAGTATGTAATGTTGCCTCTCCATACCTGAGAGAGTCCAGTCTGCAGTGTGGATCCTCCAGCCTAGCAGAGAGCAGCTTCTCTCCTGAGGCTCCTGGATGATTGTAGCTCAGGTCCAGCTCTCGTAGATGGGAGGGGTTGGAGCTCAGAGCTGAGGCCAGAGAAGCACAGCCTTTCTCTGTGAGCAGGCAGCCAGACAGCCTGCACGCGCGCACGCGCGTGGGTACACACACACACACACGCGCGCGCGCACACACGCACACACACACACACACACACACACACACACACACACACACACACACACACACACAAATGGTAAATCCCTCAAAGTTGACTAGCTGATCCACATTGTGGTTTAATTTGGTCCAGTTTGAGTTAGTTCTCCCCTCACTTTGTGAGAGAATATCAGAAGTCCTTTCTGGTATTTTATGTGTCAACACTATATCTTTCATTTATTTTTTGTACATGTTCTCATGTTTATACATATACAATATATGTATATATTTTTGCTTGTTCATGTTCATAACTGATCTGATCAACTGATCTGTTATCTCTGACATGGTATGCTATATTTTATTTGTTATGTCATGCTGTTACGTTGTCTTGTCATGTCTGTCAGGAGGATTTGTTCCTCGCCTGTGAGCTTTTAAGGTGTTGGGTAGGCTGTGAAAATGAATTGTCCTTCTGGGATAAATAAAGTCATCTGAATATGAATCTGAATCCAAGGAGAGGAAACAATGAAATGTCCTCATGGAAAGTAATTCACATAGACTAGGAAGTCTTGGTAAATATTGGATTCACACTTGGTTTTAAAATGACATGAACAGAGAACATCCTCCACATGATATGTGTTTATGTGAGCTGTACATCATCCTGCTTATTACACGGCTACTTACTAAATAAATCAAAATGCATCTAGGAGAGGCACTCCCATTGTTAATTTGATTATTTAAGCAACAGCATTTACTGGACTTCTTTCTGCAGATTCATATGACCCACGGCCTCTGGAGTGTGTGATCAGAACTGTCTGTTATACATAGCAATGGTCTGATACACAGAAATAACAGACTGTAGAAGGCTGTGATTGACCAATCAGAATCAAGTATACAACAAAGCCATAATTAATAATTGCTGATAGTAATATGTATGTAAAGCAGGATTTAAATGGTCGTCTGTTGAACACGAAGAGGAATACTGACCTGAGAGTTTCCAGTCTACAGTGTGGACTCTCCAGTCCAGCAGAGATCAGCTTCACACCTGTATCTTTCAGGATGTTGTCACTCAGGTCCAGCTCTCTCAGACTGGAGGACTGGGAGCTCAGCACTGAGGCCAGAGCTTCACAGCTTCTCTCTGACAGCTGACAGCCACTCAGCCTGAAGAAGAATTAGTGAGACAGATATGCAACATGTTTGAAAATGTATATATCTTCTATTTAATATATTTGATTTACCCAGTTATGTATGAACCTACAGAGCTTTATTCGAGGCTTTGACCACTGGCAGCAGCCTCAGAAGAGCCTTGTCTGAAGCAGAGTATTTCTTCAGGTCAAACACGTCCAGAGCTTCTTCTGATGACAGTAAGATGAAGACCAGAGCCGACCACTGAGCAGGGGAGATTTTGACTATGGAGAGACTTCCTGATCTCAGGTACTGTTGGATCTCCTCCACTAGAGAACGGTCATTCAGCTCATTCAGACAGTGGAACAGATTGATGTTTGTCTCTGCAGAGGGATTCTTCTTGATCTTCTTCTTGATGTACTGGACTGTTTCCTGATTGGTCTGTGAGCTGTTTCCTGTCTGTGTCAGCAGGCCTCGTAGGAGACTCTGATTGGTCTCCAGTGAAAGGCCCAGGAGGAAGCGGAGGAACAAGTCCAGATGTCCATTTGGACTCTTTAAGGCCTTGTGCACAGCACTCTGGTAAAGATATTTTACTGCTGATCTGTCTCTGAATAGCATAGACCACCAGGAGGACAAGGAGCCTTCTGACAGCAGATTGACACCAGAGTCAATGAATGAGACCATGACATGAACAGCAGCCAGAAACTCCTGAATGCTCAGATGGACAAAGCAGAAGACCTGGTCCTGGTACAGTCCACACTCCTCTTTAAAGATCTGTGTGAACACTCCTGAGTAAACTGAGGCTGATCTGATATCAATACCACACTGTTTCAGGTCTTCTTCATAGAAGATCAGGTGGCCTTTCTCCAGCTGTTCAAAAGCCAGTTTTCCCAGAGAGAGAATCATCTCCCTGCTCTGTGTCCAGTGTGGATCTGTCTCAGTTCTCCCATGATACTTGACGTTCTGCATTTTGGACTGAACCACCAGGAAGTGGATGTACATCGCAGTCAGGGTCTTGGGCAGGTTTTCTGTGTCACAGGTTTTCAACAGATGCTTCAGAACTTTAGCAGTGATCAAGCAGAAGACTGGGATGTGGCACATGTTGTGGAGGCTCCGTGAATTCCTGATGTGGGAGATGATTCTGCTGGCCTGCTCCTCATCTCTGAATCTCTTTCTGAAGTACTCCTCTTTCTGTGGGTCAGTGAAGCCTCTCACCTCTGTTACCATATCAACATACTCAGAAGGGATCTGATTGGCGGCTGCAGGTCGTGTGGTTATCCAGATGCGAGCATGGGGAAGCAGATTCCCTTTGATGAGGTTTGTCAGCAACACATCCACTGAGGTCGACTCTGTAACATCATCCAGGATCTCTTTGCTCTTGAAGTCTAGAGGAAGTCGACACTCATCCAGACCATCAAAGATGAACATAACTGGGAATTTGTCAAACCTGCAGATTCCTGCTTTTTTGATCTCAGGAAAGAAGTGGTGAAGAAGTTTCACCAAGCTGAACTGTTTCCCTTTCAGCAGATTCAACTCTCGGAAAGTGAATGGAAATATGAATTGCATATCCTGGTTGGCTTTGTCTTCAGCCCAGTCCAGAGTGAGCTTCTGTGTTAAGACTGTTTTCCCAATGCCAGCCACTCCCTTGGTCAGCACTGTTCTGATTGGTTCATCTCTTCCAGGTAAGGGTTTAAAGATGTCTTCACTTTTGATTGTGTTTTCTAGGCTCACTGGTTTCCTGGATGCCATTTCAATCTGTCTGACTTCATGTGCGTTGTCGGCCTCTCCAGTCTCTTCCTCTATGAGGAAGAGCTCTGTGAAGATCTCATTCAGAAGTATCGACTTTTCTGAGTTTGTCATTGCCTCAAACAAATGCTGAAACTTCTTCATCACGTTGGATTTGTGTTTAATCTGGCACTCGGCAAGTGTCTCTGAATGAATAAACAGAGAACAATAAGGAAATAGTATAGGCAATTATGAGTAATGCTAATATTTCCTGTTAAATGTCCATATTCCAAACTGAATCTATTCAGTCATCTCATCCTATTTGGGTTTAAGGTATAAGGTAGGTGATCTAAAGTTGCTTATTATTACTCAACAGGGAGTTAGGTTTAAAGACACTTTTCCACTGTGCTGATAATTCCCACAAACTGTGCTTTATTGTTTGTGTTGTGTCTAAAATGGCAGCCTGCCCCTCTTCATAAATCTATTGTCTGGACATAGGCTAATAAAAGTAGGCTCACACTCTATACATTGTTGGCAAAAATAAATAAATAATTTCATCATGTCATATTTTAGAAGATAATATTTTATAAATAATTTTATGTGATGCATGCTTGCATAAAGTCCCATTCTATAATTGTCCCATTACTTACCTTTGGGTCCTGAACTGGTTTTTAATAATCGTTGCAGGAGATCATTCTTGAGGATCTTCCTCAGAACCTTTTTGGTCACCTCCAGAGTGTATTCGCTGTAGGTCTGGAACATGTGATCTACTGTGTCCAGCCTGTCTGCCTTCTCCAGGTGGCTCTTTGGGATGGCTGGGAAGTCTTCGAGGATGCCAGTCTGCTGCAGGAACCACTTGAACTTCTTGAACTCTTCCTTGCTCAAATCCTCCAAAGTTCTCAAGAGCAGCTCTACAGGTGTTGCCATTGTTACTCCCTGATGAGAAGACATTAGCATTAGGTGACCATACTATTGATACTCTAATTCTGGGCTTGCAGATAATAGCACCCTCATCTGACTGGCAGTTCTCACTTTTGAATGGCTCCAGTTCCAGGAAGTTAATTCCCATGAATTCCCATTAATTTATCCATTGACGTTTCAGAACATTCTTATACAAAGAGCTTTAATCCTGGAACAAAGCCAACATTTGATTTGGAGCCAGAAAGAAGAAGAAAGGGGGGCGTTAAAAGGCAAATGATTTATTTTTTATTGTTTGCCTTTTTTTAAGTTTCCTTTTTTGTGGTTCTTAATAGTGTCAATTAGGTCAGAAAATGAATTTCCGAGTTTATGCTGCAGTGCTGTCGTTCCCCCACAGAAATGGCAAATCAAGTTGAGTAGTGTAAGTAATAACAATAATTATAGTAATAATAATAATCCTATAATAATAATCTCTATGTGTGAGTGAGTGGTATTTTTTTTATTAGGGACAATTAATGGCCAAATGTCCAAATCCCGTAAATGTCACAGGAAAACTGCTCGACGGCCCAGGCGTGCTGTTGTTTTTCTATGGGGAGAGCGCTGCTGCATAGTTGGGCAGCACTGCTCTCCATAGGAAAACAATGGCACAGTAGCAGCACTACCCTCAGCCTCACACAGCATTCAAATTTGCCACAGAGCGCTGCACTCAAAGTTCAAATTATTTCAACTTGGACCTCGTTACTGCTGACCTTTCATGAGCGCATGACACATGTGGAAGTAATCTGAATCTAGCATGTCTCTGTTCACGCTACAGACCCGCAGTGTGTACACGAGTAGTGTAATGAATTACTTGCTCCAGGCTCGAGCAAGTAATTCATTACACTACTCGTTACATACATTTTGCGTTACTCCTAAACATCGACTGAGATGCATTGTCAGTTAACAACATGACCTTACGCTACATATGCCCACATATCAGCACAAATCCATATCCTAATGACATACACAAGATCTTTGTTTCTGAAATGGAGACAACTCCAACTTTGGACGACTCCACACGAGACGCCAGGATTTATTATTCTCCCCAAGTCCAACATGAAGCGTCAGGCGCTCCGCCATCAACACAACACAACACAACACTTCCATTGCCTGCCTTCAAAATAAAATGTCTGTACTGCAAAGCTATATCCAGAAAAACAACAGTCAGCGTGGACTCAGTGACTCTGCCAGCTTTGTGTTTTGTTAGCATGTTGCCTTCCAGTGTTTGGGGAGATTTGTCGTGTTCACAGCGGTGGATACATTCTGGACCTGAGCAAAGTTTGCACTTTACCATCACACTGCTGTCCTTTCCTGCAACAATTCGAAGTATGTGCATAATCCACCCATCAAAAAAGTTGTAGACTGCTTGCTGCTATTTCCCCTCCGCTCGCATCTGATCAGTCACTGTTTACAATGGTCTATGTTTGAGCCATTACGGACACCATAGTAATTTCAGGAAGTTATCCTACAAGAATGGATAGGCTGAAGGACACTGACACGTGAACCAATGAATCGTCACTCATCATGCTTAAAACCTAACCAATCGTTACTCCTCCCCTCCCCCCATCCCATCCATTCTAGCCACACAAAAGATGTGTGTTTACAGTCAGTCAGCTGTTGTGTTGCGCAATCGAGTGAATTAAACCACGTTTGATGTTTTCTCTATAATCCTGCAGATTCAAACCCGATGCTGCTGAAAATTTAAGAACTTATGTAACGCAAGTAACGAGTTGAGTCTTTGATTAGTAACTGTAATTTGATTACTGGATTTAGGGACTGTAATGCCTTACACTACTCGGTACCGACAAATGTTATGTGATTATAGTAACATGTAACTTTGTAATGCGTTACCCCAACACTGCAGACCCGTTAGCTGTAGGAGGGCTCCTAGCTGTTAGCCATCTCTTTACTGTGCTACACTCTGTTCACCAGTAGAGGGTGATATGTCTGATCTCATATGAAGCTCTGAGTGCTCAACACATTTTAGACCCAGTGTGTGAGAAACCCACAATGCTTCAGAAAGTTGCTCATTTCACCATCACTAGTGGTTTCCTGTCTTCACTTCCTGTATTTCTGTGAGCTGGTAAACAGGGCTGAAAGTCACACTTCCTCTTCTAGCACAGAAACCAGCACAAACAATATACATAAAAAAATATCCCCCTAAACTTAAGGGGTGGTAGTGGATTGCTTTATTTAACCCTGTTATTATTAAACCAACAAATGTAACATTAAAATGAAATTATAACACTTAATTATAGCCAACTCATACTAAATTATAACATTGCAGAATTTGGGTGTTAGACTTGTTCAAACTGAAAGGTTTAATGTCATAAAGAGAGCAATACTGCATGTGAAAGTTTGATTTGATCTAATTTAGCTTTACTATGGAAGTCTGTGTGTGTGTGTGTGGGGGGGGGGGGGGCTGCTGAAATGTGAATGTGAATCATATTATCACATGTTGTAACATGCTGCATATCTGAGTGTAGAAACACCTGCACTTTCCTTCATATAGACCAACCAGGTCCATCACAAAGAACCATTTTAAAGGAGATTTTTTCCCCAACATGTTTGTTTGTCAATACCTGTAACCCTGCAAGGATCATTAGTCTGCTGCTACTATTGGGCACCTTTCTTTCACTCTACATGTGTTACTCTGTTATTTCATTACTGCTATATCATGCACCTTATCACTGTACATACTTTAGTACTCTGACTGTCACTTATCTGAAAACCATGTCAACACAAAGCTCACTTACTTTTGCTACCTCTGATGCCCCCTGACCCTGTACATATTCTGTAAACAGCAAACTTAAGCTATCTAGCTGCAAGTCTGTTTATACTCTGTTAGTAGGCTACTGTTTATATCTGTTAATACTATCTATATCTGTTAATATCTGAATCCTTTTATAATATTTTATAATCTCTTTAGATCCTTTATATCTTATTGTTTATGTTTTGTATATGTGTTCTTATCAATGTTAGATGAGCACCAACAACACCAAGACAAATTCCTAGGGCCCTATCTTCGCAACGGTGGTAATTTTGCATTAGCGCCCGTTTTCTGCTGGAATAGCAAAGTGTCGGCCCGCTGCGCTTCACGTCATCTCGGCGCAAACCTCCATAGGCGTGTTTATGCCCATAACAAGGTGAGATCACTCCCCTTAAAAGCCACAGCGTCACCGCCATCACATCTGTGACACCAGCTTATTTCTTGCTGAGAGCAAGCAGAGAAACAGAGAGAGAGAGAAAAGAGAGAGGGGGAGAGAGCGAGAGAGAGAGAGGGGGGGGGTGGAGGGAACGAGAGAGGAAAGAGAGAGAGGGCCGCCGCGCAATTACGCAGTGATGTCCCAAAGCACGCGCTCACTGTAATTAGACGTTTGGTTCATATAGGCTATAACATAGGCCTACACACAAATATTTGTTTCTTTAATAGGGTTAGAATGTGTGAGATTTTACTTCTAGCCTATTTCAATAGCCTATGTCAGAATTGTCCACTCTGGTTAAGCCATTGACTGCGGTCATGCCATCCGCGCTGTGGAGAAGCTGGTCTTGCATCCATGCAATTGCAGGGAAAGAGGGTACTGTACTGGCAGGACACTACAGGTGTTGTGCCAAAAAGTGATTTGCGTTTTGAATTGGATTAGGGGAACGAGGGTCTGGCGAGGCGGGAGTCTGTGTGTAGCCCAAGGAGGGGTGCTTAAGTGTGGCGTGCGCAGGTTCGGCTAGTGTGCCGGGTGATGGAGGGGGGTCTCCTCCGGAGAACATAGGAGCTGGACGGGTCGGTGCCCTGGGTGTTTTGGACCGGCCATGGGGCTCACAGGGTGGGAAGAGGCAGCTTGGCACAACACCGTCACAACTTTCTCAAAAGCAATCTACTGTTACCTCACACCACAAACCTGTATGGTTGGGAATTATGTAGCCTAATAAAACCATGACAAACAAATTCTCATTTTTAACACGTTCACTGCCAATTGATACGTCAAACAAAATCCAACGGTTGACTGCCAATGACGTATTGATACGTCAAAAAAAAAAAAAAAAAATTTGACGGTGGGACGTTGATCTAACCCTTTTACATCTCTCATATAAATATTGAAGCCAGCGAACGTGTACAACCCATTCCACCGACCCACTAAGTGGCGACAGTGCTCTCCAGACTAGAAAAAGCCGAGCCAAAACTGCAGGGGAACGCGCGATGAAACCATTCTCATACTGTAAAATGGATTGGCGAAAACGCTTTCGCTTTCGCGCTGATTGCTGGCGGTGGGGGATTGCAAATTTGCACAATAGATTATGGGTGCAACACACTTTGAAACACGCAGCATAAATAAGACCAGAATCGCAAAAGAAACCCCGTTTCTTGGGGTTTCTCAACCGAAACCCCAAGAAACGAGCGAGCCCATCCTCGCCCAGCGGCCGCCAGCAGACAGGAGCAGCAGCAGCAGCAGAAACGAGCTTGTGACACGCCCGCTGCAGCCAAGAAGAACACACACGGAGGGAGGAGTTTGAAGTAGAGGGGGGTTTCCTGCTGTTAAGGAGGAAATTACTGTTCAAAACTATTGTTTAGATGTCTGACGTCTTACTGATGCCAAAAATGAATGGTTAAAGTGACTGTTCTATCAAATTTCACAAAAAGCTATTTATCTCAGCTTAAATTTTCAGACGCTGAAACCATGCTGTATTCAAGTGCTAATGCCTACATAACTACTAACTCTACAAACTAACTCTTTTAGACAGAGAAAGCACACATTCTATTAGTTCTTTTGAGATATTTTGTGTTCACAAAATCTTAGCAGAAAATAATCCTCGGGTCTTGAAAGATGAGCCAGAATCCTCAAAAAAACCCTCTGGCAGAAGCTACCTACAGTAAAAAAAAAATGGCTGGCAGTGAATGTGTTAAATTAAGGTTTTTTTCTGCAATGTAGGCTATAGTTGAAAATCAACGTGGCATTCCGAGGAGAGAATAGGTGTTGGACAGAGTGACATCCATGCCGTGCGTAAATGTATCCAAGCAAGGATTTCCTGCACTGTGCGGAGAATACTGTCTGCGCTCAGGCGTACGCCTGGCGTAGTGTTTTCTTTGCGCTAAGACCAGCTATTTGGCCACGTTAAAATTGAGAGCACCCAAGGCAATTTTTTCTAACACATTGCACTGGAACGCCTATTTTGACACGGTCAACGCCCAAACCTGTCTTTGCGCTCGGAACATAGCGACGGTATCTTCGCCAGAGCGCAAAATGACACTTGCGGGAGGGAGATGATAGGCTAGAGGCCCACGGACACGCCTGGGCCACGCCTACACCTGTGTCTGCGCTTTACATCTCCTTTACACACAATGCGCTTTTGGAGCTGCCAGCGTCTTTCTGCAATTCATTCTCTATGTAAGGACGCGCTAAGCGTGCTCCTCTTTCAAGGAACGCACCTGGCGTTTAAGTGCTGGTGGCGTCTAGTTTTTTTGGCGGATCGCTCTGTGCGTTTTAACACGTTCACTGCCAATGACGTGTTGATACGTCAAAAAAAATCCAAAGGTTGACTGCCAATAACGTGTTGATACGTCAAAAAAAAAAAAAAAAAAATTTGACGGTGGAACGTTGATCTAACCCTTTTACATCTCTTATATAAATATTGAAGCCACCGAACGTGTACAACCCATTCCACCGACCCACTAAGTGGCGACAGTGCTCTCCAGACTAGAAAAAGCCGAGCCAAAACTGCAGGGGAACGCCCGATGAAACCATTCTCATACTGTAAAATGGATTGGCGAAAACGCTTTCGCTTTCGCGCTGATTGCTGGCGGTGGGGGATTGCAAATTTGCGTAATAGATTATGGGTGCAACACACTTTGAAACACGCAGCATAAATAAGACCAGAATCGCAAAAGAAACCCCGTTTCTTGGGGTTTCTCAACCGAAACCCCAAGAAACGAGCGAGCCCATCCTCGCCCAGCGGCCGCCAGCAGACAGGAGCAGCAGCAGCAGCAGAAACGAGCTTGTGACACGCCCGCTGCAGCCAAGAAGAACACACACGGAGGGAGGAGTTTGAAGTAGAGGGGGGTTTCCTGCTGTTATGGAGGAAATTACTGTTCAAAACTATTGTTTAGATGTCTGACGTCTTACTGATGCCAAAAATGAATGGTTAAAGTGACTGTTCTATCGAATTTCACAAAAAGCTATTTATCTCAGCTTAAATTTTCAGACGCTGAAACCATGCTGTATTCAAGTGCTAATGCCTACATAACTACTAACTCTACAAACTAACTCTTTTAGACAGAGAAAGCACACATTCTATTAGTTCTTTTGAGATATTTTGTGTTCACAAAATCTTAGCAGAAAAGAATCCTCGGGTCTTGAAAGATGAGCCAGAATCCTCAAAAAAACCCTCTGGCAGAAGCAACCTACAGTAAAAAAAAAAAGGCTGGCAGTGAATGTGTTAAGCTGAAAAAAGATGGAGGAAAAGCGTGCTGCTCGTCTTTTCACTCCTCCTAACTTTTCTCCTCCCAGAGGGATCCTCAACCTCCGCTGCTGCCACAATTGGCAATAATCTGGCTTTCATGTTGACAGACAAAACCAGCTGGCTACTGTCCATGTGGTCATTGTGTCCTAAACTGTACTGCACGCGACTGCAGGAGAAAACAAAACGAAGCACAAAAAAACGCTCCACGCGCTGTTTTGTGCACAATGGAAGTGCTCTCAACATGATTTCCATAGCGTTCTTGTTGAAAAAAGCACGTTGGGTGTGAACGCCCCCTAAAGGTAACACAACCTAAATCACTTTGTTCAGCTAAAAACCCTGCATGTAATATGTATGCGTATATGTATGTATATGTATATGTATATGTATATGTAAGTTGAGTATTGTTGTTTCACCCTCCTCCCCTCTGACCGCAGATACAGACAGCTACTAAGCAAATAATAATAATAATAATAATAATAATAATAATCGCTTTGAGGAGTTTATGCACTGAGCTATAACTGCCTTAAATAGCGTGGGCAAATAGTTACAGACCTGTGTGTTGTGTGATGTGAGAGAGAGTGTCACATGCAAAATAATAATAATAATAATTATTATTACAGACTAGATATTAAATATAGTTTTCACCACATCATGTGGTTGATATTTAAAACACAAAGGGAAGGTTTCCCTCCTGCCCCTGTTCTTCTTCCTTTTCTCCTCCTCTTCGTCACTTCTGTCATCTGTAAGAGACCCCCCCCCCCCCCCCCCCCCATCCCATTCACCAGGAACAACTCATCACTGGTCCTAACTAGTCATTTCCTATTCTCGCCACAAGAGTGTGCTGTTTATCCATATTTCGCAAGGTCTGACTGTTTCACTTATCACACTACCATTGCCAAGAATCACAATACAGTAGCACTTGTTGTCAAGTAAAAAAAAAAAAAAAATCCTTGAGTTAAATGTTCCTCTCCCTGACCTGCAGCAGCAATTCGTGTGTATACTGTACAGTAAGGGTTCAGTAGAGTTGTGTGTGTGTGTGTGTGTGTGTGTGTGTGTGTGTGTGTGTGTGTGTGTGTGTGTGTGTGTGTGTGCGTGCGTGCGCGCGTGTGCGTGTGAGAGAGAGTGTGAAAGAGAGAGAGACAAAACAAGGTCCTGGGAACATTGATACGCTCCCGTTCTCTGTGCATCATTGTGTGAAGTGGGATCTGGAGTGCTGATAAGCTGTAACAGACTTATTGTTGTAGTATGGCCGTGTCGGCAGAGTATTAAGTACTAGGGATGTCACAATGCATGCATATGTATGACATCAATATGATTTTAACTAATAATAATATAGAAAAACAAAGATTTTAAATTTGGGGAAGCAACATTTATTTCGAGACTGCTTATATTGTATTTTGGTATTTTCTAAAATTAGGATACGGAGAACCTGCAGAAGCAAGTAAGTTAGGCTAATCCACACATCTCTTCAGTGTCACCTGAACATGAGGGTTGCTGTGAGGAGCTGGTAAAGTTATAACTAGCGTTAATTACTACAGCCGTGTAACACCAGTCACCATCGCTATTTTGTAAAAGACTAGCCATCTCGCGCGCTCAATTCCTATATAGGCTCACCCGCTGCGTGGCCTCGCCCGCCCTGCAGCTCGCCGAGCTGACTGAAGCTCGCATATGCAGGTCGCCCACTGCACGCATGGCCTCACCCACAGCTTGGCTGCTGTGTGGCCTCACCTGCTCTATTGGCATGCATGCACAATTGCCCAACTTCTGATCAACTTCACTGATCACATCAATCACTGATGACATCACAATGATGTCACAATGTCTATGAGATCATGAGGGGGGGCGCCCACGGGGTGGTGAATGGGGGAACGGGCACTGCACTAGTCCTATTTAAAGCTGGAAATAAGGTCCAGGCTGTTAAAAAAACAGAATTCTCCTTTAAGGGTTTTGTATCTCAATATAGGGCCTGCTGGGAAATAATTGGGCTTTTATTTATTTATTTATTTTGTGGTTTATTTATTTATTTATTTCACTCAGAGCGGTTAAAATGTCTTTCAGCCAAATGTATTGAAGTTCGTTGTCAGACCAGATTTCTTCACATTTGACAAAGGAAATAAGATGTGACAACAACAGTTAAACTTGTGGCCTGGTGTTGATCCAATCTGCCAGCACTAATAATGCATGTCAAACATGACATCATCATGTCCTCATCAACATCATCTTAGAAAAGGTTCATTTTGGCCATAAAGTCACAAGTTTGGAAATAGCACACTTAACCCTATCATTCAGATTCCCAAGCATCAAATACAATTGGAAAGACGTCATATACTGTAAATCATATAAAATCAAACAGTCATACAGTTACAGAACACAATTCCACACGGTTCATGTATCAAAAATGTGTAATATGTCCTGGATCTTAGCTTATTCAAACGCGAACCAGTGTTCAGCAGGATAATCTTCACACACTTCTTCTCGGTTTAATCGTTGTTGTCATGCATTAAAACTAAAGTAACGAGCTTGTTTTGGAAATGTAAGGAGTAGAAAGTACAGATACTTGTGTTAAAATGTAGGGACTAAAAGTAAAAACTCATCAGAAAAATAAAAGTACAGATACCCAAAAAATTGACTTAAGTACAGTAACGAGGTATTTGTACTTTGTTACTCCCCATCTCTGAAGGGGGAAATGTATGGGGTTTTAGAATGGGGATTTCACTTAGCCTAAATCAGGGGTGTCCAAACTTTTTTGAATGGGGGCCAGATTAGATCATGTGAAAATGTCGGGAGGCCAGGTGCTTCTCGCATCATATGGGTTATAAAAAAAAAATAATCAAAAATCACATACAAATGTACTCTAAATATTTTGTTTACCATCTGAAAACATTAGTTATGCATGTGCTGTTCCTACTTGGTGCTTGTAGAAACTGTATGATAGTGCTGTCATCATTAGGTGAACAGAAAAAATGCAAATTGAACTTGCTTGATTAACCAATATTGTGTAGAGGACCACATATAATATATTTTGAGAGACAAGCCGAGGGCCACTTAAAATCTGTCTGCGGGCCACAATTGGCCCCAGATCCGGACTTCAGACATGCCTGGCCTAAATGCATCAAATAAGGTCTGTGGCTAACAAAAGTTTATGGGCGTGGTCATTTGTGTTCAGCAATATAATGTTCACACACGTGGGCCACTTTTATGACTTTGCAAGATCAATGTGTGTTTTTTTAACACTGTTCAGTAAACATTTAACACTGTTCAGTAAACATTTCACACTGTTCAGTAAACATTTAACACTGTTCAGTAAACATTTCAAACGCCATAAAAGTGGCCAACATGTATTAACCAAGAAGAAAATCCCTCTGAAGGTTAACATTTGTCTGAAATATCCGACTACCATTAAGCATGACAGACTCTAGAATACAATCTGAAGGGATAAATATGAATGTACCTGTGGCAGAGTCTTGTTGGGACCAGTTACATCACCGATCTGTGTCTTAGGCAGCAGAGGTTGTGAGTCCTCCATGGTAGTAGCTGCATCGCCGTCTGTCTGTAAACATATATTAAGGACAATATCTTAGATTATGAAAATATAAGAAACAAATTGCCAATTTGATGTAAACACTGCAAAACACACAATTAGATTGATGACTTGTTCAGACAAAATCTCTAAGATGAGATGCATGCCAATATGCACAAGACTTTAAAGAGAAACTAGAACGACCGCACGGCGGATATATGCCTCCACCAACAAGTGAGCAGTCAACATGCATGCCTGTCCAGACTTTGGTGTTTGAGCCAAATGTAACGAGATGTCGTCAAGGTGTTCTGAGATATAACGTTACTGAGCTTGAAAATGGCGTCCGTGAGGTCACAGTGACCTTGACCTTTGACCACATAAACATGAATGTACCTGTGGCAGAGGCTTGTTGGGACCAGTTACATCACCAATCTGTGTCTTTGGCAGGAGAGGTTGTGAGTCCTCCATGGGATCAGCTGCATCGATGTCTGTCTGTAAACACATATTGACAAGGACAATATCTTAGATTATGAAAATATAAGAAACAAATGGCAAATTTGATGCACAAGACTTCTAATAGAGAAAACGTCAAATTCATAGTAAAATATGTTTTGCTGTCCAGGCCATGCTCTGTATGCATTCACACATTTTGAAACCAAAAACAGGCTTTGTGGGGACTGTGAGAGCAAAAGGACAACACACACACTCATTGTCAAAGTTACTTGTGGGGACTCGAATTTTCCACAAAACTACTTCCTCTACTCAAACACAGAGAAAAGGTTAGTTAAACACTGAGTGAAGGTGGGTTGTGGGGACGCCGTGAGTTTCCAGATTAGAGTGATGTGAAGATTATCTTGCTGAACACCATTGCCCACGCCCATAAACTTTTGTTAACAACAGACCTTATTTGATGCATTTAAGCTAAGTCCCCATGTTAAATCCCCATAGACCTTCTGCTGACGAACCCAAGTGCTACTTCCAGACTCATTCCTGCAGTGCTCTTCTATAGATACTAGGCAGTAAAAAGGTTAGACTTTTGAGATTCAAGTCAGAATTCTCAGATTAAAGTAAGAATTCTGCAGGGGAAAAGAAGCATACTGTGTGACATCACTGACAATGTCACTGATATTATCGATGGTGTACCGGAATTTGAATGTCTGGGGTCCCTAGATTTTTGTGACGTTAAAGTAGGGTCACGAGCCAAAAAAGGTTGTGAACCCCTGGGGTACAGTAACATCTTCCATCATCATCACCAACACTGGAGCCCTGTAGTGTATCCTGTACATACTCTCCACCAACGACTGCACCAGCCCCTCACCCATCATCACATACATCAAATAGTCTGATGACACGGCCATAGTTAAAGACGTGTATTTACTTTGTTGACCCTCTCTCTGTCTGCTGTCTGTCACATTGAGATATAAAGGCTTGTATTTACTTTGTTGACCCTCTCTCTGTCTGCTGTCTGTCACATTGAGATAGAAGCTTCCGTTGTCGCTCTTCAGTTTGTAATGCGTATAATGTTAGTCCGGCTCAAATAAATACGGGCGGCCATCAAATTCAAATGCCTACAGGTGGTTTTAGACCTTTTTTACCCCTAAATTTTATCTCAGCACCCCTAAGAAAATAGAGAATAAAAAACAGCGCACTGAGCACAGTCACTGTTCACAGGCTCCCCTTTGCTCCTTTCGTAACTGTTTGTCCTTCATCATTTGCTGGACCACAGTAGACTAGTGCTGCTGAAACTGCAAAGCTGTAAGAGAGAGGCGCACGTATTTACAAGTGTCACAGAAACATTTCAAAGCCACCTACCAAAGCAGAAGGGTTCATTGCCCCTCAGCGGCGTTTTAATGCTCAATGCTGCTAATAAGTGCCTCTTATCTGAATTCTGTGCCGGTGATATAATTTGTTTTCCCCAAATGCCAAGATGGCCGCCATGCTTTCTCTATCTGTTCTTCCATGTGCTTCTAACCAGAGGGGCGCTGTGGAGCGCTATTCAAGATTCAAGATTCAATACATTTATTGCCATATCAACATAGTTGATAGGAATTTGTCTTGGTTCACTGTCAGACAAAGACAGTGCAGCAGCACACAATATACAAACAACCATTAAACACAGGAAACAACATTCAGGAACAGTACCCAGCAGTGTCGTATTCAGCACAAAGTGCACAGTTTAAAGTGCTATAGGTAAAACTAGAGCCCGACCCATATATCGTATCGGCCGATATGTTGGCCGATATTGCAGATATTTTAATTTTTTAATTTAATTTTTTAATTTTTATTTAGCCTTTATTTAAACAGGTAAAATCACATTGAGACCAAAGTCTCATTTACAAGTGCGACCTGTTCATACAGCAGCTCATACAACAGTTACACATGTAAAGACAGCAACAGTACAATCAACTGTCAAACCATAATAAGTTAAAAACAACATAAAACATAAAGTGCTGAAGAGGAAGGTGGGGGGTAGAGAAAGATGTTTAACCTTGAGAGCAGGAGCAGATCAAGTGTTAACATATTGGCTAGTAGGTAGGCCAACATTATGTATATGTGCTCTTATACTGACGTCACTATTGGCATCAGCATGTTGACCTGTTGTCTATAAATGAGCATGCGCAAATAAAGTATTTCTCTTTCCGGCTTCATGTATGCCAAGAACAGCACGTGTGTTTTTCCTCCGTGAAATGAGAGTCTATTGAGCCGGTATTCCTGCGCTCACAATGGCAACAACAACATCAAGGAAGCTCTCTCTAAATTACTCAACAATAATTTAAATCTTGCCAGGGGGATCAGACTGGACAGCTTCAGACTCTGCTGTAGCGTGTTCCAGGTGGAGGGGGATCAGACTGGACAGCTTCAGACTCTGCTGTAGCGTGTTCCAGGTGGAGGGGGATCAGACTGGACAGCTTCAGACTCTGCTGTAGCGTGTTCCAGGTGGAGGGGGATCAGACTCGACAGCTTCAGACTCTGCTGTAACGTGTTCCAGGTGGAGGGGGATCAGACTGGACAGCTTCAGACTCTACTGTAACGTGTTCCAGGTGGAGGGGGATCAGACTGGACAGCTTCAGACTCTAATGTAACGTGTTCCAGGTGGAGGGGGATCAGACTGGACAGCTTCAGACTCTGCTGTAGCGTGTTCCAGGTGGAGGGGGATCAGACTGGACAGCTTCAGACTCTACTGTAATGTGTTCCAGGTGGAGGGGGATCAGACTGGACAGCTTCAGACTCTAATGTAACGTGTTCCCGGTGGAGGGGGATCAGACTGGACAGCTTCAGACTCTGCTGTAGCATGTTCCAGGTGGAGGGGGATCAGACTGGACAGCTTCAGACTCTAATGTAACGTGTTCCAGGTGGAGGGGGATCAGACTGGACAGCTTCAGACTCTGCTGTAGCATGTTCCAGGTGGAGGGGGATCAGACTGGACTCTAATGTAATGTGTTCCAGGTGGAGGGGGATCAAACTGGACAGCTTCAGACTCTAATGTAACGTGTTCCAGGTGGAGGGGGATCAGACTGGACAGCTTCAGACTCTAATGTAACGTGTTCCAGGTGGAGGGGCGTCAGACTGGACAGCTTCAGACTCTGCTGTAGCGTGTTCCAGGTGGAGGGGGATCAGACTGGACAGCTTCAGACTCTGCTGTAACATGTTCCAGGTGGAGGGGGATCAGACTGGACAGCTTCAGACTCTACTGTAATGTGTTCCAGGTGGAGGGGGATCAGACTGGACAGCTTCAGACTCTAATGTAACGTGTTCCCGGTGGAGGGGGATCAGACTGGACAGCTTCAGACTCTGCTGTAGCATGTTCCAGGTGGAGGGGGATCAGACTGGACAGCTTCAGACTCTAATGTAACGTGTTCCAGGTGGAGGGGGATCAGACTGGACAGCTTCAGACTCTGCTGTAGCATGTTCCAGGTGGGGGGGATCAGACTGGACAGCTTCAGACTCTAATGTAATGTGTTCCAGGTGGAGGGGGATCAAACTGGACAGCTTCAGACTCTAATGTAACGTGTTCCAGGTGGAGGGGGATCAGACTGGACAGCTTCAGACTCTAATGTAACGTGTTCCAGGTGGAGGGGCGTCAGACTGGACAGCTTCAGACTCTGCTGTAGCGTGTTCCAGGTGGAGGGGCGTCAGACTGGACAGCTTCGGACTCTGCTGTAGCTGTTCCAGGTGGAGGGGGATCAAACTGGACAGCTTCAGACTCTGCTGTAGCGTGTTCCAGGTGGAGGGGGATCAGACTGGACAGCTTCAGACTCTGCTGTAGTGTGTTCCAGGTGGAGGGGGCAGAGTAAGAGAATGCCTTTTTTCCACGCTCAGTACGAACTGAGGGGATGGAATAGGGATGATGTTTTGAATGCGTAAGCTGTAGTTGTACTGTTTGCGGAGTAGATAGACAGATAAGTAAGTGGGAAGCAGACCAAGGATGGATTTATAAATGAAGGTATACCAGTGTACAGTTCTGCGCATGGAGAGGGATGACCAGTTGACTAGAGAATACAGCAAGCAATTTATCTTAGCGTAAGTTCTATTTGTTCTATTTGTGTTTTTGTATTTCTAGTTGAATAAATAATAGTAAATTCACAGTGAAGTTTACTATGTCATTGCATTGATGTCAATTTTTGGACAATAAAGTTTATTGATAAGCTGTAAAATATCCTGCCGACATTACAGATCTCAAGTGATGTCAAGTCATATCTTTGTCAAGTGTTTGATATTTGAGGGATCATTGCAAAAAAAGTAATATAATGTGCAATATAATGTGTATAAATAATATAAGAATATCGGCCGATATATCGATATCGGAATTTTTATACTCCCTAATATCGGCATCGGCCTCAAAAATCCAGTATCAGTTGGGCTCTAGGTAAAACATAATGAATCAGTGCAAGTTCAGATGTCTTATGGCTTGGAGGTAGGTGCTGTCTCTGAAGCGAGATGTTTTGCTCTTGATGCTTCTGTATTGATGCTTTTTCATCTTAAAAATATAGCAAGAATTAGGGGATACATGTCCAGACAGGATCTAGAAAAACTAATTCACGCCTTCATTTATAGTAGGTTAGACTACTGCAATAGCCTTTTTTCTGGTCTCTCCAAAAAAGAACTTAGGCAACTTCAACTCATTCAGAATGCTGCTGCTAGAGTACTAACGAAGACTAAGAAAGCTGATATCACTCCAGTTCTTAAGTCCTTACACTGGTTGCCAGTGTGTCAGAGAATAGATTTTAAAATACTGTTATTAGTCTATAAATCACTTAATGGCCTAGGCCCAAAATACATAGCTGAATTGCTCCCACGCTACGAACTGTCTAGAACTCTTAGGTCAACAGGGTCCAGCTTATTAACTGTCCCTAGGATCAAATCAAATCACGGGAAGGGTGCATTTACCCACTATGCTTCTGCTAGCTGGAACAAATTGCCTGAAGACCTCAGATCTGCCCCAACCTTACTTACTTTTAAAAATAGACTAAAGACTTTTATGTTTACCGTCGCTTTTAACTGCTGACAGCTACTATGCAAACCCAATGAGTCCTCTATAAGTTTTAGCTCTTTCTGCAACTGCTGCGCCTGCTGCCTATTGCACTTTTTATACACTTTTTTTTTTAAGTTTTGTTGTGATGCTTTTAAATGTCCATTTTATTTCTTCTTTTCGTTTATTTTCCTGTGTGCTTAATGAAGTTGCTTAATGCACTTTTTATACTCTTTTTTTTAAGTGTTGTTCTGATGCTTTTAAATGTCCGTTTTACTCTCTTCTTTTCTTTTCTTTTCCTGTCAACCATTTTATGTGAAGCACTTTGAATTGCCTCTGTGTATGAAATGTGCTATACAAATAAACTTGACTTGACTTGACTTGACTTGTATCTCCTGCCTGATGGGAGGAGATTGAAGAGGTAGTGTGCCGGATGAGACTTGTCTGCTATGATTTTATTAGCCTTCCTGATTATTCTTGTGGAATAAAGTGATGACAGTGAGACAGCCAATGATTTTAGATGCACGGCGTACTACTCTTTCCAGCTGGGTCTTGTCCTGAGTGGTTGTGTGACCAAACCAGACAAGCATGGAGAAAGTACACTCTCAACAACTAAAAAAATCAAATTCAACTTCGCAAACTTCAGATACTCCAGAAACTGCTTGTCCAACTGTGCCGCGAAAATGTTTATGAATGCAATGATCCTGTCCCACATAACCTACTGTTTAACAAGGTGGGGACATGCCAGCCCATCCACATTACAACCCATAGCATCACTCTACAAACAAACAATAAAGACATTAGACAGGAAGCCGGTTAGATACCACCACTGCAATATCTTAAGGAAACATAACCTCTTGAGCTGGGATAACATCATCACCTTCGCAAATCTATAGTCTTCAAAATCTTACACAACCTAGCACCTCCTCCACTTAGCACCTTCATCACACCACTGCCACAGTCAAGCCGAACCACCAGAGCCACCAAACGAGGAGACTGCACAATCCCTTTCAGACGTAGCACTTTCAGCCAGTCAACTTTCTCAGTTAAGGCATCCCATGACTGGAATTCATTACCACAATACATCCGTAACTGCTCCTCCTACAGGTCATTCTCCACCCATTTGAAAACTTGGCTCATTAGCAATCAATTATGTAGCCACTAATTTCGATGACTGCCTGTTTTTTTGTGTGTGTGTGACATGTATGCAATATTTCAGATGATTGTATTTATTCTGTGTATGTAACATGTGTACCTTTGTATTTCGTGTATCTGTGATCCAGGGACTACAGATGAAAACTAGCCTTTTTGGTAATTCTGGCATGTTTTTTTATGTCAAGAGACATGCAAAGTGCTCGGCGCCTGACTCGGCTCGGCGCCGCGCAAGTCCGGGTATATGCGTCAGCCCCCCTTGTGGGAGATGGCTTCCCACGTGCCTGGTGGTCCGGGCAGATGATGAAATCATATGTGGACAAGCAGTTACGAAAGGAGCAATGGCTCCCCTCAGTCTCTCTGCTCAGCCTGTCCCACAGCGCTTCACACACTACAGCAGCCAGCAGCCCCTCCCCCTCCTTTCTTCTCACCACTTCCTCTGTGTTGAGAGCTGCAACTCCGGGCAGGCGGAGTCAACAACCGCAGTCAGCACATATAGATACAGTCAGTCTGTGTGGGTACGCCCACAAAATGTTACTACGGCTGGCGTGTGAGACTAGACGGTGGAGGGAAAAAAAGATATGGGCTGACTCACCAGTGGACGGTGCTGCATGCAGCTCTACACTACAGGGTTGGGGAGTCAAGAGCAGGTACATAGACGTCTGTTCAGATGTGCGTTTACTGCGGGGGTTAAATCCCCGATCCTGTCTGCCTGGGCTGGGCTAGCAGCTAAATGCTAACTATCCTGAATGGGAGAACGGGAGGATTTCCCCCATGCACCATGCGTCTATGACGAGACACCGCCTGAATGTATAGAGTATCGCAGGGATGACATATTTTTGTAGGCAGAAATCTCTGCCACGTTGGTTCTAAGGGGGAAATGTATATGGGGTTTTAGAATGGAGATTTCACTTAGCCTAAATCAGGGGTGTCCACACTTTTTTGAATGGGGGCCAGATTAGATCATGTGAAAATGCCGTAGGTGCTTCTCGCATCATACGAGTTATATATTTTTTAAATCAAAAATCACATACAAATGTACTCTAAATATTTGTTTTACCATCTGAAAACATTAGTTCTGCCTGTGCTAACTTGGTTCCTGTACAAACTGTATGGTAGTGCTGTCATCATTAGGTGAAGGGAAAAAATTCAAATTGAACTTGCTTGATTTACCAATACTATAGAGGGCTCTGCATGTTAGGGCTTTGTTATTGAGGTCTGAGAGGTGTTTGGTGGGGAGTCCAATGAGTTTTGAGGCGTTATATGTGATCCACATGAGTTTGTTCCTGTTTGTGGCTGTTATCATGGTGAAGAAGGAGGGTGAGCAGTAGAGTAGGATAGGGTCAGCAGCAAGGCCGTAGCCACCGATTCAACATTGGGGGGGACGGCTTGTCTCTTGAGAGACAAGCCGAGGGCCACTTAAAATCTGTCCGCGGGCCACAATTGGCCCCAGGGCCGGACTTCAGACATGCCTGGCCTAAATGCATCAAATAAGGTATGTGGCTAACAAATTTTTATGGGCGTGGTCATTTGTGTTCAGCAATATAATTTTCACACACGTGGGCCACTTTTATGACTATGAAACATCAATGTGTTTTTTTAACCCTGTTCAGTAAACATTTCACACTGTTCAGTAGGTTCCATGTCGCTGTTCCGACCTCTCGCTGTTCCGACCTCCCCTCTCCCAGCCCCCATGCCTAAACCTAACCTCCCCCAGACCCTAACCCAAAACCTAACCTCTCCCACCCCCACGCCTAAACCTAACCTCCCCCAGACCCTAACCCAAAACCTAACCTCTCCCACCCCCCACGCCTAAACCTAAGGTCGGCATTGCGAGTGGTCGGCATAGCGGGTGGACACCGTTCAGTAAACATTTCACACTGTTCAGTAAACATTTAACACTGTTCAGTAAACATTTCAAAAGCCATAAAAGTGGCCCACATGTATTAACCAAGAAGAAAATCCCTCTGAAGGTTAACATTTGTCTGAAATATTCGACTATCATTAAGCATGACAGACTCTAGAATACAATCTGAAGGGATAAACATGAATGTACCTGTGGCAGAGGCTTGTTGAGACCACTTACATCACCGATCTGTGTCTTAGGCAGCAGAGGTTGTGAGTCCTCCATGGTAGAAGCTGCATCGCCGTCTGTCTGTAAACACATATTAAGGACAATATCTTAGATTATGAAAATATAAGAAAATAAATGCCAATTTGATGTAAACACTGCATAACACACAATAAGATTGATGACTTGTTCAGACAAAATCTCTAAGATGAGATGCATGCCAATATGCACAAGACTTGAAAGAGAAACTAGAACGACCGCACGGCGGATATATGCCTCCACCAACAAGTGAGCAGTCAACATGTATGCCTGTCCAGACTTTGGTGTTTGAGCCAAATGTGAAGAAATTTCGTCAAGGTTTTCTGAGATACAGCGTTACTGAGCTTTAAAATGGTGTTGGTGAGGTCACAGTGAACTTGACCTTTGACCACATAAAAATGAATGTACCTGTGGCAGAGGCTTGTTGGGACCAGTTACATCACTGATCTGTGTCTTTGGCAGGAGAGGTTGTGAGTCCTCCATGGGATCAGCTGCATCGATGTCTGTCTGTAAACACATATTAAAGGACAATATCTTAGATTATGAAAATATAAGAAACAAATGGCCAATTTGATGCACAAGACTTCTAATAAAGAAAACGTCAAATTCATAGTAAAATATTTTTTGCTGTCCAGGACATGCTGTGTATGCATTCACACATCTTGAAACCAAAAACAGGCTTTGTGGGGACAACACGACTCGAATTTTCCACAAACTACTTCTTCTACTCAAACACAGAGAAAAGGTTAGTTAAACACTGAGTGAAGGTAGGTTGTGGGGACGCCGTGAGTGTCCAGATTAGAGTGATGTGAAGATTATCTTGCTGAACACAAATGACCACGCCCATAAATTCTTGTTAACAACAGACCTTATTTGATGCATTTAAGTCCCCATGTTAAATCCACATAGACCTTCTGCTGACTAACCCAAGTGCTACTTCCAGACTCATTCCTGCGGTGCTCTATAGATACTAGGCAGTAAAAAAGGTTAAACTTTTGAGATTAAAGTCAGAATTCTCAGATTAAAGTCAGAATTCTGCGGGGGAAAAGAAGCATACTGCATGTAGACCATCCTGCAGTAGACCATCCTGACCATCCTGCTCTACTGCTCACCCTGCTTCTTCACCATGCTAACATCCACAACCCATCCTACTCTCCTGCTCACCCTGCTTCTTCACCATGCTAACATCTAACCCATCCTGCTCTACTGCTCACCCTGCTTCTTCACCATGCTACCATCCACAACCCATCCTGCTCTACTGCTCACCCTGCTTCTTCACCATGCTAACATCCACAACCCATCCTACTCTCCTGCTCACCCTGCTTCTTCACCATGCTAACATCCACAACCCCTCCTGCTCTACTGCTCACCCTGCTTCTTCACCATGCTAACATCCACAACTCCTCCTGCTCTACTGCTCTAGCTTTAACGATGAGCCCGCTACAACCCGGGCAGGGAGAGAGAGGTGACATGGAGGTGAGTGAGAAAAGGTGAATAATGACATCACAACAGTCTAATCTTAATGCTAATATTCCTCTAATCTGGCGACAAAGTCGCCAATTCCTTTTTTTTGGCGGCGACCCAAGGTCGCCACCAAATTTGGGCGCCGGCAGCCGTCCCCCCCAATGTTGAATCGGTGGCTACGGCCTTGCTGCTCACCCTATCCTACTCTACTGCTCACCCTCCTTCTTCACCATGATAACAGCCACAAACAGGAACAAACTCATGTGGATCACATATAACGCCCAAAACTCATTGGACTCCCCACCAAACACCTCTCAGACCTCAATAACAAAGCCCTAACATGCAGAGCACTCACCATAGTGCAACAACACCCCCCTTCCCCCACACACACACACACACACACACACACACACACACACACACACACACACACACACAATCCACTCTTCTCACTCCTCCCATCTGGCTGCAGGTACAGGTATCTGACCTGGCTGCAGGTACAGGTCTCTGACCTGGCTGCAGGTACAGGTATCTGACCTGCTGCAGGTACAGGTCTCTGACCTGGCTGCAGGTACAGGTCTCTGACCTGGCTGCAGGTACAGGTCTCTGACCTGGCTGCAGATACAGGTCTCTGACCTGGCTGCAGGTACAGGTCTCTGACCTGGCTGCAGGTACAGGTCTCTGACCTGCTGCAGGTACAGGTCTCTGACCTGGCTGCAGATACAGGTCTCTGACCTGGCTGCAGGTACAGGTCTCTGACCTGGGTCTCAACGTTTCAAAAAGAGCTTTGTGCCATCTGCCATTGAGGCACTGAACAAGATACATACACAGATGCTAAATGTAGGTGTGTTACATGTTGTGTGCGGGTCATATGTATGTATGTATGTATGTATGTATGTACTGTGGGTTCAGAATACATGCTACAGCATGCGCTGGGATGCGTCATCAGTGATGTTGACTGGGGTCGTGGGGTGTTTCGGGTCTGACAACATCATACACCCTCGCCCAGTAGACCCAGCCGAGGCCGATTACGACCCCGACCCGCGTCCCAGAAGCAGCCGCTCACGGATCAGCCTTCCTACTCTGTCTGCAACATTGCCCGCGGAAGGGTTGATCACGCCCAATCCGCTGCAATAGAGTTTAGTGCTACACCGCAGTATTGAGAGACCTTCGGTGCATGGAGGTCTAAGGCCCTGTGGGGTGATTCCAGGCCGGGCACCTCCTTCGTCTCACCAGAACCTCCTGCGGAAAAAGGCAATCCTATGCCGTACCATGGGCAGGGAGGATGCCTCACTGTATGTATGTATGTATGTATGTATGTATGTATGTATGTATTTACATATTTATGTGAGGCTGAAGTCCAAGTTGTGAAAACACATTTCCCTCAAGGTACAATAAAGCATTGTATTGTAATGCAGTATAGGGGCATGTGGGAAAAGTGACAACTGAAGTGATCTTGGTCAATACTGCACCAATTTTAAAAAATTCTGTTCACATTACTTAGTTATCAATAAAAAGAGGGTCCAGGTTGAAAAATACAGAAATTCTCCTTTAAGACTTTCAAACTAATAATGTGGAATTTAATGGTTTTGTATCTCAATATAGGCCTAGTGGGAAAATTTAAATTTATTTATTTATTTATTTATTTATTTATTTATTTATTTATTTATTTATGTATTATTATTATTATTTTATTTTTTATTTATGTATATAATATATTTTTTATTTATTTCACTAAGAGTGGTTAAAATGTCTTTCAGCCAAATGTATTGAAGTTAGCGCAGCCATTTCCTCTCTCTCTCTCTCTCTCTCTCTCTCTCTCTCTCTCTCTCTCTCTCTCTCTCTCTCTCTCTCTCTCTCTCTCTCTCTCTCTCTCTCGTCTCAAGAGAGAGGGGGAAATGGCCACACTTCTCCACCAAAGCCCCTTTAAGAAATATAGCATATCAACAGTACTACTCTCTGTAAAAACTCAACTCTTGAAAGACCAGATAAAAGTTGTCATATGTAGATAGTCTTCTTGACAATTCGGCATCAATATAATCCATTAAGATCAACTGTATTTCATAGGAATTTGACGTTTTCTCCGTTCAATTCTGCTCATTTTGCCAAACGGAGCAAAGCCAGCCTTCTCAAACTAAAACTAACGTTTGACAATGTTATGCTGGGCAGACCTCTGCATTTGTGAAATTGTGAAACATGTCAATTTACTTTAACAATAACATGAATTGAAACTCACTCACCTTGAATTCTTGTAGTTACAAGTCACGATGTCTGTCTTTGAGGTGCTTCAAAGTTGGAAAGGTTTGCTCCGTCCATTGGTATGAATAAACTGCACTGGCACTGGCACAGGATGTCAAAGTCAGTAGACAGACAGAGAGCAGAAACCACAGTGTGTTCGGGTGACTTCCGCCTGTAGAGACTGCTCAATGCTCACACGTGCCACCTGGTGGCTCTTTTGTGCAATGCAGCTGCTGGTGAAAAAGGGAGGGGGGAATTCACCCTAATTACTCCGGGAGGTCGTGGCAGCATGCAGCAGGCCGCTGCACCGCCGCAGCATCCATTCCTCATAGATAGTGTAACGTCTGTAGCACTCTGGCACTCCACAATCTGGCAGCACTAATATCATAATGTCCTCATCAACATCATCTTAGAAAAGGTTCATTTTGGCCACAAAGTCACAAGTTTGGAAATAGCAACCCTATCATTCAGATTCCCAAGCATCAAATACAATTGGAAAGGCTTCATATAAATCATTTTCACTTTGTTGAATTAAAAAATACAATGCTGCTGGTACCTGACTTTTCCTAAAAGTGTCTGTATTGTCATTTAACATAGTTTTTTTATATGAATTACACAAAAGGCAAAGAACATTTTATCAGTTTTTACCGAAAGACCATAGGCGGTCATTTTGATCTCACTGAATTTCCCAGGGTTCTAGACCTATTTCTTTGTCTATGTTTTCACATGTTGGTGTTGTTTTATATTTTTTTTTTATATATATCTTAACAATATCAATAAATGCATTAATCTCTAAATTGGGTATATATCATGAGAGATTATAGAGTTTGGAATCTAGTGGTCAAAATGACCACTTACGGCCCATTCTAGTAGTTATGGGATTCTGGCACTTCTTTCAACTTGTTAAAATGCACATGTTGGTGTTATTTCGTCTTTTCAAAAGATATCTTAACACAATGACTACATTAATCTCTCAATTGGGTAGGCTATTTATCATGAGAGATTATTATCGAGTTTGGAATCTAGTGGTCAAAATTACCACTTACAGTCATTCTAGTTATGGAATTCTGGTCCTTCTAGTGTAAACCCTATCATTCAGATGTCAAAGCATCAAATACAATTGGAAATACTTCATATAAATCATATAAAATCATACAGTCATAGAGTCACACAACACAATTCCACATGGTTCATCTATCAAATATGTGTATTATGTCCTGGATCCTGGTCAACAGCATCCAGGTCAACAGACTTTGTGTGTTCATCTGTCGAGAAACACGGACAGACTTCAGTCCTGCTGTGATCTGATCTGAGGCTGATGTCTGTGCCAACATCATAACTTCACTGCCAAAGTCTATAAGTGTCAGTATCACTCTAAACCAAGTCTGAGGCCAGAGAAACTACAGATCAGATTAGGAGATGTGGCTTTAATGTGTCCAAAAGTGCCATCTACAGTAAAATAAGAGTAGTCCTAATACAGAAACATAATGCATGGAGCTGGGCTAATGACCACATTTCACTATGAAATATAATTTTATCAAATGAAATAATATGATTATGATTGTTATTTTAGTATCAAATTCACTTTTATCAAATGAAATATGATATGATTATGATCGCTATTTTAGTATCAAATATTCTTTTATCAAATGAAATATGATATGATTATGATCGCTATTTTAGTATCAAATAGACTTTTGTCAAATGAAGTATGATGTGATTATGATCGCTATTTTAGGTGAATGAGTCAAACATGGTCAAAAGCTTCACACATGTCGAGGTTGAAGGTGTCTGTGATGTAAGGAGGATGTGATTCAAGGAGGATGTGATGTAAGGAGGATGTGATTCAAGGAGGATGTGATGCAAGGAGGGTGTGAAGCAAGGAGGATGTGATGTGTGTCCTGTGATTGTCGAGATTTCGTGAAGGTGAAAGAGAGGATAGTCAATCTGTGTGCTTGATGTTTGAAGGTGAGTTGCCAGAGAGAGTGTACTGTGGTTTGTTATGAGGTAAGACCGTTTGAAAGAGCTCCTCTCAGGCAGTGGCGAACCGTCCGGGCCTTCTAGGTATTCAGTGAATACCCAAGAAGAAATGTGAAAGAAAATAATTTCCCCCCTAATAAATTATTTGTATATTTGTTATTTATTCGTTTTTATTCGCTGAACAACAGTAATAATGTCCCTAAATTGTTATGATGACTGTTATGACTCACTTTGTTTCAGCAAATATGGGGTTAAAATAGCACCAGCCTCCACCAGCAAATGGTAGTTGATTGACAACATAGTCCAGTCAATCTAACTCAAAAAAGGGCCCAACATAGAAGTAATTGCAATAGTAATGTTTCATAGTTTTTATTGGTCCTAATACCCACCTACATCATATATTAAAAGTATAACTTCATGGATTTAGTGGAACATACTTTTTTCCAAGGTCAAAAGCAAATTTTCCATGTTTTAGAGTGACGCAGTCTGGGTAAAATGGTGTTAACACATTGAGTGCCACAGCGCTTCAGTAAAATTGTCTGCAGCCTGTGCCAGAGTCACTTCCATTCAGTTGAAAACAGCTATAGAATTTTTTCTATTAGGGCGATATTGATAGGGCTGGACTTTAATGAAACATTGAACACTCCTGCTTCTTCCAAATAAGAAATTTTGTTTCTAGACAGTTCCATTATGAAATGACAGCCTTTGAAAAAAGTGCACTTTCAAGGGTTTTCTGTCGTTTTTTTTTAACTTTCCAAGATATAGTCACTTTTATGAATACCTTTTGCACTCTAATTTCGAGCACATTCACTGACTCTGGCTGGTGTTTTCTGATGTCGTGGTGTGGTTTCTGTGCAGCCTGCGTGCCCCCCCCCCCCTCTCCCCCCTCTCCACCTCTGAGCTGCGGGCTCCTCCCCACACGCACAGAGTTTGTTTTCTGAGACTCCGTTTTTGCCCCGGACGAATCCCAGCGCGCATCAAGGAAATGCCAAACGCGACTGAACGAAAAGGCTTGGCCGTTCGGCTTCGGATGCTGGCTTTCTGGCAGGGAATCGTGTGCAGATAGATAGAAGCATAAGAGCTCAGTTGTGAGCGCGGATGCAGCCGAGCCCACTCTCCGCTGTAGACAGAGCAATATATACGGCTCTGGCTGAAGCATGCATCGGTTTCCTCTTTGATCACGTCTTTTCCCGCTTTCTCCTGTACAAAGTAAAGGATCTGAGGTGGGTGGCGCAGCTTCCGTGTCGATGTTTAAGGTGGCGCCGTGTGATCCCTTGAAGGGATTCATGCTCACTGGCTGGGTACGACCTTAAACAGCAGAATTATGGAATAATATGAATTATGATTTTAGGACGTGCACAGACGTCCTTGGCACTGAACGTTACTTTTTTTTAGGACGTGCACAGACGTCCTTGGCACTCAATGTGTTAATATTAGAGGGTCTATGTACACCTATCGAAGATGTTTGGTGTCTTTTTCTAGGTTTTTGGGGTCAATCTTTCCAATAAAATACTTTTTCAGAGGATATTCTAATGTATTATACCTGTATTTGAGGTACTACTACCTTTTTTAAGTCAGAATTGAGTAAAAATCGAATATTTAATCTGCAATCTCTCAATGTTTTCAATCTAATATTTAATTAAAGACTAAGTAAAAATATCTGCTCTGTCTGCATAGTTGCATTTGGTTTGTGTGCCCAAGTAGTATATTCCAACCTGCCAGCATGCACTACATACCACAGTCTGTTCGACGATGCGATTGGGAATGGTGTGATGTCCAGTTTGACATAGCTTTGCAGCATGGTACTGTTGCTGATGACAGCAAAGACACACAAAGTGAGATAGCTCCAGATTAAGCCGTTTCTGATCAGCCAGATGGAGAATCTATGGACCATGCCAAAGACTTACCAGAGGAACTAGCAGAAGCATCAGATCTGTATGACAGTGTTATGGCTGTCACTGCAACCGGGACAAATGAAAGTGAACTACTCCAGATCCATGAGATGTGGCAACTAGAAAACACGCACCCCCAAGTTTACGAAAGATTTCAGGAAGATGGTCTACAAGTTGTCCGTAGGTCAGATGAATACTGGGCTGGACTCTCCCCGGACCTTGTGATAGAACAAGCCCTCGTGCGAAGTATGAAAACGACCGGAGGACTGACACGGGGAAGGGGTATGTCTGACTGAAACACAACGTTTGGTGTGGGTTCTTTCCAACCCTACAACATCTGAAATCAACAATGCCATGCCATGACGGGTAAATTACGAAACTAGTGAACAGCACAAGGACCTTTCTGCATCAAGACAGGCAAGAGACAACGTGGACACTATCGAAATCCTTAGTTTGTTAGAGTTGCAAAATCCGTTTGCCGGGTATGACCACCTTCAACATTTAATCACTGGTGTGACAGCCACCAACATGATCCACGGTGAATGTGGACCATTCAAGAGGTTGGTAGAATGGTCCTAAAGGACATGGTAGGGAAAAAGGTGACAGAATATACGTTCAAGAGGAAAGCACATGCAGTCACGATGGACTCCAAATCCACAGTCAAACTGAACAAAGAAGAAGTTGTCAATATCGATCCGCAGCTCTTGTTTCAGAGACTAGTGATTGCTGGGACACAGGCAGACAAGTTGGCTGAAGCCTTCAAGTACGAACTTTGTGGGTATCCACCTGCCCTCTTTGAAACGAAAACAGTGTTTCTCCCAGCGAACAAACCGCAAATTGCAAAAGCTATATGGAATGCTGTGCCTCATGATGATGTGCCAGAAAGAGACATCATGTATGTCTTAGATGGAGGGGCCCTCCTCCACCGACTACCCTGGGAGATAGGAAAGACATACGGGGAAATAGTGGAAACTTACAGTGGTTATGTTTGAAAACATTATGGCCAATCAGCGGTGATCGTGTTTGATGGGTACAGTAGCCAGCCATCTACGAAGGATGGTGCCCATAAAAGGAGGAATGCAAAAACTGGCCGGAAGGTTTCATTCACGTCAACCATGTCACTGACGTTGAAAAAACAGGAATTTCTGTCAAACAATGAAAACAAACAACGCTTCATAAACCTGTTGGGGGAAGGACTACAACTTGCAGGGGTTGATGTTCAAAATGCTCAGGGAGATGCAGATGTGCTCATAGTTCAGACAGCAGTGACAGCAGCATTGAAACAAAGAACTGTCCTTGTTGGAGATGACACTGACCTCCTCATTCGTCTGTTAACTCATTCACCGCCAAAGACGTCTTTGACGTGTTATCAGAAATAGCCCTCCCCGCCAATGACGTGTTTGACATGTTTTTGTTTTTATTAGTGCAGCGCGTAGTTCAAACACTTCCCCAGCCTGTGACATAGTATCAGGTCCCTAGCATCTAAGACAACACGTGAACAAACACATACCGCAGCTGTTGTTTTGAAATTGAGCAGGAGGAAAATCAGAAAACGGATAAACGCTTCCTTGTGCAGACAGGAGAAACGCCATTGAAACGCCCCTCGGCGCGCTGCACGAGCTGGTCGCCTTCCTCTGTGCCAGCCGGGAGAAAACGGGAGAAAGTAATCCAGAGAGATGTGTTTGATCATTGGAGGAATGAGGAAATGATCGATCAGAGGGCGGTGAGGACGTGTTGAATAGCCGAGGGGAAAACGGGAACGATCAAATAGCAGGGAGGATAGGACAGGGAGACATGGACGAGGACGGGTGGACCAGAACAAAACAAAATAAACACACGAACAGCTAACAAGGCAGAAGCGGCAGTCACAGCAGCCCGCTGTCCGTTCTCAAGAGCTATTCAGTTGGTTCATGAAATCGCTGGGCTGCGTGCCCTCCAGTGTTGCTCCTGGCCAATCCCGGCGCCACAGGGCGTGGTTATTGCTTATCCTATGTGGGGTTAGAAATCACGCATTGTGTGTGTGTGTGTGTGTGTGTGTGTGTGTGTGTGTGTGTGTGTGTGTCTGTCTGTCTGTCTGTCTGTCTGTCGGTGTGTCTGTCTGTCTGTCTGTCTGTCTGTCTGTCTGTCTGTCTGTCTGTGTGTCTGTCTGCACACTCACTCACACTGAGTAAACTGTATTGTTGAATGTAAAAAAAAAGCACTTCATGTGTATATATATATATATATATATATTATTTTTTTTCATTTGTGTCATAACGAATAATATTTACATGTCTGATGTCAATACATTTCAAAATAAAAGAATTGAGAGCGAGTTCTGCCTGAGATTGTGTGATTTAGAAAAATGCCAATATCTGCAATTTATCTTGTCAGAGAGACCATTTTGGTGAAAACAGGGTGTATATAAAGGGCTATAAGTAGAGTACAGAACATGCTAAAAGCTCACTTTTTTTTCCCTGGTGAACCCAGAGACGTACATCTTCATTTTGAGCTATTGCAAATCACTTTGGTGCTAATAGATAATTTACTGTGGGTCTTGAAAGATGACCAACAATTATGAAAATCTTTGGCCTGTGCTAAATATTGGCAGTCCTAAACTGGCCATGAATGAGTTAAGGTGCGTTCACACCGACCTATTAAAGTTTTTCGCTGGCGTCGAGTTTACATACAAAGTCAATGCAAACGAGCGATTGAGCGTATATTCGCCTGGGAGAAAAATCGCTGGGCGTCCGAGCGGCAGAGACAGAGCGATAGGGAGAAAATACGCTCGTCGCTCGAGATGAAATATCTCAACTCGAGCGAAAATACGCTGGCATCAGTCGCTCGCCGCTCAACGCTGATTGGCTGCTGTGTGAGAGCGAGTCAAGGATCACAATGGCTTGGAACAAACCGCTGGTTTATTGTGTGGCAACAAACCGCATTAACAGCCTGACAGCTGACATGAAGTGAAGTCTGTACTACCGGTATGGAGCTCGCATTAGGAGCACGCTGATAGGCTTTGGCTTGTAAACAATGACGGTGGCTCGTAGTGGACAAATATCATGACATTGCGTAACGTTATATCCCCCACATGTCCGTCATTTCGTGTGCCTGTTGATGAGCGATTTAAACAGAGCGACAGAGCGATTCCAAAGGGTTGACTTGAGCGACAGAGCGAAAAATAAATATCTCGGTGTGAACGCACCTTTACACCTCTATCAGCAAGGAGAGCTGTATTTCATGTCTGAGCCCAAGAAGTCGTCTTTGTCATGTCGCAGTTTTTTTAACATTGGCCGAGAGATGTGTTGGGTGAGGATGTTAGCAACAACATCTTATTCGCGCATGCCTTGCTTGGCTGTGATACAACATCCAGAGTGTTTGGAGTTGGGAAAGGGGTATCTCTGCGTCTGGCTCAAGAAAGCGACTCATTCAGAGTGCAGGCCAGCATTTTTCAAAAACAATCTGCTACCAAGGATGAAATTGCTGCTGCAGGGGAAAGGGCAATGATACTAATATACAAAGGCGGAGAAACAGATTATCTCAATGACCTCAGGCTGAAACGTTTCTATGCTAAGGTGAGGAAAGCACAACGGCTATCCACCCTCGCAACTTGCCACCAACATCTTCGTCTGCCATGTTTCACATCTTCAGAGTGTACCATCAGGTTCAGGAATGGAGGGGAAACTTGCTACCACAGCGCACAAGCTCCTTGTTGGAGCTTGTGCGCTGCAGATGCAAGTCAGGTTGCGGCACTATGCGCTGCAAATGCTGTCGTCAAGGACTTGATTGCTCCCTAGCCTGTTCAGAGTGCAGAGGTGTGTGCGCAAATATGTCAGCACATCATTTGGATGAGGACATGGAGTGAAGATTACATGTTGGCCTACAGTCAAGGCATGTTTCAAGCTTACCAAGACAAATTTGTACGTACAGAAAATTCAATGATAATAAAACGTTTATAACCTGATTTTATTGACTTTGTTTGGATTTTTTTAAAGGTAATTTTGGGGTAAGGACATAATACATTCAGAACAGGTCATATCTGATGGTTTTATGTGGAAGAACACCCTAAAAAAATGTTCAGAAGCAGAGGTACTCACTTCTTTATGTGAGACAGTGACAAGAAGGCCCCAGATTTCAACCCCTGAATTTACATTGATCCACTAAATATATAATCTTATACTTTTAATATGTTATTTATATGACCCTAGGGATCACATAAAACCTTGAATGATTACTATTGCAATTTGTTCTATGTCAAACCACAGATTGACTGGACTAACAAGCCAACAACCCTTTTAGTCCAGGCAAAGTAGCGTTTTACGACAAACTAATTGTAAAATAATTTTTTGCAGCTTAGATCATTTCTATGAGGTGTCCAGAACAACATACTAAAAGTCCTAAGAAATCCTAGTTGAGGAAATATGTTTAATTCTCATCAATCCAAGATGTGTGCCAATAAGGCCAGACAACAATACACCCCAATGGGGCTATTTTTTTTCCTTTACTCCTATCAAAATAAAACTTTATACAATGAAAGTATCCATGAAAAGTAACATTTTTTGTATTACAAGTTTCTTTGAAAATGAATTTGAATATGCAAATGAGCTATACACTAATCGAATATAGGCTACCCAGGAGTAAAGGAAAAAATGAAGCCTATCACAATCAAACCTCACACAGTGAAAGTATACATGAAAAGGAACTTTTTTGTTTTACAAGTTTCTTGGAAAAATCTATTTTAAATATGCAAATGAGCTCAACACTAGGCCTAATTGACTTGTCCAATAAGCCATAAAGTCACAAGTAAAACAGGGGCCAAATAACTAACACATTCATGTCTATTCAGTAAGTTAACCTATGCATAAACAAGATAAATTTGAAGTCACTTGCCACACTTACCTGGGTCATTTCCCACAAAAAGGCAATGCGATGCTACTTCAAGATGAAAAGTAGTTTTGACCTTAAGCAAAATGTGTCTACAGTAAAATGTCTAGTTAGAAAGGAGTTGGTAACTTAAAATGTTCCGATTGGGTTTCTAGCCTAGATATTGCTGTTGCTAGCTTCTCATAACACTGCAAAGCTACTTTACAAATGGTGGAAGTCTGATGTGTGGCCCGCCTGGTCTGAAATACTCGCTTACTACAAAAAGAGAAGCAGTTTTGGTGTCTGGCAAAATTATTTAAAGAGCTGGAATGTCGGGAAAGTGTGTCTATCTGGTTTTTCATCTGTCTTCTGTGTGAGAGTTTAGTTGGTAAGAATGACTTCTGCCATTAGGGAGGTACGGTGGTGCAGTGGTAAGCACTATCGCCTCACAGCTCGAAGGTCGTGGGTTCGATTCCTACCTGGGGACGAGGTGAACGCATTCCATGTCCTCGAGTGCCCACCGCCCGGGTGGGGTCGGCAAAAGGGCCTTTCTGTGTGGAGTTTGCATGTTCTCCCCGTGCCTCCCGGGGGTTTCCTTCATATAGGAACCCCCTTCACAAAAACATGCAATATCCTGGTTGCTAATGTGGTTCCTCCTCTGGTCGTTAAGGGTGCCTGTTCAGAGGGAGGGGAACTGGTTGGAATAGCGTGAACCTCCCACGTGCTATGTCCTACCGGTGAAGCTTCCTCTGTCAGGTGAAAAGAAGCGGCTGGCTAACTGCCCATGTCTCGGAGGAAGCATGGAGCCAGTCTCGGCTCTCCCCAGATCGGCAGAGGATTGAGAAATCAAGTGAGCACTAATGGGGAATAAAATGGGATAAAAAAATTGGGGGGAAAAAAAGAAAGAAAAAAAAAAGAATGACTTCTGCCTGTTATCTCGTAATCTTACCAACAATACCAATTATTTGTAAATCTACCAGCCCAAAATGTAATCTCACCACGTTACTAATGACTAAGATGGCTATTCTGACTTTCTGTCATGTCATTGGGTTAGGCTTGTTCGAAAATAAAAAATAATAATTTAGAAAGCAACTGGAGGCAAGATTGTGCAATCAATTCTTAAGGTCAATATAAGTCTTTTTGTGGCAAGTGACCCAGGTAAGTGTGGCAAGTGACTTCAAATGTATCTTGTTTATGCATAGGTTAACTTACTGAATAGACATGAATGTGTTAGTTATTTGGCCCCTGTTTTACTTGTGACTTTATGGCTTATTGGACAAGTCAATTAGGCCTAGTGTTGAGCTCATTTGCATATTTAAAATAGATTTTTCCAAGAAACTTGTAAAACAAAAAAGTTCCTTTTCATGTATACTTTCACTGTGTGAGGTTTGATTGTGATAGGCTTCATTTTTTCCTTTACTCCTATGCGGGTATATTTTGGGTATAGCCTATATTCGATTACTGTATAGCTCATTTGCATATTCAAATTCATTTTCAAAGAAACTTGTAATACAAAAAATGTTACTTTTCATGGATACTTTCATTGTATAAAGTTTTATTTTGATAGGAGTAAAGGAAAAAAATAGCCCCATTGGGGTGTATTGTTGTCTGGCCTTACTGGCACACATCTTGGATTGATGAGAATTAAACATATTTCCTCAACTAGGATTTCTTAGGACTTTTAGTATGTTGTTCTGGACACCTCATAGAAATGATCTAAGCTGCAAAAAATTCTTTTACAATTAGTTTGTTTTTTGGTTCCAAAATGAGTTACTTTGCCTGGACTATTTGTGAAGACCCGATTCTAGTCATGACATGGGGACGACAATTTTGATGACAGGTGTTTTAACCAATCAGAATTCCATTGAGTTGTGAAGTTGGCCAATCACAATTAGTTGAGTTGTGGGTGGGATATTTATCAGGCATTCGCGAATACAAACCAACCAGGAGACGAGACGAACGAGAAGGAGGGAGGAGTTTATGATAATGTGGCTTCTTTGTGTGAAAGGAGGAAATGGACGCGCGCAGCGGTCGTTTTCAAAGGATTTCTGGAGCTGTCAAGCTACAAAAATATAATATTTTCGCCATTTCCAGGCTAGCAACTGGGAACTTTACGCTTCGTTTACATGCAGTTCGGCACGAGATGCTCTATATTACTGCTGTGTGTTCGGAGGGCTTGCTTGTTGCTTTTCGCGAGGATGGGTTTTGTCATCAAGTGAACGTCATTGGTAAGTTCTATTTCCATTTCTTTATGCAGTGTCATTATCATAGCTGAGAGGAGTAGTGGAGTAATGATTGTGTGTAACGATACAGCGACCTAAAGAAGCTGGCTGTGGAAGACAACTCATACTAGTCCGCCCTCACCAATGCGTAAAGACGCACGCAGTGCGCACAGAGACCTCAGACTTGCACGTACAGTAGGCTATATATATTGTGTGTGTGTGTGTGTGTGTGTGTGTGTGTGTGTGTGGGGGGGGGGGGGGGTTCGGTTCGCCACTGCTCTCAGGTGTTTCTGCTGTCAAGAGTGCGGGCATGTGGCTGCTGTGTGTAATGGAAAGGAAAAGTGTGGCAGGTGAGGAAAGGATGAGTGTTGTGAAGAGAGGTGCACTGAGAAAGAGCAAGCTAAGTGCTTACACTGTGAGGGAAATCAATTCACGGCGTCTGTGCAGTGTCCAAGGAGAAAGAAAGAGAAGTGAATAGGATCAGAGAAACTAGGGGAATGTCGTATGCAGAAGATGCTAAGTGAAGGTAGGGTGGTTGTACAGAAGGAACCGGAGAAGGAGAACGAGGAAACGGAACGTTATCTTAATGGAAATGAAGACATTTTTGGCATTCATTGCCATGGTGATAAACTGTGCTGTTGATATGACGGTGGTGCTGGACACTGCCAGGAGGTGTTTGGATGTGGTGGATATAACTGGAAAAGATTGAGACAATAAACTGCATTTGATCAAACTCAGACAAATGAGTCTGGCTGACAGAATGGACAATATTTGGAACACTTTGGCTGAGCATTGTTTTTGGTTTTTCACACTGTAAATAGATGACTGTGAAACTGCTAACATTCAGAAGGTGGCGGTAATGCACAAAAAGCTATTTGCCAACCGCCATTAAACATCAGAAGAAGAAGAAACTTGACTTTGTTTGTTTTGCTTCCATGTGTTTACAAGGTAAATAAAATAAGCTATTGACAGGACGTAAATATATGTTCAAGTGCAACTTGTTGGCTCTGACACAGGTGATGTGAGGCCAGTGTTGGGGAGTATTTCTACATGTAGCTCAAGTAACTACAAATCTCAGTACATTTCACCATGATTACAGAGTAGATATTAAATATACTTTTCCCCACATCATGTGGTTGATATTTAAAACACAAAGGGTCAGTTTCCCTCCTGTCCCTTTTCTTCTTCCTTTTCTCCTCCTCTTCATCACTTCTGTCATTTGTAAGACACCCCCCCCCCCCCATCCCATTCACCAGGAACATCTCATCACTGGTCCTCACTAGTACTTTCCTGTTCTCGCCACTAGAGTGTGCTGTTTATCCATATTTCACAAGGTCTGACTGTTTCACTTATCACACCATCATTGCCAAGAATCACAATTCAGTAGCACTTATTCTCAAGTTAAAAAATCTATTCCTCTCTTTTTAGAAGAAAAGCTAGTTCAAGGGTGGTCAATTATTTTTCGGGGCCACATGAGAAACCCAGACTGTCGCCGACGGCCAAGAAAATGTGTCATGTCGTAACGTCTAATTTTATCACTAGATTAAATTATAGAAAACATCCTGTGCACTTATTCTTCATCATTTATTATATTGAAAATCACTCCAAACAGCCAATTTAGGTCATTTGATTTGATGATTTAGCCTCATAAATAGTGTGGTTTGTCTTAGACCTCCCGGGCCAGACAGAACCATCATGAGCCACATAATGGCCAGGTCTGCTCTAGTTCAGCTTCCTCTCCCTCTCTTTCACCTGACAGCAGCAACCTGTATTTTGTGTGTGTACTGTACAGTAAGGTGTGTGTGTGTGTGTGTGTGTGTGTGTGTGTGTGTGTGTGTGTGTGTGTGTGTGTGTGTGTGTGTGTGTGTGTGTGTGTGTGTGTGTGTGTGTGTGTGTGTACTTGTGTGTGTGTGATCCTGTACAGAGTGAACCATCATTAGCTGTGTTTGGTCACAGTAGCTGCGTTTACATGCACACCTTTTCTTCAATCTGATTGAAATCAATGGCTTTGAAGGAGATGTGATTGAATATGATCTGGTGTTTACATGCGTTCAGAGCACCGATCTGATTGAACAGCTGTGTGACGTGTGCAAAAGTGAAGAATACAACTTGACATCATTAGGTAATTAGAGCAATTAGCTCATTAAAAAACTAGCGCCCGCACGGTGCTCTTTACACCCCCTGAATGTTTCAGCCTGATGGCAGGTAACACAGCAGGCACGTGCAGAGCGGGGTGCTAGAGGTGCCTGAGCACCTGCCCATTTCCCCCTGATGCCCAAAGTGCATCTCCCCCCTTACAGTGAAGGCGTGCCCAGCACCCTTCAAGAATAACTTTAACTTTAACAATAAATAACAATTTAGCAATAAATAAAATGTCTGGCCAGTTTACACATGTTGACCTTTCAACCGGAAGTTAAGTAATCGTCTGCATGACGATTACTTAACGTAATGTGACGATTCGCCTAGGGTCAAACGTTGATGCAATCACATTCGCTTGGCTATCCTACTTTACTTTACTTTATTTGTTTATTTGGGAGGGACAAGCATAATTAATTAACACGTTGAAACATGTAAAATGATACAAGTGTAAAAATTGCCGGATTTAGCACGAGGCTAGTTTCCATCCGTAGTCCCCTATCCTGCGTCTCTCCTCGTCTCCTGCGCCAATCAGAGGCAGAGATGGTCTCTCCTCGTCTCCTGCGCCAATCAGAGGCAGAGATGGGCGGGTCATTCCTTCGCCATCCTGCCCACTGCCCAGCTGCTGAGCCCCCAACTGACTGGCGGGTCATCAACAGTGAAACTTAGCCTGTCTGCAGGAAACACAACCCCTCCTCCTCTCACTTCCTGTCTGCAGGACACACAACCCCTCCTCCTCTCACTTCCTGTCTGCAGGACACACAACCCCTCCTCCTCTCACTTCCTGTCTGCAGGACACATGCTGCCTTCCAGACAACTGGGACCTGGGGTTTTTCTGGCCTCCTATTAGGAAAAGTGCGCTGGAACGCCACTCAAAGTGGGAGCTCCGACTTTAAAACTGGGAGAAAAAAATCTACCCCCACTGGGCTGGGAATCAGTTGTCTGACGTCACACCACAATGGCTGCAAGATGGAGGCGCGCATCGTCAATGGTAAATTGTCACCTAAAATACATTTCTGAGAGTATTTGCCTGTATTTAATTCAAATAGTACATGCTATCATAATAGTAAAATTATTCTGCGTCTATTGATGTAAAATATGCCGCTAATGTTTAGGTACAGTAGGCTAACTTTTAACGTTAGCCGGTCACGGTAAACAGTCTCTGTTACAGTAACGTTAATGCGACTGCACAAAGGGTTTTGGAGGGAAAATGTTAAAAATACCAAAACCAAGTGAAAACATTTAAAATTCTACAGTACCGATGTAGCTAGACGGGAACACGGTTAATGTGGGTAACGTAGGCTATATTTAACGCTATGTTGTTGGGTCGGTGAAGAAGGAAGAACGTGTGATCAGTATTGCATTGTAGGCTAGTGTTCCCGTTTTATCTTCTCACCAGCCCTTTGCCCTTCCCCATTAAAGAACATTTTGTTTGGTTGCATTCAATCTCACAGTGTATCTGGATGAAGAAATGAGGCTATTTTTGGATGAGGGAAGGTCTCAACCCCTGAATGCTCCCCTATACCAAGCAGTGTGGGACCTCAACTCCTACTTCCTTGATGCTGGCCTGCAAGTGAGGGTGCAGATTATTCTACCAGGTTAGTGTGACAAAGATTTTCAGAGTGGTCTTTATTTTCAGCATACTGTGGTCAGTCATAGTAGCTAGAAACATGGCAGATAATGGCTTAATATTTGTTTATTAAAACAAATATTAGAGCAAATACAGAGCAATAATCCAAATGACATAGAACTAATGAACAAAACATTTGGCTAAGTAATACTGCTGTAACAAATCATGCACACGTTCTAGTAATGGCTAACTGCTCTACCCATCTTGGCAACCACCCTGTTGATGTGCTCGGACTAGGGATGCAGCGGTTTCCGGTTTGAAGGTATACCCCGGTTTGAAAAAGTCACGGTATCAAAACCACTAAGATTTGTCGTCATACCTTCTCCACGGTATCAGCTGTTTCCCCAAAACAACGTGCCCAGGTTGCTTGCAGAGTGCAGCTTACGCGGCCCCTCCCCCTTGCTGCATGCCTACCTAGACGCACAGTAGTGAGGAGCTGTGAGGAGCTGTCCCTGACTGTGTTTACAACCGTGTGTGTGATAAAGCAGGAGAACGCAAGGACCCCCCTGAACTTTCCCCCCATCTAAAAAGACGACGTCGGCTGTATGGGAATATTTCGGCTATTGTAAAATCCCAGATGGCCATAGCCTCAACGTGAGACTCATCAGAATGACTGATGAGTCTCGCGTTGAGGCTAGGATGGCCAGGGCTTAGATCTGCGTGAGCACGACCCGTCGTTATTTGTCAAATTCAAGGTACATTAAAACGTTGTCTTGCTTCAACATACATCACATTGGACATAAACCATTTCCACCCGCAGGTTTGAGGAGTAGCTAACAAACGTCAGATAAATACTCTCTCTAGGCTAACGTTACCTATTGAGGCAGCTAACATGGCTATTTAGCTAGCTAACACGAGCTATCTTTCTCCACTAACTAACGTTAACGACACGTTAGTTGACTGAGCGAACGTCGCGGTCGTTATCAAAACGTATTGCACTGAAGAGAAGTAACATTAGATAATGACGAAAGACTCCTCCAACCTGTCAGTGGAAAATTATGCACAAACTTTGTGTGTGTGTGTGTGAGTGAGAGAGAGAGACAGAAACAGGGACAGAGGCTGTGTGTGTGTGTGTGTGTGTGTGTGTGTGTGTGTGTGTGTGTGTGTGTGTGTGTGTGTCCTATGTGTGAGACAGAGTGGGGGTGTATGTGTGAGGAAACAATAATTATTTGTGTCCAGTGTTCACCCATTACAAAAGAGAAGTGTGTATTTGATATTATTATGATGTTTTAGTTTCACATCAAATTAATTAGATTAAATCGTTTACATGTATAAGTAAGAACAGTACTATATTACCAAAGCACACACATACTTGCCAGTTAACTGTCATTACAGTTGGAGGTTACATTAACATTTTTTCTCAGTCCACAATTCAGCAAAAAATAAAATACATTTTGTTCATTGGCATTTTTTATGCCACATTTGACAACACATAAAGGTCCGCAATACCGCGATACCGTGAAACCGTGGTATTTTTGTCCAAGGTTATCATACCGTCAAAAACTCATACCGTTGCATCCCTAGCTCGGACCACGATAATGAACTGTCAAGCCAAAGTCCAGGAAGCTTAACAGTTTAGTTGCCGTATGGCTTGACCATCTATCCGATGGATGATTCTATCACTAAACTCATTTTAGGATTGTGTGTGACAATCCATGATTGGAACCGGAAACTATACACATGGTTTTAAGTTAAGTATGAGTTCATTTGCCTTGATCCAGTTGTAAATAGTGCCCAGAGAAGAGCTGCATATCTACACATAATGCGGTCTGGTGCTGTTATTGACAAAAAGCTAATCAGATTATATTCTTGATAGGCCCCACAGAGAACAGCAGCAGCAGCAGCAGCAGGGGACAAGATGACGAGAGCATGGAGGAGGGCGAGTCTTCATTGTTTGTAAGTTATTGTACGTGGTGTATGTATTGTTGATGTTGTTTTCGAGGACCACAATGGAAATCTCCTGGTGCCATATCTTATAGGTCACTGACACACATCCTTTGATGTACTGACCCAGTGCTAATTAAAGGGGGGGGGGGGAGGGGGGGATTTTGAGTGCTAGAAACTAGCAAAGATTTGCCCATGCACTGGGCGTAAGATATGGCCCCTGGACTTTATTGTGTGTGAACATTTCTCGACAATTTTATACTGTACATGTGTATGGTTGTGGCCTAAGGGCTTCTATTTAGGGATGTCAATTTTCGGTTAATTTCACTTTCGATTAACCGACGCTAATAATCGATTAACCTATCGGTTAATTCATAATTTTTTAATATAAAAAAAAAAAAAAAAAAAAAGTTTTTTTTTTTTTTTTTTTTTTTTTTTTGTCTATTTACTCAATGAACTCATGCCCAAACAAGGCGTGTCTATTTAGATGCTGAAATGTTAATGCTTTTTGTGTTAGAATTTCTAACACAAAAAGCATTAATAAGCATTAACAAAAAGCATCAACATTTCAACACAAATTCTTTTTGTGTTAGAATTTCTAACACAAAAAGCATTAACATTTCAGCATCTAAATAGACACGCCTTGTTTGGGCATGAGCTCATTGAGTAAATAGACCCAAAAAAAAAAAAAAAAAAAAATTTTTTTTTTTTTTTTTTTTTTTTTTTTTTTTTAATATTAACTGATAGACCGACAGCAATAACCGAACAACGACGTTAGCGACGGTTAATCGATTAACGGTTAACCGTTGACATCCCTACTTCTATTCATTATGTATTTTAACATCTGTCAAATAAAATTCATTCAGTCTTCTAGTGCTAGCAGCAGTGTGTCAGCGCCGCCAGGAAGTGACACGCCGCCAGGAAGCAGGGGTGTGTCAGCGCCGCCAGGAAGCAGGGGTGTGTCAGCGCCGCCAGGAAGTGACACGCCGCCAGGAAGCAGGGGTGTGTCAATGCCGCCAGGAACAGGTATGCAAACTAGTCACCTTTTTCATCCCAAAATAGGGCACTCAAGTATCGTCACCTTTTTCATTATCCATGACTTTGCATCCCTGCAGGAAGCTGCGGTGTGTCAGCGTCGCCAGAAAGCAGGGGTGTGTCAGCGCCGCCAGAAAGCAGCGATGTGACAGCGCCGCCAGAAAGCAGCGATGTGACAGCGCCAGCGCAGGCAGCAAACGATGCCTTCACAAGGGACCAAACCCTCTTTCTCTTAGATTTAATGAGGCAGCACCTAGAGTCAGATGGTGGTGAGCTCCCACAAAACTTAGCTGAGCTCAATGCTAGAATTAAAACAGGCAAAGGGTCCAAGAAAGAAATGTGGAGGGATATGGCCACTAAGCTGTCTGAATATTTTGGCCAGGTGTTTGATCCAGAGAGAGTTTGTAGGAAGTGGAACACACTTGTGGATGCCTACAAGAGAATCAAAGATAATAATCAGAGTACAGGGAGGGGAAGTATGCGGTTTAAATTCTACAGTGAAATGGAGGCTCTTCTGGGGGAACATCATGATGTCGATTTTCCAGTTGTGGGAACCTCTGAGGGGATTGAGATTCGCAGGCCTGGTGTGCTTGTTGCTGAGAGACCTACACCCAGCCAATCCAGCCCTTCTCCACAGGGTAGCACAGGAGGAACACGGCCGAGGCCGAGAGCGCAGGTAAACCCAGTAGTGGACTTCCTCCGTGAGTCTGAGGCTGCTAGCCAAAAGAGACACGAAGAATTGTTGAGTCAGATGAGGGCTTCGCAAGTCTCCTTTGAGACGATGATGAAAGAATATCTAAACAAGCCGTAAGAGTTTTTTTTTTTTTTTTTTCTGATGCCTTCACAGGTCTCTTGAGACTATGATGAAAGAATATCTAAACAAGCCTTAAGATTTTTTTTCCTGATTTATTTATATTTTAAGCTGTAAGAGGTTCAAGGGAGATGGGTCAAACTCAATAATGTTCAAAGCGTGGCTGCTGTTTCTACATTTATATTGTCTTTTAGACATTTGTGCCACATGTTGTAATAGGAAAACTTAACCGAACCACTATTTTGAGGTTTATGACCCAGCCCTGCAATTTTGCACATTACCTGAAGTGGATTTATATTTTATTTTTTGGACACAGTATTGACATTTATTTTTGTTAGACTCAGGTTAACACGTTCAAGATTATAACATTTATGTCCTCTCTTATGTTTTTTGTGTTTTAGCACCCTGGTAGAAGTTTGCATACGACAGCTGAAAATGTACAGTGGTTGGTGATGTGGATATTTTTTTATATATTTTTTATTTTCTCAGAGTTTACAAAGTGCACTTGTTAAGAATTTGATGCTGCTATTGAGATGTTATTTATTTATTTTCCCAACCGTTATCTATGCAGTTCTAAACATGTTCAACTTAAACTTGAAATGCTTTTAATAAAATCCATTGGGCATTTTCACAAACTTTGTTGCAGTTTTCTTTCATGTCATTGTCCGCTAAGAATGCATACTCTAAACAGTGGTACTCACCTGGGTCTGAGGGACACCAGAGGTTCTTTAGGGGGTTCCAGGGTCCCCAGCAAAATGATTTGGTAAACTTGAGCATCATTTCATTTACAAGAACTTCAGTTAGAGAATGTAGAATGACTGTTTAGATCATAGTTTGTCTGGTATGTCTCTACCTACAACAGAGATAGTCATGGAATTCTAGACAATAATATCTAACAAAAAAACATCAGATTTGGATCCAAGAGACATCTCATCAACTGGGGGTTTGTGTGTCATTTTAATTACCATATTAGTTGACACAGCCCCTCTTTAAGTGTCCGGTAGTTCATTGGTCAGTCATGTTGACAGGCACAGCAGACAGCCAACCAGTTTGTAGAATTCACAACATCTAAACTCACTATTTAAGATAATTTTGTTATTCTGGAGAGTGGCAGCTGGGACAAATATTACAAGCACGGGTGTGGTGAATTTACAGCATGCGCATCTAATAAACACACACATTAATAGATGCCATAGATTAATATGTAAGTACACATGTTCATATTCATTTGGAAGTCGAGTTACAGTAAGTTTCTCTATTTCCTTTTGTTGGTTCGTCGTATGCTGGTATGTGCCTTGCATCGTCTGACGGGCGAGTAGTCTTCTAGCCACTCCTTGGCCAGTCTACTGGTATCTGCTCTCTACGCTAGTTGTTAGAAATTGACAGTCTGTATAATAAACTTTGCAATGCCACCTTATAACTAAAAGTGAAAAAGACAGAATAATATACTGTAGTGGTTATGTGGTTGTACCATATATTTCTTTCAGCTATTCTAATTTTCTTATGCATATTACTCGCCCGAGCGCACTCGCCTTAATTACCTCGTGGTCGAGTTGATTAATACTCATTCTTTGTGTGACTGTGTGCGTCGCTAAGAATGTAAGTACATACCTGAATAGTTACAGTATTGAGAGGCTGTTGTACAGTAGTTTTGCTGTTCTTGGTGTGACTAGTTCCCTGTATCTGTCAAATTGTTCTGATTGTTTTGAGGATGGTCGTTGAAATTCAATGCATGCTGGTATTGCATGTAGATTATGTAGTCGAAAATTGATGCCTGTTATGGTTTATATTTATATCAACATTTTTTTCATTTTAAGGCATAGCTATAAGTTAACTAAATCAGGATAGTAGCCACCATTTTTGGTGAACATGGCTCAGTACGCAATCAAGAACTACAGAAGAAAATGTGGTCAATACTGCCGCCATGTGGGCTGTAATTACAACCTAATTTCATTTATGGGAAAAGGGCTTGTTGCAGCTGTGCACTTTAACGGATCTTTATGTTATTCTGGAGGCTTGTGATATTCTGTAGATTGTTAATTATTATGCTGTACTCAGTTGCATTATTTTAATCCATATGTAATTCAAGTTGTATTTGGTTACAGAAACCACACCCTCAATCACATGCCAGTTAATAATAAACCAGTGGAACAGTACTGTGGTTGCAGTCTATCTCTCTAACTGGAGTGCATAGCCAGTTGTTTACACCCAGTTATTCAGCATCCGCACACTGAATCGCACCAATATGTTAATATCAACTTTTTTTAAAGCATTTATTTAACCAGGCAAGTCACAATAACAAATTCTTATTTAGAATGGCAGGATACGTGGTGGACAGAGATTTACATTTTTTTCTTTCTCTCAGACAACCAGGCAAGTCACAAGAATACATTCTTATTTAGAATGGCAGGATCCGTGGTGGACACAGAGTGGACCCCCCCCCCTCTCCAGAGATTAACAGTTCTCATCGTCTTCCTGGCGTGGACAACCATCTGGATGCTCCTGACAGATTTCTGTGGGTCCTGTGCATAGATTATGCAGCATACATGCAGACACAATGATCATCACAACCACATCAAGCCTGGTGTTTGGGAGATCTCTCACCCTCCTCCATTTACACTTGAGTCTCCCGAACGCCTGCTCGACCACCACCCGCCCTCGGCTTATTCTGGAGTTGTACAGCTGGTCCTGCATGCTGAGAGCACCATTGTCCCGCTTTGGAGTAGTGATGAAAGGGTAGGCTTGGCCAATGTAGGCGCTATCTCCAAGCAGCATGAATCGTCCCATTTTCTCCCCCCAGCTTTCAAAGAACTTGGATTTCCTGAGGATCCTCGCATCATGCACCTTTCCCGGTGCTCCAACAAAGATGTCACGGAACCTCCCTCTCTCATCCACAATCCCCTGAAGGACTACTGAATAATAGTTCTTTCTATTTAAGTAGTCCCCTCCCCTGATGTGTGGTCGCTGGATCTTAATGTGGCATCCGTCGATGGCACCGATGACGCCTTGTATGCCACATGTTGTGCTGAAGGCAGCAGAAGTAGCCGTCTTCTCACACATGGTAAACCAACTAATGAAAGATGGCACCATGCTGCAAAATGTTGTGAGCACTTCCACAACACACCTGTGTGCTGTTGACTGGGAGACATTGAACTTGTCAGATATTTCTCTGAAGCTATTTTGGTTCGCCATATACCAAAGGAAGAGAGCAACCTTTTGCTTGAGAGGAATCTCGGGAGGACCTCCGGCCTGGTTGTTTTCATTTAGACCCTGCTGTTTCAGCACATATGTCAGGTAATCAAACTGAGAGAGGGTGACCCGAAGATGCCTGAAGAATGTTGCCTCATCCATGTGGAAAAGCAGCTCCCATTCAGTGCCGGTTTTTATTATTTTGGTGTGTGGCCTCAGAAAATGAGCAAGGACTGCATTCCTGAAAAGTAGGAGAGACACAAGATTCAAAAGGTGAATTAAATTAACAGATTGTTCATGATTAAATGAATACTCTTAAAAAGTGAATACTTGTCCTTGGCTTATTCCATTTTACACCTCCTTTGTTTTTACTGTCATAGCCTGATTTGGTAACACTTTAATTCTATAGTCTGCCTACAGAGAGTCTACAGAGTATTTGTAACATTTGAACAGCTTATTAGTTTACATTTGACTGTTTAACAGATATTCAACAGATTATCTATATTCTATACTGTACAGTAGTTTTGCCCTCCCTGTACTTTATTATCTTTCTTGTAGGCATCCACAAGTGTGTGCCACTGACTTCCTACAAACTTTATCTGTATCGAACACCTGGACAAAATGTTCTGGACCCTTTGCTTGTTTTAATTCTAGCACTGAGCTCAGCTAGGTTTTGTGGGAACGGGAAGCAACCCGAATCGGTTTAGTGAATCTCAGCTAACGCTAATAAGCTGTTAAAACAACATCTACAGATAACGCAAACCAGTTGAATGTCAACTAATAAGCTGTTGAACTTGAAATGTTAAATACTCTGTAGACTCTGTAGGCAGACTATCCAAATAAAGTGGGGGAAGGATGTATTTGTGGCAACAGTAGCCTATTGGTAGGCTATGTGAAGGCTAACGTGGCTATGCTATGCTAGGCCAGTGAATGGCAATGTAGATACGTTTCCAAAGTATGAAGTGCCATAAAATAAAATGTATTATGGAATGTTACCTTATGCGTTGTTGACGCTCATCATTTTCGTTTAAATATGCAAGGAGGCTGCTCCGTTCACTGTTAAGCTGTCTTGCAACTTGCCAGACAAAAAAAAGTTTGTTGCGGTCCGCCATCTTTCTTGTATGCGTTTTACCGTTTTGCCTTTGTGTGCACAGGAACGCTTTGGAGGTGGGGGGTGGGACTTTTCCACTGGGAAACGCCCACATCCCAGTTGTCTGGAAGGCAGCAACACAACCCCTCCTCCTCTCACTTCCTGTCTGCAGGACACACAACCCCTCCTCCTCTCACTTCCTGTCTGCAGGACACACAACCCCTCCTCCTCTCACTTCCTGTCTGCAGGACACACAACCCCTCCTCCTCTCACTTCCTGTCTGCAGCACACACAACCCCTCCTCCTCTCACTTCCTGTCTGCAGCACACACAACCCCTCCTCCTCTCACTTCCTGTCTGCAGCACACACAACCCCTCCTCCTCTCACTTCCTGTCTGCAGCACACACAACCCCTCCTCCTCTCACTTCCTGTCTGCAGCACACACAACCCCTCCTCCTCTCACTTCCTGTCTGCAGGAAACACAACCCCTCCTCCTCTCACTTCCTGTCTGCAGGAAACACAACCCCTCCTCCTCTCACTTCCTGTCTGCAGGAAACACAACCCCTCCTCCTCTCACTTCCTGTCTGCAGCACACACAACCCCTCCTCCTCTCACTTCCTGTCTGCAGCACACACAACCCCTCCTCCTCTCACTTCCTGTCTGCAGCACACACAACCCCTCCTCCTCTCACTTCCTGTCTGCAGCACACACAACCCCTCCTCCTCTCACTTCCTGTCTGCAGCACACACAACCCCTCCTCCTCTCACTTCCTGTCTGCAGGAAACACAACCCCTCCTCCTCTCACTTCCTGTCTGCAGGAAACACAACCCCTCCTCCTCTCACTTCCTGTCTGCAGGAAACACAACCCCTCCTCCTCTCACTTCCTGTCTGCAGGAAACACAACCCCTCCTCCTCTCACTTCCTGTCTGCAGCACACACAACCCCTCCTCCTCTCACTTCCTGTCTGCAGCACACACAACCCCTCCTCCTCTCACTTCCTGTCTGCAGGACACACAACCCCTCCTCCTCTCACTTCCTGTCTGCAGCACACACAACCCCTCCTCCTCTCACTTCCTGTCTGCAGGAAACACAACCCCTCCTCCTCTCACTTCCTGTCTGCAGGAAACACAACCCCTCCTCCTCTCACTTCCTGTCTGCAGGAAACACAACCCCTCCTCTCACTTCCTGTCTGCAGCACACACAACCCCTCCTCCTCTCACTTCCTCTCTGCAGGACACACAACCCCTCCTCCTCTCACTTCCTGTCTGCAGCACACACAACCCCTCCTCCTCTCACTTCCTGTCTGCAGGACACACAACCCCTCCTCCTCTCACTTCCTGTCTGCAGGACACACAACCCCTCCTCCTCTCACTTCCTGTCTGCAGGAAACACAACCCCTCCTCTCACTTCCTGTCTGCAGCACACACAACCCCTCCTCCTCTCACTTCCTGTCTGCAGGACACACAACCCCTCCTCCTCTCACTTCCTGTCTGCAGGACACACAACCCCTCCTCCTCTCACTTCCTGTCTGCAGGACACACAACCCCTCCTCCTTTCACTTCCAAGCAGCTTGAAGCAACACCTTCCTGTTTCTAATCTGTTGGTGAGAAAATGGATTCTAGCTTCTGATCGTCCTACACAGCATGCTTTCTGTTTGCTATCTGAACTTGTTAAGGTCAGGGGTCAGTTTCAGCGCGAGCGCAGCAGTTAATTACACACATTTGAATCATTTATTTATGTCCACATAAATACAAGTATGCAAAGGACATAAACACTAATAATGCAATCAGATATTGGGAGTCAGTCAGTTACATAAGTGCCCAAACGGCAACCACAATAATGCCTAGGCTACACATAGGATAACACACAGGATGGTGACAATGGCAGGTGGACAGATACAGTTATACTGTAAGTTAGACCAGTGGTGTAGTCTAGTTTATTGTATGTGAGTATACTGTCAATTTCAGCTTTGAATGAGATATGTTTCCACGGCGGCGGTGGGGGGGCTATCAGGGGTTTCCAGGGGATCCCCATCAAATTGATGAATTGTTGTTATTTTGTTATTTATTCATTATTATTTCATTTACAAGAAGTAAACACAATTACATATCATTAATGTCATTCACAAGACGTTAGCACAATTGACCTATCGCTAAGCCACGCCCCGAACGCAGACGAGCCAATCCTGGCGCGTGTAGCTCTGCAATACACTCGGACAACGAGAACCGAGAGCTCCATAGAGAAGCATAAGAGAAGCAGAAGAAATGGGGATTCTCCTCTGGTTTTATGGTGTTTCATACAAAATGGTCAAGCGATGTGCAAGGGGGTAAATGCAACATTACGAGGTATCCTGGGAGGCCAGGCAATAGATAATAAGAAACTTATAAACGTAGATCCACTCACATCCACAATGATGCTGCTGTTTGAACCTTAAATCTGCAATCGTGGTGACAGCGAAATGAGTCTTCTCCCTCATTTGCCTTCCATGATGCAAAGGTATCGTGAAATCATCGTGCTATTAACTCATTCACCGCCAGTTTAGGACTGCCAATATTTAGCACAGGCCAAAGATTTTCATAATTGTTGGTCATCTTTCAAGACCCACAGTAAATTATCTATTAGCACCAGAGTGATTTGCAATACCTCAAAATGAAGATGTACGTCTCTGGGTTCACCAGGAAAAAAAAAGTGAGCTTTTAGCATGTTCTGTACTCTACTTATAGCCATTTATATACACCCTGTTTTCTACCCAAAAGGTCCCTGAGAAAATAAACAGGAGAAAAGGCAATTTTTGTAAAAGGGCACAATCTCAGGCAGAACTCACTCTCAATTCTTTTATTTTGAACTGTATTGACATCAGACATGTAAATATTATTCGTTAGGACACAAATGACAAAAAAAAATATATATATATATATATATATACACATGAAGTGCTTTTTTTTTTACATTCAACAATACAGTTTACTCGGTGTGAGTGAGTGTGCAGACAGACAGACAGACAGACAGACAGACAGACACACCGACAGACAGACAGACAGAGAGACAGACAGACAGACAGACAGACAGACACACACACACACACACACACACACACACACACACACGATCCCCCTTTTAGATTTCTAACCCCACATAGGATAAGCAATAACCACGCCCTGTGGCGCTGGGATTGGCCAGGAGCAACACTGGAGGGCACGCAGCCCAGCGATTTCATGAACCAACTGAATAGCTCTTGAGAAAGGACAGCGGGCTGCTGTGACTGCCGCTTCTGCCTTGTGCCTTGCTGTTGTGTGTTTATTTTGTTTATGTTCTGGTCCACCCGTCCTCGTCCATGTCTCCCTGTCATATCCTCCCTGAAATCGTTCCCGTTTTCCCCTCGGCTATTCAACACGTCCTCACCGCCCTCGCAAACTGATCGATCATTTCCTCATTCCTCCGATGATCAAACACATCTCTTGATTACTTTCTCCCGTTTTCTCCTGGCTGGCACAGAGGAAGGCGACTCCAGCTCGTGCAGCGCGCCGAGGCGCGTTTCAATGGTGTTTCTCCTGTCTGCACAAGGAAGCGTTACCCGTTTTCTGCTTTTCCTCTTGCTCAATTTCAAAACAACAGCTGCGGTATGTGTTTGTTCACGTGTTGTCTTAGATGCTAGGGATATGATACTATGTCAGAGGCTGGGTAAGTGTTTGAAATACGCCCTGCACTCATAAAAACAAAAACACGTCAAACATGTCTTTGGCGTGGATGGCTATTTCTGATAAGACGTCAAAGACGTCTTTGGCGGTGAATGAGTTAAGAAAGTCGGCAAAAGAAAATGCTGAATTATGCGAGTTTCCAGCCATTACGTTATGCACGTAATGCCGGAGTTGGTTGAAGAGGAGGCGCATTGATTGATGTGATTAAAACATCGCCACTCGCCAGACACCAGTCAAACCCTAAAACGAGGGAATTAATCTCGTTCCCCAAATGAATGTGAGGTAGTCTAAAGAGAAAACATGATGGAAAAAGTGGTCTGCTGTAGGCTATGCCTCTCCTGATCTGCTACACCCATGCGTGCGTGCTGTTGTCTCGCTATGAAAAACATCGACACTAAGTTTCTTGATTATACAGAGGTAGGCCAGGCCTACATAAAATAGATTGCCAGGCGCCACTCTTCAATTCGGCATATATATAATCAAGGTTCAAGGTTCAAGGTTTTTATTGTCACATACAGCATCACAGAAGCAATAAGCAGTGAAATTAGGGCCGCAGCCACTCCAAGACTGTGCACATGCAGAGACAGACAAGACAACATAATACGGTCAAAAGTTAAAAACATAGTGCAGTCAAATATAGTAAGAACCAATACTAAGTTAAGAAGTTAAAATTAAGAATTAAATTTTTTTTGGATTGATAAAATTGGATAAACGCTAAGAGTTCACCATGCGCATTCAAATCTAGCCGAGTAGGGGGTTCCCCCAATAGCACCGTAAATCCCCCAATAATTTGATAGGCAGTAAAATATATATATATATATATATATATATATATATATATATATATATATATATATATATACATAGCAGCAATAAACATAATGCACTACAATACCAAAAGAAGTGCAAATGTATCTAAAGTGCTTGATTTCATATTACAACAATATAAATCTGTATAACTATATATAACTATATACTAACCATATATCATTATTACCATCATTATATATACATACATATATATATATATACATATATATATACATATACATACATACACAACCATCTATCTGTGGGTATCAAGGGCCCTAATGGCCTGAGGGAAGAAGCTATTCTTCATCCTCTCAGTCCTAGCTGCTAGGTGTCTCATTCTCCTCCCAGACCGCAACCTCTCAAACAAGTGGTGGCCTGGATGGGAGCTGTCCTTCATTATCTTTGTCGCCTTGGCTCTGCAACGTTTAAGGTAAATGTCCTCCAGGCGGGGCAAGGTGGAGCGGGTGGTGCGCTCCGCGGCCTTTATGACCCGAGTCAGCCTCTTCCTGTCCTTGCCGCTGCAGTTGCCATACCAGGCAGTGATGCTGCCCGTCAGCACTGACTCCACTGTGGCAAAGTAGAAGGCTTTCAGTAAGGCTGAGGATTTTGTGTGCTTCCTCAGCCTCCTGAGATGGTACAGCTTTCCTGCCGTCTTCTTCACCAGGGCAGAGACATGAGCGCTCCATGTCAGGTCCCCACTGATGTGTACTCCCAGGTACTTGTAGCTGTCCACTATTTCCACTGGGGTCCCGTCGATCGTAATCGGTAGATGTGAGGTCCTCTTGCTCCACCTAAAATCCATTACCATCTCCTTCGTCTTGGTCACATTCAGTAGGAGATTGTTCTCCTTGCACCAGGACGTTAGGTGTTCCACCTCCTCACGATAGGCTGTCTCGTCATTATTTGAGATCAGCCCCACCACCACTGTATCGTCCGGAGTATATATATCCGATGTATAATCCACGGAGAGGTTACTCAAGTGAATAAAATGTAAATTCTGGATGTCAGTCGCCTTATCCCCACTGGTTGTCTTCTGTCTTCCTTCATTAAAAGTGCATGTGCAACTCTCGTCAAGTCCCGCGAGACTTTCCTGCCGGCTGGCCTGTGTACGGAAGCCCAGCTCCTGCGCTCATATCTGACGAGAGTTGGTGACACAGACCCCGAATGAGGAAATGCGATCCCTGGTAAAGACTACTGGAAATAGCCCGGGGGTGATTAGCAGTCTGATGTTTCTTTAGGGATCATATAATGACGATATGGGTACAAAACGGGAATAAAACGGTCTATTTACATGGAGGAACAGCACGCTGCAATGTGGCCCCGACGGAGCGCCATTCAAGGACTGGCTTGGACACTATTTATCTCAAAACAACTCCTAGGACGCTCAAAATCGCTGCAGAGAACACTGGGTGAGTCGTCAGATAATAATTAATGTGAGGAGAGGGCTCCAGGTTAAAAAAAAATGAAATTCTCCTTTAAAGTAGTACCAGTCGGCCCACTGTCCTATACAATAAAGGCAAAATGCCCCCAGGTTCGTCGGCTAAATGGCTGCACGCTATATACATGTTATCAATCACAATAAAACTGTACCCACCTCAATGTTGTTATCCATGATGCAGGTGCCCTGGCACTCCCAAATAGTGCCTACTTTTCAATACCGAGCCCTTTTTCACATGCCGGAGCCGATGCTCAAAATTGTAAACTGCAGTACACCCTCCCAACCACTGAGCACCGAACCGATACATCCGGAGCACCTAAAAACTTCGACACTGGTTGAGGCTAACATGGAGAAAGTGTGTTAGTGGACGAGCACAGTGGAAAGGTTAGAGAGGAATGTGAAAACACACAGGAGCCCAGAGGAGGGGAGGCTCGTCCTAACGGTCTATGTCCACCGTCTGCGTTACGACTCCGTGCAGCTGCCTGAACAGACCCACATGTGATCTGTCAGACGCATGCGAGATCAGACAAAAAGAGAACAGGTGCATACCGTAAAACTTCTAATAGGGGCCCTCTCCCCAATTGCCGCCGAGTCTCCAATAACCGCAGGGGGGTCAAACTCAATTTTGCACATAAGCGCCGGTCTTCCATTAACAGCCGGGAGCGGTTATTAGAATAAATATGTTTTTTCTCCCACATTA
>NC_139633.1:30265613-30268113 GCF_964638095.1 Poromitra crassiceps
AGTTACTGTCGCGACCTAAAGTGGGGTCGCCTGGAATTGAAATAGGGTCGCCTGACTTTTTTTTTTTTTTTTTTAACACCACACACAATCTTATATTACCGAAGATGATTAGGGTCACTTGCATTTATTTTTATTATTTTTTGTTTAAAGTGATCATCTCTAAGATTTCAGTTTTGTTCTCTTGGGTGACACCTATGGCGGTGGGTGGTAATTGCAGGTGAGATCTAAACAGTATAATGTTGTCACATAATGTCACTCTACTGCAAAAGCTTCATCCAAATGGACATAGCCTCAATCAACATTGTGAGTGACTCTTTTTTTTTAGATGAAAATCTTTTAGATTATAACTTTGAAATGTCTCGGGTCCCTAGATTTTTGTGAATAGCCTTGTAACCAAAATAGGGTCACAAACAAAAAAAGTGTGGGAACCCCTTTTCTAATCTGTTGTTGACAAAATGGATTCTAGCTTCTGATCGTCCTACACAGCATGCTTTCTGTTTGCTATTTGAACTTGTTAGGGGACAGTTTCAGCGCGAGCATCAGTTCATTACACACACAACTCACATTTCCTCATGCATAAAATACATAAGTAGTACTGAAATAAACAGTTATGGATAAGATTTGTTTAATGTCAACTGTCACTTTTATGCACACACTCATCTCATCCTCCTTATACAGTTACATTATGGAACAAGATATTCATTGATTTTAGTAAAATTATAATCACATATGAAGTAAAAAAAAATACAATAAAAATGAAATAAAATGTTTGTTTCTTTATACAATCAACGCTATTTTTTTTTTATTTTCTTTAGAAAGAAGAGGTCCAGATGGCTCAGAGGTTCAAACAGGTGTTATGAAGGTGGTATTTGGTGGCGATAAAAAAATATAACAAAAGAAAGGTCCAATAAGGCTCTTCTGGCAAACGCATAGCTGCACAAACAGCCAGTACATTAACCCACACATAAAGGCACAAACAGCCAGTAGGCTACATTAGTTAGAAACTTCACTGAACCTGTGGGGAAATTGGTTTGTTACAACATTAAAAGGAAACAACACAAATTGACAATTACCATGGAACAAAATTAACTATACAGCTCTACCAGATGAGCCACCGGGGGGCGCTCCAAGACAGACATTTTCAAGCATCCTGAAGCGAATGTCTCTGAGGGCGGAGACTGTCCACTGTTACACCCAAATCTGCACGTGTGCAGCAGCCAGTGTCACAATCACAATGATTTATTTCACCAAGGAAATCCACTTGGTGTGGTTGTTGCACAAGTAACATCATGATAAATCAGAACAAATATACAAGATATCAACAAATGTGAGATATAAAGAATATAAAAACGTTTAAAATGTATCAACAGATATAAAGATATAGACAGTATTAACAGATATAAACAGCCTTATTAACAAAGTGTGGTAGCCTAACAGTGTTGGGGGTAACTCATTACAAAAGTAACACGTTACATATTACTTTTAGCAGTAACTCAGTCATCTAACAAACATTAATTTCATTTTAATTTAACCTTTATACAGGGGGAGTGTCACTGAGAGCAATGCTGTCTTTTTCAGGAGTGCCCTGTTCACATTCACACCTGGAAGCTGACCAGTACAACCACAGTCTGACCTGATGGCCACTGAGCAGCTCCACTGGAGCGGTTGGGCTTATGAGCCTTGCTCAAGGGCACCTCAGTGGTGGTGCCCCAACATATATGAGAACAAATATACAAGATATAAACAAATATGAAATATAAAGAATATAAAAAGATTCAAATGTACTAACAGATATAAACAGCCTTAAACCAAGTGTGGTCGCCTAAAGATTTGCTCTTTCACAAAATATGCTGTCAGATAATTGAAGCAGCAGTAAAGAGCTATTGCACATTAGAGGCAGTCTGTGTGTGTGTGTGTGTGTGTGTGTGTGTGTGTGTGTGTGTGTGTGTGTGTGTGTGTGTGTGTGTGTGTGTGTGCGTGTGCGTGTGCGTGTGCGTGTGTGTGTTTGCGTGTGCTTGCGTGTGCTTGTGCGTGCGCGCGAGCACACAAGTGTCACAGCTGCCTGAGTCACATGAGCACTTCAGCCTGTGCTGGTTTTCACAAAGGCAGAAAAAACATCTGCGAGAGAGAGAGAGAGAGAGAGAGGGAGAGAGAGGGAGGAGAGAGAGGGAGGAGGAGGGAGAGAGCGGCGAGAGAAAGAAAGAAAAACGTTGTTAGCTTCATCCTGTCAAGAGAGAGAGAAAGAGAGAGAGAGAGAGGAGAGTGAGAGATAAGAGAGAGAGAGCGGGAGAGAGAGGAGAGAGAGAGAGAGAGAGACAGGGAGAGAGAGAGAGAGTGAGAGATAGGGATAGAGATGCAGGTGGACGGGGCTCCACGTGCATGGAGAGAGAGAGAGAGACAGCGGGAGAGAGAGAGAGAGAGAGAGAGAGAGAGAGAGAGAGAAAGAGAGAGATATAGATGCACGTGGACAGGGCTCCACTTAACGAGCAGCTGGTGAGTT